>NW_026652298.1:14534700-14588605 GCF_009828535.3 Hylobates moloch | reverse complement strand
GAGCTCCTGAAGGAAGCACTAAACATGGAAAGGAACAACCGGTACCAGCCACTGCAAAAACATGCCAAAATGTAAAGACCATCAAGGCTAGGAAGAAACTGCATCAACTAATGAGCAAAATAACCAGCTAACATCATAATGACAGGACCAAATTCACACATAACAATATTAACTTTAAATGTAAATAGGCTAAATGCTCCAATTAAAAGACACAGACTGGCAAATTGGATAAAGAGTCAAGACCCATCAGTGTGCTGTGTGCAGGAAACCCATCTCACGTGCAGAGACACACATAGGCTCAAAAGAAAGGGATGGAGGAAGATCTACCAAGCAAATGGAAAACAAAAAAAGGCAGGGGTTGCAATCCTAGTCTCTGATAAAACAGACTTTAAACCAACAAAGATCAAAAGAGACAAAGAAGGCCATTACATAATGGTAAAGGGATCAATCCAACAAGAAGAGCTAACTATCTTAAATATATATGCACCCAATACAGGAGCACCCAGATTCATAAAGCAAGTCCTTAGTGACCTACAAAGAGACTTAGACTCCCACACAATAATAATGGGAGACTTTTAACACCCCACTGTCAACATTAGACAGATGAATGAGACAGAAGGTTAACAAGGATTTTGTAATAGAAGTTAAGAACTCAAACACTTGGTGCTTCAGGGAAGAATGGGTAAATCACAGGGTGTTCCCTATCATTATACAGCTGTAAATGCTCTGATACTCCTTTAAATAAAGAATGCTCTAAAGAGAGCGACAGCTTCTAAAGTTGTTGAGAAGTTATATTTTTTATTTATTTATTTTTTGAGATGGAGTTTTGCTTTTGTTGCCCAGGCTGGAGTGCAATGGCGCGATCTTGGCTCACTGCAACCTCCACTTCCCGGCTTCAAGTGATTCAGGAGTTGTTTTTTATCTGCAACTATCTTTGAGTTTTACTACTTGGATGTATTTTGGAGCTTTTAATTTGATTGTGGTTGTTAATCATTTAATACCAATTTGATTTTTTTTAAAGATATACTCAACAGAGCTAAGAAAAAATTCCACTGACTACCAACTATAGGTGGACTAACAAGAGTTGAGAAACAATTGAATTACATAAATTTGATATTAGGTCAGGGTAGATAGTTGGGTGACAAATATTATTTTAAGGGTTGTCTATTAATCTGCCTAATTCAGTGGTACACAATCTTACCACTGAAACATGTAGTATTTTAGCTTGGGCTAATTTTACCTTGTGATAATTTTCTCACAAACAGCTACAAAATAAAAGCAGATGTTCTCTGAAGTACTGATGAAGGGCAACTTAATGCTACTTTGTGTCTGTATGCCTGCATGTAGAATTAGTTGATCTGATATAACTTCAAATTAAAATTCCATGTACTACTAATGTTCTTTACTAAATTATTTTCTTTCAATGAAATAAAAGGGACAGACTGTATCTCATGGAAATGACATTTCATTCTAAAATTTTGATTTTCTAAAGTTAAATGCCACAAAATTAACTTAAAAATCTCAACTAATAGAATACTTAAAATCTTTACTTCTTCCAAAAGCAATTTCCCTGTCTAAATAAATACTCAAAACTGCCTCACAGTAAATGGGATTTCCTCTCAGACATATCATTTTGCTAATGAATTCCATCAATTCCATCCATAAGATAAAATGCCAAGATATGGCTAAAGGTGTTCACACAAATTCCAGGTGGAAAAGATTGATTTGGTAATTTTTTCTGTCCATCTACCAGTGCCAATTAAGAACTTAAAAAAGTAAATCACCTTTGCCTCACAAATTACGACAATAAAATTGAGCTCAGAAAGACTGATCCAAACCAGCCAACTGTTTGAGGTCAGAAAAGCTGGCCACTAATAGTTTTATAATGTAGACGTATTACAGTCATTTATGAAAATGGAAAACACGTCAGGTAAATATAGAAACCCAGTCAAATTCATAGTCTTGTCAATTTTTTTTTCCAGAAAGTCATAAATCTAAATAATCAAGTTCAGAAAAGACAAGGCAGTCATACCACCTCCTGTTATATCCACTGGCTGCTGCAGTTCTTGGTCTTTTGAGATTTTTAATTACCTGACTTAAGGATATCTTTCCCCTCCTTATGTTTTCATTTCTAGCCCAAACAAATAGGCAGACAGCTTGAGAATAGCTGTGAGGTCTGCTGATGTTTCATTATATTCATCTGTGATACCATGATTAAGCCTGTTAAGATTCCACCTGGACTGCATGGAAACTGTAACTCAAACACTTTACAGGGTACACACAACCAAATGCGATGACATTTGCCACAAAAACCCAACTATTTGAAAAAGCTGGTCAATTCTTCTATTTCCTAACTTGGTGTATCATATTAGTATAAAGTACTTCTATTTATAGTATGATCAACTATGAATGGTCATTGTACATTCATGTTTCATAATTTAATCATCAGCATACTCTGAGTAATTTCCTTAGCTCTGTATTTCAGTTCACTAATTCTCTGTTCAGTTGTATCTAATCAATATTTAAGCCATAAACTGGGTCATTGAATTTAATAATTATATTTTCTATTTCTAAATATTCTATATGGCTTTTACAAATCACCTACTCTTTTTTATTGCCTTAATTTTTTATTATGATTTTTATTTCTTTAAAAAAATCTCTTTATTGGCCAGGCATGGTGGCTCACGCCTGTAATCCCAGAACTTTGGGAGGCTGAGGCGGGCTGATTGCCTGAGCTCAGGAGTTCAAAACTAGCCTGGGCAACATGGCAAAACTTATCACTACTAAAAATACAAAAAAAAATTAGCTGGGTGTGGTGGTGGCAGGCGCCTGTAATCCCAGCTACCCAGGACGCTGAGGCAGGAGAATTGCTTGAACTCAGGAGGTGGAGGTTGTAGTGAGCCGAGATTGCGCCACTGCACTCCAGCCTGGGCAACAGAGAGAGACTCTGTCTCACAAAATAGAAACTGTTTAAAACAAAGTTATTACGTTCTATCACTCAGATTGTTCTTGGGGATTGTTCTGTTATGTCTTCTGACCCTCTCCCTAGGGTGGTCATTTATTTATGTGTTTTCTAATCTTTTATCGTGAGTTTATTTTCAGCTAGGACTGCATCTCCATCACACTCCATAGGAATCCTAGGCACCAAGATTGTTTAAGTATTCCTATAGAGAGGTTTTGCATTGGTTTCTACCAGACAATCAAGGGGTTCCATTGGTCCAGAGCCATTTTTTCCCATTATTTTCTTGACTTGGGAATCCTATGCCATATAAATAGCATACATTCAGACTTTATATTTACGCCTGGTAGAGGTTTAGAGTTTTGGCTTTTTCATAAGAGTCTTTCTTTTTTTCTGCCACACACAGTTCTGAAAAATGGCAAGCTTCTTTGTGGCATTCCTGACCAGGTAGACAGATTTCTAGTTCCCACCTCTCTAACCCAAGGCCATATCTTCCATCCAAATGTGAGATTAAAACCCTAGCTTCTAGATATTAGAGCCTCCATTTGGGTCCAAAATCTACTTGGGCCACTGTAGTATTGGCTTACTCAATGTCTGGTTATGCCTTCCTTTTGTTTCTGGTACTTATGATTTTCCTTTTCTTTCTTACCTTCTTTTCTCTTCCTCAAGCCTAGCTAAGTATTTAAATTGGGCTGGATCATATTTTATCCAGCATTTCTATAGATTTGTAGGAGAAGAAAGTTTTGTGTTAGCTCAGTCCGTGTTGCCAGAACAGGAAGTAGCACATCCATTTCTTATGTGCTTGAATCCTCCTGAATAAACAAAAATTCAATAAGTGACTAGATGATTTTAGTGATACAAAAGTGGCTAATAAAATGCACAAGACATTTAAAATAATTCTGTTTTTCTAATACAGAGTGCTCTACTTTTACTTTTCTTATAAATCTCAATGTACACTGGATGATTCATGAACAATAATGATGCATTATAATGACTATTCATCATTACCTGAAATTTCTATGAAATACATGCTAAACAGATAGTAATGAAGGATGGAATTAAAAAAGAATATCTACTAAGAACTTACTATATGTCAAGCACTATGCTAGGGTGTTTTGATTATCTATGAGGAAAGTATCAATAAACCTATTTTACAAATGAGGAAACAGGATATGACCACAATTAGAATATAGTAAAGCTGGGATATGAGCTGAGGTCTGTATGATACAAAGGTACACACTGTGTCCTACTGTCTTCAATTAAAACTTCAATTCATAATTACACAGTATCTTCCGTGTGCCTCCTATGCTAAGAGATGCTTTGAAAGAAATGTAAAACATATGATACAGGCTTTTCATTCCAGAAATTAAAGGGTAAAATGAACTTAACATACGTGAAAAATATCACTTAAAATGTAAGTATCAAAATGCGGATTCACGGATATAATACAAGCATCTTGGGGACTTAAAGATTACCTATGCTATGGTGCTAAAATAAAAAATTTAAAAATATATTAGTTATGTATGAGATAAAAATAGGAGAGATATATGTATAATATAATATATAATTCATATACATATATGAAAGGGCTTGGGAGGGCAATGTCCAACATCACTATAACCATCGGTTTACTAGAGCACGAGAGCTAGGAAGCAGCTTGAGGATCTTCTAATCTAACTTCCTGTTGACAGATGAAGCAACTAAGGACCAGGTAAGTGACATTACTTAGCCAGAGTCCCATGTGAGTTATCGGCAGAGCCTGGGCTAAAACTTGTATTCCAACTCTTAGTTTGTAAGACTGCAAGTTAAGTACTGCACATTTGTTCCTGCATGTTATAAAGAATGTCGCTTATCCTTTCCCTAGGAGCTAGTCAGAAACTTAATCTTCAATCCACTTGAATCTCTTCATTGGCTATCTACCTAATGAACCAATGTTATCTATCCACAACTTTCATTGTATAGATTAAAAGAGCTTATACTTATACCCTCTGTTGTCTCAGGACCAGAGTCAAGGATCTATCAGCTCTAAGTAGCTGCAAATTCATTCATTTAAAAAAAAAAAAAAGTGTATTGAGCTGGGTGTAGTGGTGCAGGCGTGTAGTCACAGCTACTCAGGAGGCTGAGGTGGGAGGATCACTTGGGCCTAGGAGTTCAAAGCCAGGCTGAACAACATAGCGAGACAATCCTAAAAAAAAAAAAAAAAAAAAAAAAAAGTGTACTGAGTGGCTATTCTGCGACAGCAACTGTTAGTAAGCCTGCTTATAAATGATTTTAGATGTCTCTGGATTTACTATTTCAAGAAAATTTTTGCTAATAAAGGTGATGTGGTAATAACAGTAAACATCATTTGATTAACAAAATAGACTTGATGGATATAAAAAATGTTAATGCTACAAATGTCTAGTTGTACCTCATACTTTCTGGAAAATACAAAGTCAATTTGTATTTTTTTTTAATATACTAGATCTTATATTAATTCAAGGAAAAGTATCAGACCTGAAAATAGCTAACATGATGGCTAACATTTAAAATTTCAATTACTTACTATACGCCAGACACTGGTAACTGAGTTACTTGTTTAACCCTCTAACTAACAATTCTATGAGGAAAATATGTTATGAACCTCATTTTGCCAACGAGAAAACGAAAGCAGGAAGAGGTTAAATAATTTATCACATGGATCATAAACCTGGGGATATAAACCCATGTAGTCTGGCTCTAAAGTACAAGCTCTTAACCAGTTTGGTTGTTTCTTCTTCATGTTTGAGAAAAAAAAAATCCTTAGGAAAACAACTCCAATCTGACACAAAAATGCATCAGGTAACCAACTGAGTATATCCTGATGAAATAAAATCCTACAAAAAAAGGCACTAAACTCCCCCAGACCATAATATATGGTTTAATGGATAATAAGGGAAAAAAAAAGACTCTGGTCTTTTTTTTCTGGATTCTCCTTAATTAATCATATTTTCCCCTCATTTGAAGCTTCAAAACACTTTGTGGCTCCCAAGCACACTGTATAACTGCTTCTTTGTCTATATTACCCTCCAGGCTGTAAACTCACATGGCAAGAACTGTGGCCTAGCATATGCCTTGCATATAGTATGTACTAAATAAATAGTAGTTGAATGGACAAATAAACAGATCATTTTTAGGTCCTGAATTACAACAGTGTCTACAGTCACCTTATTGCTTTTACTGAATGGAAAAGTTCCTGGAGGGACTTGTAGGGCCTTAGGGCCCCCAGCATACAAACACTTTTTCAATAGATGGTTGCCTAATTAAGTTGAGGTATAAGGGATTAGATAATTCCTGACACTTGTTAAGTAAGGGTGAGAGGAGTTCATGAAGTCTGCTTTAAGGCAGTTACCCCTGATTAGGGCCCCTGGGCACTAAGCTTTCTGGGTAAGAGTTGCAGCCATTCATTGTGGTTTTACCATCTTTCCTGAGGAGCTACTGGCGATAAACTACATATTCTCCCTCTCCCAGTCACAATGCCTTTTCTTTTGTTTTATTAAGAAAATCCATCATGGAAATTATAATGGGAATATTCTGCAACAATAAAATGAGAGCCTATAGGCAATATATTCTATACTATCATTTTTTCATTATTACAACCCATAATATTTATTTAGTGACCAGAGACGAAAGCCTTACTAACTTTGTTTTAAAGATACTTGAAAGTTGTTAAGGTGATATATTCAAATAGTGAATAAGAAGAAAACTTGTCCAATGGAGTTGCCAAAATAAAAACCTATTCATAATAAAAAATAATTTAATGGGGGGGGGTCTCTATACATGTGTATTTTACAGAAACTAGATAGAAGGATGCTAAAGTTTATTTTTTTCTATACTATGGACTACAATTAAAAAAACTACCATTTATTCATTCTGTTTCACCAGTTTTCATTTTCAGCATATTTTTATGCTACAAATTGAACAATACTGGCTCCATCTGGTGGTCAATAAGCCTCCTAAAGGTTCATGCAAATTAGTTAAAAGTGGTTAAATAATTTAGGGGTTACCTGAAATATACTTGAACATTAAAGTATGCCTCAACACTGAACACTGATTATGTTTGTAATTCAGTCTAATTTACATGGAAGTGTTAATTTTTTCTTCTGTAGTTTATCCAAGCTTCATTGCTTCATGGTATGAGGGGCTTAAAAAAATTCTCAAAATAAAATCATACAGAACGTTTATCTCTGTGTTTTTCCATTAGAGAATTTGAGAAATGTGCAGGTTACAAATTATCTCAGGGAATAAATAATACAGTTAAAATTTGTGCAGTTTTTCAGATTGGATTCCATTTTTAAATATAAACTTGAAAATACTCACTGATTTTCTACTGTATTTTCCATTAGAGACTTCCAGAAGGGTAGCTTGTGAATATATAAGAGTTCATATCTAGGAGTTTTATATATTCACATGCTACTGAATTCTTAATCTTGATTTTTAAATTCTGCATAAAAGGAGTGTGTCTAGAATCACAACATAAAATTTGAGTACTGTGAAGTTCTTAGGTATCAGCAACCTACTCATTTTACAGATGAAAAAACTGAGGTTTGGAGAAGTTCAATGATTGTGCTAAACTGGGAGTATGAGAAAACAGGTTTTACGAGAAGCCAGTGTCTCCTCTTCACATATACTACCATATGCACTTTCTCTGCAGCATGTTCTCACTGCACATATGCTTCATAACAAACTAGTAATCACATTGGGGTTATGTACATTTACAGCATAGTGTGACATTTATAAAATGGAACGTATCCTTAATATAGTTTTAATTCTCTAAATTAGGAATTTTAAAAATTTTTACTTTTGCTATTTTCCCTTAAGATGTCGGAAATTAAAAAAAAAACAAACCTGTTTTAAAGCCCTACTCCTATCAAAATACAAAATTTTATCTTGCCTTTTCAGGAGTAAAGTGCTTTGTTGAGTTTATAATTCAAATAGCAGTTATGTTGGTAATAAATTATAGTCATGACAGCATATAATTTAGGATATCACAAAGTATTATACTAAAAATCAATTCAAATAAATTTAAGTAATCTTACCTAACATGTTAAGGGATAGAGAGAACTTAGATCAGTAAAGACAGGTTCTGAACACAAAACATTAAAACTGGTCTTAATTGTTTTATTTTTACTAATAATTTTTCTTATACTGCTCCTTGAGGAGCAGGGTTAACCCATGGGCAATGTGCCCAGAGTCTCCCTAATAACGTTTTTTATTAAACGTGGGTCTACTACATAAACTTATCAGGGAGCCTGTCAGATAGACTACTTGATAAGCAGCTTTTTACAGATGTTTCTGTATTCTTAGAAAGGGTCACAAGACACAACTGCAATATATAAATGATTATTGAGAATTGTTGAGGGGCATATGTGCTTTTGGGGGCTCCAGCTTTCTACCTATCAGCTGTAGTTTGTTGTTCCTGTTTAAATTTGCTCATTCTCCCTCAAGCAAACCTCTGGACTAGCACACAGGTTGATTGATGTTGCCCCCAGGTACCTCAACAGAGCACACTTTGTGCTTCTGCAGATGGTGTGATCCACAATTCTTGTAGCTTGATGGCCATTTTGTAAACATTTCCATGTTGCCCTGCCATTCTGGATGTGGAAACTACAAATTATGTGCCCCGTGTTGTAGCAATAAGAAAAAAAAAATTCTTCAAGATAAAAAGATTTTATGAAGCCAATGAGAAAGGAGACTAAAGAAGTACTACCTAAAATTGCCCAAGGCAAATTAAGCATTGCAGAATATCTCTGTTTCTAACAGTACTTAAAGGAGGGTTCTATTGTTTTGTAACATGAGGTAATTTTCTCCAAGTAGTTATAAGAATTTACAAATCTGTTCAAAGCAGTCCTTAAAATACTTGCATGTGTGGTATGGCAGAGTATTCTTTAGATTTCCTATGGGACTGAGGAAACTGAAGCAATAAAGTAGCTTCTAAAATATAAGTATGACCACTTCTGCCAGCACCATCACCATTTTTTAGGATCTAGCATGTCTGAGATACAATGCTAAGAATACTGTGCATGCTTTATTACTTAATTCTGTAACAACAGAAGGGGTATTATTATCCCTATTTCATGCATGAGGAAACAGAAGTTTAGAGAGGTTATCTCTTGCCCCAGGTTATATGGCTAATAAATGATAAAGCAAGGATTTGAATCCAAGGCTGTCAGACTTCAAAGCCCATCCTTTTTCTACTCTATTTAGTGCAAACAGTTATGGTGGTAGGTGGTACTATTATGCATAGGAGTGAGGGAAACAATGACAGTTTTCCAGGTTAGGAGCTTATATACTGGACAAAGGATAAGACATACACTATTACTGTGTAGTGGTACAAATAATTTGAGAGGCTCTGATATGCAGAGAAGGGAGAGGGAAAGCTGGGTAGAGGAAGTGGCAGCATAAGTGGGCATTAAAGGAGAAATAAGATTTGGCAATAGCAGGTAAAAGAGAAATAATAACCAAGACATAACAACCAAAGGAAATACAGGGCAGGATGCACAGGAGGCAGAGAAAAATTATTCTTTGAAAATGAAGAATGTATAAATAAGATGGGGAATAAAGAAAATAAGACAAAACTCTGATCATGAAAGTCTCTGAATGCCAGATTAAGAAATTTGAACTTTATTTTGGTAAGCAATGAGCAGCCACAATTTATATCTTGTTGGTCGTATACTGCCAAAAATAATTCATAGGTGTTTGTGAGCCTCTTATAAAATTTTCTATTTCTAATATTCCTATACCTAATTATTGATTATTTGTGAGCCTTTTATAAAATTAAATGTGTTGAACCATTCTAGATTGTTATGTTGTTTGGGCTCATGTCTAAGAATTTTTTTAGGGTTATTTTCTATCATAGTACTAGCTTTAGTTAGTTGATAAAATGGTGGTAAAATTTCAAGTTTCCTGATGCCCACACACCTCTTGATCAATGAACAAAGCATTCCTCAGTAGTTTAGTGACTGCAAGTGCAAAGGTGAGAGAGGGAGAGAGAGGGACTGACTTCCCAAAATCTTGGGATTTCTTTTCCTAATAATTTTAATACGGAACTTTGGAAAATATCCTGGTAAAATTATTTTTCTATATCTACGAGGATATTTTAATTGAAATATGAAAGTATGTACAATTATTTGAAAGCACCATATCCAGTTGTTTCTGACTCTGTTTCACTGTTGACTTTTTTTTTTTAATTTTTATTTTTTACCTGCCTAGACCAACCAGACCAGATTAATGTCAGATTAATGACATATCTGACAAATTAAGTTTTGAGACGGAGTGAAGGTAGGGGAAAAGCTCATCTAACTATGCTCCATTTGAAGTCTACTTGTGTCCAAATGGGCTTTCTGGAACCTGAGGTCGGGTGGTGAGTTGAATGGGGGTCGCCTTGCTCAATTTTAGTGGTAATGCTGTGAATTGTAGGCTAGCAATCAGTCTGCTGATTCTGGCATACAGCTAACAGGTCATATTGCTTGTGGCTTGTTTCATTTTTTGAGGAAACAGCACTTTGCAGTTTTACAGTGGAAAAAACATTGGATAAAATCTTAAATCTACCATTTAAGTTAGGGTGAGTACTAAATATCTTTAATACTTTGGTTTCTTCATTTGCAAAGTAGAAACTATAATATTTGTTTAATCTAATTCTCAGGACTGTTACAGAACTAAATGTAATGAAGCATGTGACAGGACTTTGTAAAGTGTTGATGTTACATAAATGAGGTATTATTATTATTTGGCAGTGAATACAAGGCACTGTATTTTATGTCTGTAAGGTACTTTATAGTTATGACTGCCTTCAGCTGATTAAGTATCATTTGAAGAAGCAGGGAGTAGATATCATATTTTTCATTTTATTAACATAGATTGTTTGAATAAGAAATATTTCTGTATATTAAATCCTATTTCCAAAGTACCAATAAAACTCATAATTGGGAGAAACATAGAAAATTCTTTTGTGAATTATCAAAACAGTTTATATTTTCTATAAATTTGGATGTTCAAATGTAGCACTGCTTATCATGGGGCTTACCTATAATTCTGAATTTGATTAAAGAATAAACAGTATTTGTTGGCATAATGATGGAAAATGCTTTGCTACTCCTATCTTCTACCTATAACTAACATACATACATATATATGCATATAGAAAGCACTATATATATATAGTGCTTGTGGTTTGTGGCTTGTGGCTATATATATAGTGCTTTCTATATGCATATATATATGTATGTATGTTATAGGTAGAAGCTATATATATATATATAGTGCTTTCTATATGCCAGGCAGCCTGCTAAGTGCTTTAGGCATAATAATTCACTTAAATATAATAGGGGGCTGTGCACAGTGGCTCATTCCTGTAATCCCAGAATTTGGGGAGGCTAAGGTGGGAGGCTCCTTTGAGTCCAGGAGTTCCAAGTCCAGCCTGGGCAACACAGCGAGATCCCATGTCTTTAAAAAAAATTTAGCCTGGCATAGTGGCACATACCTGTAGTCCTAGCTACTTGGGTGGTTGAGTCGGGAGGATCGCCTGAGCCCAGGAGTACAAGGCTGCAGTGAGCCATGATTGCACTACTGCACTCTAGCCTGGGTGACAGAGCAAGACCTTGTCTCAAAAAACAAAGGAACAATAAATCAGGGAAGTAGTTATCACTAGAAAGACCAGGATAAAGCACTTGGAGACCTATGCTTTTGGTAAAAGCTGAGAACTGTAGAAAATGATGTGATCACTAGATGTCTGTGAACTCTGAGTGAGAAGGGCACCGAAGTTAGACACAAGAATGTAAACTCCTCGAAGGCAGAAACTTTTCTGTCTTATTTACTATTTTATGTCCAGAGCCTAGAATAGTGCCTACACTATCTCACATTTGATACATATCATTTAAATGAAAGATTAACTTTTGTTTTAAAAAAAAAAGGAAAGGAATTTTTTAGTGGAAAATGTATTCCTTGAGAAAGTAACTGAAAGAGCGAGTGGGAAGATGGCAAGGACAAAGCAGAGTTGGCTGAGTAACTGGCTTTCCTTGTCCCAAGCCTTGAAAAACTGTGATCATCAAGTGCCATGTTAGGCTTAATGTCTGTGAGCATTTCTAATGAGGTATAGAAAGCCAAAGGAATGATCAAGAAACAACAGAAATATAATGCTCATCAAGGCAACTTGTTAAATAAAAGTCCCTGAACTCTGTATTACAAAAACACATTTGCTGGGGGAAAGAAAAAAAAATACTTAAAAAGTGCCTTTGTTTTGAAATGGCATTATTTAATCCTTTATTGTAGAAGGATTATTTGGGTTTGTCTGATTAAGTTCCATAAAGTGAATTAGTCACTAAAGCAATCTTACACTTTCTTCTTGGTGAGGTGAAAAATTTCTCACCCTCTTATTTTGGATTAGAACATAATTACAGACACGTTCTCACTGATTAAATTTTTTCTTTGGCTTAGTCACTAAACAAAGCCAACATATTGAGTGAACTGGATTCAGTATTCTGAGTTAGTAGCTTCACATTCTATTCCAAGCTCTGTCACTCATTCGGGTGAAGGCTTGAGTCTGTCTCAAATGCTTTGTCTCTACTTTCTGATACAGAAAACACACTGTTAATTACTGTGGCCTTCAAGGTATGTAGTGAATTAGTGTAATATACTGTTAAATTAGCCAGAATAATAACAGTGTGAATAATAGAAAAACAAGCAAGCCAACATTGAGAAATATTTCTGAGAAACTTAGTTTACTGGATTCTTTCTTAATAGTCTGCCAAGCATCTTCACAAGATACACACTACAGACTAGCAAAATCTTCAGCAGTAATATAGTAAATGTTGCAACCCTCTTCTATTCAACCACAACCAAATGGGTGAGAATAAACATAATTATTCTTCTATAAATGCCTCACATGGCAACTTGGCAAAGCATGGAATAAAGTACAAGGGACTTCTCCATGGGTTTTGTAGAATGGAAAGTACAAAAAACTTTTTTTTGTTGTTGTTTTCTATAGCAGACTCAAGTCAGTCTCCTGAAGTCTCAAATAATAATGCAACTAAGATGTTCAGAAATAAGCTAGAAGAGTGGAAAAAAATAAAATTAATACTGCTAATTCTTGGTTGAGACTATCTGAAAGGAGCACAAACTGTAAGCTTGCTTCTAAAGGGAAAGTGTAGTAATAGAGTGTCTAGTATCCACTGCCAAATAGTATTAACAAAACCATAGGCTTAAATAGTATAAAAAATTTTTATTTAATATTATTTCTCAGGCATTCCAAGAGTATATAGATGTTGTCAATAAACCTTAAATTACTATAGTGAGGGAGAGGATAAAAATGATGGAATGAAAGATTCCATACCCCTCTCCAGGTTCTAGACAAACAATTTGCAAGATAAGAAAAGGCCCCACGCTTTCTCTTAAATCTGTGCTTTTGTTCATGTTGTATACTATCTAGAACACCTTCATTCACCTAACTTACTTGTCTGAACCAGTAGCCTCAAAAATTTGTATATGTAAAGGGTTTCCAGTGCACAAAATGGCCCACTGAGAAGTGAAAAGAAAATGTCAGAATGCTATTTATATTTTACTGTATTGTTTAAACTACAGTTGGCCCTCTGTATCCATGGACTCTGTTAAATCCATAGATTCAACCAACTGTAGATCCAATTATTTGGAAAAAAATGTTTCTGTATTAAACATGTGCAGACTTTTTTCTTGTCATTATTTCCTAAATAATACAGTATAACAACTATTTACATATCATTTACATTACATTAGGTATTATAAAGTAATCTAGAGTTGATTTAAAGTATATGGAAGGATGCACTTGGGTTATATGCAAATACTCTGCCATTTTATATCAGGGACTGGAGCATCTTAGGATTTTGTGTCTGCAGGAGGTCCTGGAACCAATCCTCCATGGATACTGAGGGATACTGTATTCTTTTTTTTTGGTATATGTTATATATAGTACACAACATATTCATTCAGTAGTACTGACGTATGAGTCATAAATACATTTTAGAAACACATATTTGGAAGTCCATCAACTGAAAAATTAACAAGATGTGATATAGACATAAAATGGAATATTATTTGGGCATAAAAAGGAACAAAGTATTTGATACATTCTACAACATGGATGGACCTTGGAAACATTGTGCTAAGTGAAAAGATGCCAGTTGCAAAAGATTACATATTATATGATCCATTTATATGCAATGTCCAGAACACAGAAATCTATATATGAAGAAAGTAGATTAGTGGTTGCACAGGGGAAGTGGGGGCTGAGGCTGTAACAAGTGATAGCTAAAGGGTATGGGTTTCTTTTTGACATCGTGAAAATGTTCTCAAATAAAACGGACTGTGCAGATATCTATGAATAAACTAAAAATCATTGAACTGTATACTTTCAATAGGTGAATTGTATGGCATATGAACTTTGAAAACTATTTTCAAAACATTTATCTGATAAAGGACTTGTATCTAGAATACATAAGGAACTCTTCCAAGGAAATACGACAACAAACAATCCAATTAAAATAATATGATTAAAATAACAAAAGACAACCTGATTTAAGCACATGAAAAGATGTTCAACATCATTGATCATTACGGAAATGCATATTAAAACCAATTGAAATACCATTACACATTCCTTAGAATGGCTGAAATTAAACACCAATAATACCATTAATTGACAAGGATGATGCAACTAGAACTCTTCTACATTGCTAGAGGGAGTGCAAAGTGATACAGCCACCTTGGAAGACAGGTTGGCAGTGTCTTATGAACTACCATATGACCCAGAAATCACACTCTTAGGTACTTATCAAAATTAAATTAGTGCTATAACAGCTTTATTTATAATACTTAAAAAAACAAAAGTAACATAAGTATTCATCAGTTGATGGATGGATAAACATATTATGGTATACACATACAATGGAATATAACTCATCACCAAAAAAGGAAAAAAACCTGGTACAATAGATGAATTTCAAGAGCATTACGCTAAGTAAAAGAAGCCAGACACATATTGTATGACACCATTCACATGAAATTCTGAAAATAGCAAAACTATAGTGTGAGAAAGCAGATTAATGGTTGCCAGGGCTGGGTCTATGACTAGAGGGGATTAACTGCAAAGGGATTTAAGGGAACTTTTGAGGGATAATAGAAGTGTCCTATGTCCTGATTGTGCTGGTGGTTATATAACTGTACACTTTTGTCACATCTCATTGAATTGCATACTTAAAATTGGCGAACTTTATTGTATGTAAAGTATAGCTCAATAAAGCTGATTTTAAAAGATACCATGCCTTGCCTTATTCTCCATAATGTAAAATAGCAAAATAATTCAAATGGTTAGAATGGTATTGGTTTTAATCTCTTATTCCTCTGAAATCTGTATTTGATAACTTTTTAATTTTACATAGTTATTTTGGTTTTTATTTTCCTTGCCTTCCTTAAAGAGTATTTTATGTATAACAAGCATCAAATGTTTCCTGAATTAACAACTTAATGAATTAATACTTCATGATAAAATTCTAGTATAATCAAATTTATGTAAGTTTAATTTTTCAATGAGGTAGAAAAGGATTGGAAAAAAAACACGTATATTGTATACATTAGACAGATACCATATATTACTATTAGTTAAAATTTATATAATAGTTTAGTATCATTGTGATTTGTTCTGGACCAGCAATATCCAACACAAATATAATGTAAGCCATAAATGGAATTTTAAATTTCTAGTAGTTACATTAAAAACCTAAAAGAAAACAAATGAAATTAATTATAGGTTTAAAATTTAATTCAACATATAAAGATATTATTTCACTATGTAATCAATATAAAGTTATTACTAAACTAGCTTATATTTTTTGGTATTGTCTTCAAGATCTGGTATTCATTTATAGCAGAGCTCAGTTTAAACTCATGACATTTCAATTCAGCTAAGAATTACCTGGGGAGCTTCAAAAAGTACCGACGCCTGGGTCTCAGCCCCTGGGTTTTGGAATTTTTAGGTGATTCTAATGTGCAGAAAAGTTTGAGAAACACTGGTCCAATGATGAAAGAGTGATCAGGACAGGAATCTTAGAGAAATGATCTTAAACAACAACTTGAATATTGAGGTAATATTCATTAGATAGAAAAGGCATTACAGGAAAAGGGAGCCATGACAGTAAAAGCCAAGGCGTGAAATAAATTTATATGTAGAAAAATCTAGTCTTCATGGAACATGGGATCCATAGTGAAAGATGAGCTTAGTGTGGCAGGCAAATTATAGCCCATGTAGGGCCTTGCATACCATGCAAAGGACTTTACGCTATAGGAAATGAGATGCCATTAAAGAACTTTATGAAGGGGATTGACACAAGATCGTGTTTGTGTTTCAAAAAAGCCACACACAGAATGTATTGGCAGGATTTGAGATTAGTAACAGAGATTGTTGGCAGCATGTTAGCAGGTTGTTAAAATAGCCCAACAAAAAAACTGTGACTAAAATGGTCATGGTAGGACATTAAGGCTCAGACTAGAAACTTGTAGGGCGAGGGGTGGAGTTTGCAAGAGAAATATACAAAGAACAGACTTGTTTTGAGGATATTTCAGTATTTTGCTATCTAAATCTAATTCAATTCACTCAGAAAAATACGCAAACACTAAGCTCCCATTAACACATGATAAATTTTGTTTGTCTCTAAAAATGCCTCTAGATATTTTTATTTGCAAAGTAAAATAACAATTTCCCCGAGGTAATAATTTCTCCATTTCCCAAGGTTCCTAAAAAAAAAAAATAATAACTAAAAAAGTCTAAATAAAATTAAAGCTCTTCCATAAAGTACCTTAAGCTCTTAAGTGAGATTTAAAAAGTCTTCCCAAACAGTATGCCGTTAACCGCATCTACATTTAAGTCAGTGGTTTTCAAAGTTAAACTATTTTCTGATACTATTTCATCAAAATTATCTACTATTCATGATTTCTGCCTTATATAGATTATTTCTACTATGAAATCAAGGTTCTGTAGACTATCATTAAACTCATGTTACAGAGATGAAGCATGAATATTCTATCCTCTCCCCTCTAGTCAGACTCATTTCTACATTTTACCTCCCTCAATGAGGAAGATTCTCTTGATGATACTAGTTCTCACTACTCTGAATGTCTCTGAATCTTACGGTTCATCTGCACACTCAATTTTAGCACTTGAAACACAAATGCTGCCTGTTAACTATGAATACTGCTAAATTATGATTATTAATTATTAACATTGTTTGAGTATTAATTACAAAATATTTGTTTCTCATGAATTAGTCCTGTTCTACCAAGTAGAAACTAGCTCTTTTAGATCTAGGGGTAAGTGTCCAATGGATTTCTTCTTGGTCTAGCATGGTGCAATATATTAGACATTTATTGTAATCCAATGGCTTTTGAACTGTTGACTGGAAATATGTAGAAAAATTATTTTTCATCTAAGCTCTACACACGTATATGGTTAGTATACATCTACTAGATAAAACTGTATATATAAGGTTGAGTCATAAAAACTGATGATATTATATTGGCTTTTACCTACAAAAATGGCAATTTCATATTGTTAACCAAATACAAAAAATTTTGAAATATCATAAAACAATATTTAAAACCACTATTATATGTGATATACTCTGATTTTTTCTAGTCGATGCCATCCCATTAAATAAAAAGTGCTGACTGAGATACACTATTGATTTCACGACCCACCAGTGAATTACCACCTACAATTTGAAAAACTCTGCTCTAAACTCTAACCTAGAGACTAGACCTGCCTCTAGCTTAAGCCTTAAACAGGATAAAAGATTTTAAAAGGCTCACAAACGGTCCAGGGCAGCAGGATAAAGATGAAGCAAGTAATCAAGATGATATGTGTCTGGAAATTCTCTGTGCATACTTGAGCACTTAGCAGAACTGACAAGGACCATAATAAATGCAGGGAATTAAAAGACTGGAGCTTTTGATTAAATCTTTTCTGATTTGATACAACTAAACTGATCACATAACACAGAAGGTGATTCAGTGTGGTTGACTGATAATGTCCAAAATGAAGGTTTATCCTTTGGAACAAAATGATATATAAGGCTCTCCCTAAAGTCCTTTCTTATATTCCCTGCTCCCCAAAAACGTGTAATGCCAGATTTCTTTCTACAAAGAGGGGAGGCCCATAGGGAATATTTCTGTCTGACACTTCTTTTCTTTCTTTCTAGAAGATCACCATTATGCTGGATGAGCTGAAATTAAGCATGCCATGTAACATTTTGTAAAAGTGAAGCTTATCCAATTCTGTTAATAACTAGTGAAATGGTACAGATAATAACAGATTGTGGACATACTGCTTATATTCTGATTAGACTTTTAGCTTATGAAAATGATGTTTATATAAAGATCTTATACAGAAGCTTAATTATTAACCATTTTGTCAATGAAAACCAGAAAACATGCACTCTTATCCAAAAGACTCAACTATTATCAGACAGATGCTGATACATGCATGGGCAAGTATCACCACCAGCACTAAGGTATAGCCAAGTTAGACTAGACTGCAGGCAGGCTAACACGGGAGCAATAAGAATGCTATTAGCCTACTCATTGGTGCTTGAATAGTGTGTATGCATACCAGCCCCCTCATCTTTTATGTTAGTAACAGCTTTATCTGATGGAACAGTGTTGACAGAACTTGAACTGGTGCCAACCCTACTGATGAGAAACAAGGTGGAGCAGTTGCTGGCTGGAGGGAATGTTTCCTTTTTAGGAAGCAGCAGTAAGATGATACATGGAAATATGGTTGGAATAAACTATCACAGGTTGCTGATACAAGAAAATGTTTTAGTTTTTAAAAAACAAAGGATTAAAGAAAGCCAAATAAATGGCTAATAGATACAAGAAGGTGCTCAGAGACAGACAAGAAATACAAGTCTAAAGGAAATAATAACTGGTCACATAGACCTATGTACTAGGCTGAGCTGAGCTCTAGTTGGTGTTAAGATGCTGTTTGGCTCTTTTTCATCAGGCAGATTAACCATTAGAAGAACAGTAATGACAAAAATGTTAAGTCCTCATCAGCTGCAAGGATTGACTACTTATCTTGCCAATCAAAAACCACCTTTAACCTAGGATGCCAATATAAAAAGCACATGGAAAAGAAATTGTCTAATTGCAGGAAAGAAGTAAAACTTGACAGGTAATTTTCTATAACTGGAAAAGCTAACATGGGTAAATGGAAACAGTAGTTTCATTAATAAATGTCTCAACATAGATGTATTCATTCTTAAGGCCCAGATGAATAACTCATCTGCCTTCATCTGCTCCATCTTCTAGTCCCATTTAGAACATGAAGGCAGCCAGTCTTTTTGTCACTGAATAGTGAATCTGAATGCCCATCACACTATTCTCCAAGTTTTGTCAATATGCACATCTGTTTTATCCACAATGCAATGATAAGTGACGTCCCTGGTATCTACCAAAGGTGCCACAAAATCTAGAAATGCATTTTGAAATGTCAAACAGAATAAATTGCATTCAATATAGTTTTAGTGCTAGATATTTTATTTGTTATATGCATTACATAATGTGTACACATTTGTGGTATATGTGTATGTATATATACATAGCTAATATACTAGCATCTTAACTCAGTTGGTTACTTTAAAGAATTCCTTCTATGTAAAAGAGTTTACAAATATCTTTTTCTATCACCTAACAAAAAAGCTAACAATCATGCCTCCTCGCTTTACTCAATTGATTAAAAATTACAAATATAGCTAGCATTTTGAGTATTTTGACTGTTTTTGGCTTAAACAGTTGCTAGAGGAGATAACTTCTGGTTGGGAAAAGATGGGAATGATGTGGGCAAAATGTAGAGAAATCTGATAGCAAAGTAACATATTCTCTATTCTGCTCTATTAAAAGAATATACCGGCAGGAAATAAGATATCAATAACAAATTTATCAATTATTATAAAAGTTGTTTGATTCAAGATATAGAAAAAACCCGGAATCTTAAATATGCAGCAAGTTTCTTTTTCATTCAAATGACAGGTAAAAAAACCCCACTAACATCAATTCATAATCACCTTTCTGAAGGTAGGTTTCCTCTCTAAGTTCACATGAAGGATTATACAGTATTCTACAAAGTATCATACTTCATATTGACTGTTACCATTATGGAAAGAGGACTACAGTTGCTGTCAGGCAATCTAGGTCCTATCAGTTCTGTTGGTGCTCTTGGGGAAACATTAATTACTTCTCTGAGTCACAACTTCTTTGTGCAAAATACCTGCTATCCTACCTTTCTCATGGGCTCTTGTCAGAGGAAAAGGCAGGGGAAAAAATAAGTTTTTCACAACTTAGACACAGTAGACTGCCCAAGTAATAATTCTTCTACCTTCTTTTTTGTTAACAAAAGGAGAAGTGGTTTAGGCAACTTAATGCTCAGTATCAAAGGATATATTATAAATGTTTTAAGCCTTTTAGAGTTCATCTTTCATTGGTTCACTTATTCAGCCTCCAAATTTTTTTTGGAGAATGTCAAACATTGTTATAGGTGTTAGGAAAGCAACAATAAAGAAAACGGACAAAAATTTTACTGGGGAAGGCAGAAAACAAACAACAAATTAATAAGACATATAGTATATTACAAGGTAGTAACACAAGGAACAAAGTGGAGAAGAACAATTTGGGAGTGTCAGGTAGAAGTGGTCAAAGAAAGTCTCATTGAGAAGGTGACATTTGGGAAAATACCTGAGAGGTAAGGGAATGAGCCATGTGAACATCTGGAGGAACTGCAGTCCAGAAGAGGTAACAGCATGAGCAATGGCCCTGAGGCAGGGAACATGCCAAATGTGTACTCAGATCAGCAAAGGGGCTACTGTGCCTAGAACAGCATGAATGAGAGAGAAGTATAAGGTGATGAGATCAGAGAGGTAAAGAGAAGGGGAGAGAGTACAGATTTTATAGAGTCTACTAGACAAATGTAGAGGCTTTAACTTTTAAGAAATCCATTGGTGGGTTTAAAAAAAGAGTGACAAGATCTGACATATTTTTAAGGGACCATCCTGGACACTATGTTGAGAATAGACTTTCAGAGGTCACTTGTAGAAACAAAGAGATCAATTATGAAATGATTGCACTAATCTATACGGGAGATGATTGTGGCTGACCAGGTACTACCAGTGGAAATTGTTGGCCTACAGATCCTAGATTTGCTGATCAATTTGATGGGGTAGAAAAGAATGGGGAACAAAAAATGATTCCCAAATTAACTGAGACAGGGATGATTTCAGGAGGAGCAGGTTTGAAATATAAGATCAATAGCTTAATTTGGGACATGTTAAGTTTCAGATGCATGTTAAACAGTTTGGAAATTATTAGCAATAGATGGTATGTAAATCCATGAGATTTAAAGATGTTTTCAAATAAATTTAGTATAAGAGAGAAAAAACTAGAGGCCGAGTAAAGAATAATTCAAGGAAGAGGGAGTGACCAACAGTGTAAAATCTGGTAATAGGTCACTTAAGAGGGCTAAGAAGTTGTGTGTGAATGGAAGTCTAACTGGAGTAAATTTAAGAGTAAACAGGAAAAGGGGAATTGCAGATGACAAGCATGTATATTTCTTTAAGGAGTTTTTTTCTTGAAAAGGAAGCAGAGCTAAAGGACAGTAGAGGGGGATGTGGAGACAAGATATATATGTATATTTTTAATGAAGAAATTAGTGCATGTTTTCATACCGATGAAAGAGTATGAAAATCCAGTAAGAAAACAGAAATTTGATAATACAGGACATTAAGAAAAGAACTGTTGGAGTAATGTCTGCAAGTAGGTGATGGGGGCGTGCAGCAGGATCCAAGGCACAAGTGGAGGAGTTGACCTAAGACTACAAACAGCTCATCCTTAGTTATAGGTAGGCAGGCAAGCATATGGCACAGATGCAGGTGAGTTGGTAGTTGTGGTAACAGGAGTTTTCTTCTTGTTGCTTAGACTTAAGAAATTCCACTCTTTGCCAGCCAGTGTTTGGTCCAGATCACATGCTTGAGGGTTCTGGGAAAGATTTTCTTTCCTATGAAAAGAAAGGCCCAAAAGGAGAAAGCCCTTTTGCTTCTAATTTTTCCTTCCTGTTTTGGATGCTTTTCTGTGAAGATGTGATGCTTAGAACTGGTGCAGACATCTTATGACCATGAGAAGAAATCTACAATGTGCTAGGAACTTTGCAAATATAGGTAGAATGTAAGGTTCATGGGGCAGAGGTATTTATATTCTTACCTGATGTATCCAAAATGTCCAAAAGTGTGCCTGGCACATAGTAGACATTGAGTAAGTATTTGTAGAATAAATGAACTACCACCAAGATGTGCCATGTTTGTCAGAAACTCATAGTGGTATATACCAGCATGTAAATAGATTATTATACTTTCATGTTGTAAATGGCAAGATAAGGGTAGTACACAATGCTAAGGGGCTGAGGCAGATTTAGCTACCCTTGCCTTTGAAATGCAAGGAACTTCACTGCATACTGTATAAAAATCAGCATGCCACTGTTGGAATGTTTTTAAAATGCTTTGTTCCCTTTTAGTATTTTCTGCTAATTTCTTTAATTCCTTCATAAAAATAAATGGAAAACAAATATATGTTATAAATCCTTATATTTTTCCTTAGTAACACACACACAGGGCCATGATCTGAAATAACATTTGTTTTATTCATTAACTTCATTTTTTCCCTTGTCTCCATCTTTTTTTTCACCTAGGAGTATAATCATATTGATGAAACATTTTACCACTGCTATCACCAGTTTTTATTGAAAAGCATACCTGATGCCCTGTTTTAAACATTTAGGAGTTTCAATGTCTGCTTTTTTCTTTAGGAGAGTTATATTTCTATGTTCCATGCCAGCACTCTCCCCTCTCCCCATTCGTTTTAGCAGATATCATTATCTTTTTCTTCTGGAATCATTTTTGTATACCTGAGTACAATGAGGCTCTTCACCATACAACAGAAGATAAAGTATTTACAATTTTATTAAACAGGCACACATGTGGCATTATATGCACAGGCATAAGATTAAAGCTGAAGTGTCTAAAGTCTGGACTAAAGCCATATTTATGCTGCTGAAGGCAAGAAAAATTATTTAGTCTACAGTAACAAGTAAGTAGCAGCAAAACAAATATTTGGTTGACTGTGGAAAGCCAATGTTTTCCTTACTCATTACAAGCAAAAAAGCTAAAAGCAGGCTGACCAAACACATTTTGACAGAAAACACATGTATTCATCAATCTTTTAGTGTGTATAAAACTGTGACTCCTAACTTACGGATTTATATGCAGAGGGGGTACATCCAGGTTTGCCTTAAATATGTTATATATATATATGTGTTTTCATATTGGCCATTTATTTTAAAGAGATCTATTGCAATTTTTTTCTTTTCTTTCTTTTTTTTTTTTTTTAAAGAGATAGGGTCTTGCTCTGTCACCCATGCTTGAGTGCAGTGGCATGATTATAATCATAATTCCCTATAGCCTTGAACTCCTGGGCTCAAGCGATCCTCTCACCTCAGCCTCCTGAGTAGCTACAACTACAGGTGCATACCACCATGCCCGGCTATTTTGTTATTTTTATTTTTGTAGAGACGGGGGTCTTACTATGTTGCCTGGGCTGGTCTTGAACTCCTGACCTCAAGCAATACTCCTGTCTCAGCCTCCTAAAATATTGGTATTACAGGCACGAACCATTGCACCCAGGCAATATTTTTCTTTACTAGTATAAAATAATGCACTTCCTGCACTCAAAAATGCTTTAATCTCATACAATATATTCAACATGTAACATTTATTAACAAATTATTTATCTACTCATGTAAATAACTGCTTTGATAATCTGCAAAATAGTTATAATTTGCTGACTGCCTGTCATGCCAAGAAGTCTATAATTGGTGATTTTTGTACATTATTTAATATAATAAATTTATTTATTATTACTCTCATCTTACAGATAAGGAAACTGAGGCTCAGAAATGACCTGCCCAAGATTTCTTAGCCTCCAAATCGGAGCAAGTAATGAAGCCCATATCTATCTGATACAGCAGGATTCTCTGAAATCATACTCCTGATAGAGTGGCAGAGAGGCAAAAACGCCTCACAAGTGTAAGATTTGACATTTAGCAATTTAACGCCTAATCTCATTTAAAAAATAAAAGTGCAAAAAACATGATTTCTATACTTTTATACATATATGTTCAGAAAATAAAAAGGAATGGAAGTATATTCTGCGGTGGCTATTGTTAGGTGAGAATAAAGGTGATTTTATTTTCTTCTTTTTGTTTTATGATAAATTTTTTCTGTAATAAATGTTTTATATTTTCTATAATATATATGTTTTATATTTCTGTAATAAATATGTAGATAAACTTTTAAATAATATATTTGCCTGAATAAAAAAAGTAGCAAAGAAGCAAGTATTCTCACTATTGGAAAATAAAGTTAAATATGGAAAGGGGCAAAGACTAAAATATGCCCTGCAGTATGGTACTGTACTTAGATTACCAGTATATCTTTTAGCTGTTTACTGAGAGAGGCTAGAAGCAATAGGATTGAGCAATCTAGCACCCAGATCTTGATTTTCTAAATATGATTTTCCTCTTAAAGAAACCAGAGCTCCTTAGGAAAAAGGGTGATTTCTGGGCTTGGGAAATAAACTATAATATAAACCTAGAACATCTTGTTAAATCAGAAAACAAGGAAGTGCTCAAATAATGGGAACATATCAAAATAACATGGGCCAGGTGTGGTGGCTCATGCTTGTAATCCCAACACTTTGGGAGGCCGATGGGGGCAGATCACTTGAGGTCAAGAGTTCAAGACCAGCCTGGCCAACATGGTGAAACCCCATCTCTACAAAAATACAAATATTAGCCAGGCATGGTGGCGCATGCCTGTAGCCCCAGCTACTTGGGAGGCTGAGGCAGGAGAATCGCTTGAACTCAGGAGGCAGAGGGTGCAGTGAGCTAAGATCGCATCACTGCACTCCAGCCTGGGCGACAAAGTAATATTGTCTCAAAAAAAAAAAAAAAAAAAGCCAGCTTGAAGGAGCTCCCACTGGCCAAATAAAAATGAAATAAAATAATTTATTTTGAGCATCAAAAGAAATAATGATAAAAGCAGACTGTGACTCATAAAATAAGATTCCAAGTTTATATTGACATAATAAATAAATCGGGAACAAAGGAAAGCCCTTTTTTAGAGTGGAATGCAAAACTATAAATATAAAAGAAATGATGGAATTAGAAAATCATTGGTGAATACTAAAACTAAGGTGCAGGTGGTAGCTGGCAAGATGGCCGAATAGCAACAGCTCCGGTCTGCAGCTACCCGCAAGATCAATGCAGAAGGCAGGTGATTTCTGCATTTCCAACTGAGGTAACTGGTTCATCTCATTGGGACTGGTTAGACAGTGGGTGCAGCCCACGGAGGGCGAGCCGAAGCAGGGTGGGGTGCTGCCTCACCCGGGAAGTGCAAGGGGTCAGAGAACTCCCTCCCCCAGCCAAGAGAAGCCCTGAGGGACTGTGCCGTGAGGAAGGGTGCCCTCCAGCCCAAATACTAAGCTTTTCCCACAGTCTTCGCAACCCAAAGACCAGGGGATTCCCTCTGGAGCCTACACCACCGGGGCCCTGGGTTTCAAGCACAAGACTGGGCAGCTGTTTGGGCAGACACAGAGCTGCAGGAGGTTTTTTTCATACCCCAGTGGCACCTGGAATGCCAGTGAGACAGAACTGTTCACACACCTGGAAAAGGGGCTGAAGTCAGGGAGATAAGTGGCGTAGCTCAGTGGATCCCACCCCCACAGAGTCCAGCAAGCTAAGATTTACTGGCTTGAAATTCTCGCTGCCAGCACAGTAGTCTGAAGTTGACCTGGGACACCCCAGCTTGGTGGGGGGAGGGGCGTGTACCATTACTGAGGCTTGAGTAGGCGGTTTTCCCCTCACAGTGTAAACAAAGCCCACCAGAAGTTAGTACTGGGCGGAGCCCAGTGTAGCTTGGTAAAGCCTCTGTAGCCGGACTGCCTCTCCAGATTCCTCCTCTCTGGGCAGGGCATCTCTGAAAGAAAGGTAGCGGCCCCATTCAGGGGATTATAGATAAAACTCCCATCTCCCTGGGACAGAGCACCTGGGGGAAAGGGCGGCTGTGAGTGCTGCTTCAGCAGACTTAAATGTTTCTGCCTGCTGGCTCTGAAGAGAGCAGCGATCTCCCAGCACAGCACTCGAGCTCTGCTAAGGGGCAGACTGCCTTCTCAAGTGGGTCCCTGACACCTGTGGCTCCTGACTTGAAGGCACCTCCCAGCAGGGGTCAACAGAAACCTACAGGAGAGCTCCAGCTGGCATCTGGTGGGTTCCCCTCTGGGACGAAGCTTCCAGAGGAAGGAACAGGCAGCAATCTTTGCTGTTCTGCAGCCTCCACTGGTAATAACCAGGCAACCAGGATCTGGAGTGGACCTCCAACAAACTCGTGCAGACCTGCAGCAGAGGGGCCTAACTGTCAGAAGGAAAACTAACAAACAGAAAGGAATGGCATCAACATCAATATTAACAAAAAGGATGCCCACAAGACAACCCCATCTGAGGGTCACCAACATCAAAGACCAAAGGTAGATAAATCCAGGAAGATGAGGAAAAACCAGCAAAAAAAGGCTGAAAATTCCAAAAATCAGAACACCTCTTCTCCTCCAATGGATCACAACTCCTTGCCAGCAAGGGAACAAAACTGGATGGAGAATGAGTTTGATGAATTGACAGAAGTAGGCTTCAGAAGGTGGGTAATAACAAACTCCTCTGAGCTAAAGGAGCACGTTCTAAACCAATGCAAGGAAGCTAAGAACCTCACAAAAAGGTTAGAAGAATTGCTAGCTAGAATAAACAGTGTAGAGAAGACATTAAATGACCTGATGGAGCTGAAAAACACATCACAAGAACTTCATGAAGCATACACAAGTATCAATAGCAGAATCGATCAAGCGTAACAAAGGATATCAGAGATTAAACATCAACTTAATGAAATAAAGCATGAAGACAAGATTAGAGAAAAAAAAGCGCAAAGGAACGAACAAAGCCTCCAAGAAATATGGGACTATGTGAAAAGATCAAACCTATGTTTGACTGGTGTACCTGAAAGTGATGGGGAGAATGGAACCAAGCTGGAAAACACTCTTCAGGATATTATCCAGGAGAACTTCCCCAACCTAGCAAGGCAGGCCAACATTCAAATTCAGGAAATACAGAGAACATCACAAAGATACTCCTTGAGAAGACCAACCCCAAGACACATAATTGTCAGTTCACCAAAGTTGAAATGAAGGAAAAAATGTTAAGGGCAGCCAGGGAGAAAGGTCAGGTTACCCACAATGGGAAGCCCATCAGACTAACAGTGGATCTCTCTGCAGAAACCCTACAAGCCAGAAGAGAGTGGGGGCCAATATTCAACATTCTTAAGGAAAAGAATTTTCAACCCAGAATTTCATATCCAGCCAAACTAAGCTTCATAAGTGAAGGAGAAATAAAATACTTTACAGACAAGCAAATGCAGAGAGATTCCGTCAACCCCAGGCCTGCCTTACAAGAGCTCTTGAAGGAAGCACTAAACATGGAAAGGAAAAACCGGTATCAGCCACTGCAAAAACATGCCAAATTATAAAGACCATCGACACTATGAAGACACCACATCAACTAATGGGCAAAATAACCAGCTAGCATCATAATGACAGGATCAAATTCACACATAACAATATTAACCTTAAATGTAAATGGCCTAAATGCCCCAATTAAAAGACACAGATGGGCAAATTGGAAAAAGATTCAAGACCCATTGGTGTGCTGTATTCAGGAGACCCATCTCATGTGCAAAGACACACATAGGCTCAAAATAAAGGGATGGAGGAATATTTACAAAGCAAATGGAAAGCAAAAAAAAAAAAAAAAGCAGAGATTGCAATCCCAGTCTCTGATAAAACAGACTTTAAACTAACAAAGATAAAAAAAGGCAAAGAAGGGCATTATATAATGGTAAAGGGATCAATGCAACAAGAAGAGTTAACTATCCTAAATAAATATGCAACCAATACAGGAGCACCCAGATTTATAAAGCAAGTTCTTAGAGACCTACAAAGAGATTTAGACTCCCACACAATAATAGTGGAAGACTTTAACACCTCACTGTCAATATTAGACAGATCAACAAGATAGAAAATTAACAAGGATATTCAGGACTTGAACTCAGCTCTGGACCAAGCAGACCTAATAGAAATCTACAGAATTCTCCACCCCAAATCAACAGAATATACATTCTTCTCAGCACCACATCACACTTATTCTAAGATTTACCATATAACTGGAACTAAAATGCTCCTCAGCAAATGAAAAAGAACAGGAATCATAACAGTCTCTTAGACCACAATGCAATCAAATTAGAACTCCGGATTAAGAAAGTCACTCAAAACCACACAACTACATGGAAACTGAACAATCTGCTCCTGAATGAGTACTGGGTAAATAACAAAATTAAGGCAGAAATAAATAAGTTCTTTGAAACCAATGAGAACAAAGACACAATGAACCAGAATCTCTGGGACACAGCTAAAGCAGTGTTTAGAGGGAAAATTACAGCACTAAATACCCACAGGAGAAAGCTGGAAAGATCTAAAATCGACACCATAACATCACAATTAAAAGAACTAGAGAAGCAAGAGCAAACAAATTCAAAAGCTAGCAGAAGACAAGAAATAACAAAGATCAGAGTAGAACTGAAGAGATAGAGACACAAAAAACCCTTCAAAAAATCAATGAATCCAGGAGCTGGATTTTTTGAAAATATCAACAAAATAGACCACTAGCCAGACTAATAAAGAAGAAAAAAGAGAAGCATCAAATAGACACAATAAAAAATGATAAAGGGGATATCACTACTGGTCGCACAGAAATACAAACTACCATCAGAGAATACTATAAATAACTCTATGCAAATAAACTAGAAAATCTAGAAGAAATAGATAAATTCCTGGACACATACACCCTCCAAAAACTAAACCAGAAAGAAGTCAAATCCCTGAATAGACCAATAACAAGTTCTGAATTTGAGGCAGTAATTAATAGCATACCAACCAAAAAAAGCCCAGGACCAGATGGATTCACAGCCGAATTCTATCAGAGCTACAAAGAGGAGGTGGTACCATTCCTTCTGAAACTATTCCACAAAATAGAAAAAGAAGGACTCCTCCCTAACTCATTTTATCAGGCCAGCATCATCCTGATACCAAAACCTGCAGAGATACAACAGAAAAAGAAAATTTCAGGCCAATATCCCTGATGAACATCGATGTGAAAATCCTCAATAAGATACTGGCAAACCGAATCCAGCAGCACATCAAAAAGCTTATCCACCATGATCAAATCGGCTAAATCCCTGGGATGCATAGCTGGTTCAACATAGGCAAATCAATAAACGTAATCCATCACATAAACAGAACCAATGACAAAAACCACATGATTATCTCAATAGATGCAGAAAAGGCCTTCGATAAAATTCAACAGCCCTTCATGCTAAAAACTCTCAGTAGACTAGGTATTGATGGAACGTATCTCAAAATAATAAGAGCTACTTACAACAAACACACAGCTAATATCATACTGAATGGGCAAAAGCTGGAAGCATTCCCTTTGAAAACCAGCACAGGACAGGGATGCCCTCTCTCATCACTCCTATTCAACATAATATTGGAAGTTCTGTCCAGGGCAATCAGGCAAGAGAAATAAATAAAGGGTATTCAAATAGGAAGAGGGGAAGTCAAATTGTCCCTGTTTGCAGATGACATGATTGTATATTTAGAAAACCGCATCATCTCAGCCCAAAATCTCCTTAAGCTGATAAGCAACTTCAGCAAAGTCTCAGGATACAAAATCAATGTGCAAAAATCACAAGTATTACTATACATCAATAATAGACAGACAGCCAAATCATAAGTGAACTCCCATTCACAATTGCTACAAAGAGAATAAAATACCTAGGAATACAACTCACAAGGGATGTGAAGGACCTCTTCAAGGAGGACTACAAACCACTGCTCAAGGAAGTAAGAGAGGACACAAACAAATGCAAAAAACCTTCCATGCTCACGGATAGGAAGAATCAGTGTCATGAAAATGGCCATACTGCCCAAAGTAATTTATAGATTCAATGCTATTCCCATCAAGCTACCATTGACTTTCTTCACAGAATTAGAAAAAACTACTTTAAAATTCATATGGGACCAAAAAAGAGCCCATATAGCCAAGACAATCCTAAGCAAAAAGAACAAAGCTGGAGGAATCATGCTACCTGACTTCAAACTATACTACAAGGCTACAGTAACCAAAACAGCACGGTACTGGTACCAAAACAGATATACAGACCAATGGAATAGGACAGAAGCCTCAGAAATAATGCCACACATCTACAACCATCTGATTTTTGACAAACCTGACAAAAACAAGCAATGGGGAAAAGATTCCCTATTTAATAAATGGTGTTGGGAAAACTGGCTAGCTATAAGCGGAAAACTGAAACTGGACCCCTTCCTTACATCTTATACAAGAATTAACTCAAGATGGATTAAAGACTTAAACGTAAAACCTAGGACCATAAAACCCTAGAAGAAAACCTAGGCAATACCATTCAGGACATAGGCATGGGCAAAGACTTTATGACTAAAACATGAAAAGCAATGGCAACGAAAGCCAAAATTGACAAATCAGATCTAATTAACCTAAAGAGCTTCTGCACAGCAAAAGAAACTACCATCAGAGTGAGCAGGCAACTTACAGAATGGGAGAAAATTTTTGCAATCTATCCATCTGACAAATGGCTAATATCCAGAATCCACAAGGAACTTAAATAAATCTACAAGAAAAAACTAAATGACCTCATTAAAAAGTGGGAAAAGGATATGAACAGATACTTCTCAAAAGAAGACATTTATGCAGACAACAAACATGAAAAAGCTCATCATCACTGGTCATTAGAGAAATGCAAATCAAAACCACAATGAGACACTATCTCACGCCAGTTAGAATGGCGATGATTAAAAAGTCAGGAAACAACAGATGCTGGAGAGGATGTGGAGAATTAGGAATGCTTTTACGCTGTTGGTGGGAGTGTAGATTAGTTCAACCATTGTGGAAGACAGTGTGGTGATTCCTCAAGGATCTAGAACCAGAAATACCATTTGACCCAGCAATCACATTACTGGGTATATACCCAATAGATTATAAGTCATTCTACTATAAAGACATATGCACACGTATGTTTACTGCAGCACTACTCACAATAGCAAAGACTTGGAACCAACCCAAATGCTCATCAATGATAGACTGGATAAAGAAAATGTGGCACATATACACCATGGAATACTATGCAGCCATAAAAACAGATGAACTCATGTCCTTTGCAGGGACGTGGATGAAGCTGGAAACCATAATTCTCAACAAACACACACAGGAACAGAAAACCAAACACCACATGTTCTCACTCATAAGTGGGAGTTGAACAATGAGAACACATGGACACAGGGCAGGGAACATCACACACCAGGGTCTGTTGGGAAGTGGGGTTCTAGGGGAGAAATAGCATTAGGAGAAATGTAGATCTACCTAATGTAGATGATGGGTTGATGGGTGCAGAAAACGACGGTGCCACATGTATACCTATGTAACAAACCTGCACGTTCTGCACATGTATCCCAGAACTTAAAGTATAATACAAACAAAACAAAACAAAAAAACTAAGGGTGCAAGCTTGATGAGGAATGATATATTTACATAATCTCAAAACATCTCTCTGTAACTACACTTTCTGCATTATCTTGGATTGAATCCTGGAATGGGAAAAAATAACAGCTATGAAGGACATTATTAGAACAAAAGACAAAATTTGGACTTTGTAAATTAGTTAACAGTATCAATCAATGTTTATATAAGAGAAAGTCCTTCTTTAGGAAATATACACATAGGTATTTAGGGTAAAGACCTGGTATCACTAGGGTACCTTCAAATAGTTCAAGAGAAAAATGTATGCATGTGGCTAGGCATGGTGGCTCACGTCTGTAATCCCAGCACTTTGGGAGGCTGAGGCGGGCAGATTATGAGGTCAGGAGTTTGAGACCAGCCTGGCCAATATGGTGAAACCCCATCTGTACTAAAAATACAAAAATTAGCTGGGCATGGTGGCGCATGCCTGTAGTCCCAGCTACTTGGGAGGCTGAGGCAGAAGAATAGCTTGAATCTGGGAGGTGGAGGTTGCAGCGAGCCGAGATCGCGCCACTGCACTCCAGCCTGGGTGACAGAGCGAGACTTGTCTCAAAAAAAAAAAAAAAAGAGAGAGAAAGAAAAATGTATGTACATACATACGTATACAAACATACAGAGAGCAATGAAATGTGCAAATATTAAAAAATGTAAATGACTGGCAAATCGAGGTAAAAGATAAATGAGTTCACTGTACTGTTTTCTGCAAGTTTAAAATTTTTTTCAAAACTAAAAGTAACTATCACTTCTGGATTGAATAGTGTGGAAAGTCAGTTTCTCTAAGCCTTAAGAAATGGGATTTAATTCTATTAAATATATATCAAGATCAGCTAATTTATAAGGCCCTATGCCAGGTCCTACAGATCAACTAGAGCAGCAGTTCTCAGAGTGTGTTACCCAGACTGGATCTGCAGTATCAGCACCATCTGAAAATGTAAGAGTTGAAAAATCTTCCGTTTTACCCAAGATCTATCTGTGTTCCACTGATAGAATACAGGCAGTAATAGAGGATAAGATGGTCAACAACTTGAAAGCAAGATTATGGAGAAATATCATAGATGATTAGATAATTTTACACTTAATTTGGTATACAATAAGACAGTACTAAAAGTTTGTGAAAAGAGGAATAATAAAATAACTACATTAAGAAGATCACTTAAGTAGCAGTGTATAGATGAATCACTTCTGGGAGATTCTAGAGAAAAAGATCAGTTTAGGTTTTTTATTATACTGTCAAAAAAGGATGTGATACAAACCTGAAACTAGAATAGGACAGATGAGAGATTCTACAATGGGTGAGTAAATAAGACTTGCCAATTGGCTGAATATGGCAATACTGACAGAGTAAAGAATTGGGAATGGCAGATTGGGGAAGAGGTGAAGAAGAGACAAGAACAATGAAAGGTTATAAAGCCTGGATGGTTGATTGAATAGTTTGGATCGAGAGGAATTCAAGAAAACCTCCTATAGCTGGGCGTTTTAAAGACCAAGGATCCCAGCCCTATAATCCTGTAAAAGCATGTTCTTCTAAACAATGTCAAGTAAGGAAGTAGTGATTTCAGCCTTATGATTCTATAAACCATGTTCCTCTAAACAGTGCCATGTAAGGAAGTGGTTTTCAGACTTTGAGATTTTAGAGGTCTGTAAACATCCCAAACAAAATTTAATGGATGAGTTGCTTTTTAATTTTACAAGTTAAGAATTAAAAAAAAAATTCCTATTGGCCATTGAGATTATAAATTGGTAACAACCACTTTGGAAAACAAATGGCAATATCTGGAGGAGTTGAAGGTGTGCATACACTCTACAGGTTTGTTACATCTGTTGAATCAGGGCTCTGACATTTTCTACCTGTGGGATTTTGGACAAATTACTTAACCACCCTAAGAACAAGAATAATCTCAGTTTCTTCAACAGTAAAATGTTAATAATAATAGTGTTTACTTATTGTTTTAAAGATTAAATAAATTAATACATATAAATCACTTAGGAGAGTTAGTAAACATTATGTATCATTATAATCATGATAACTACCCACACCTAGCTATTCCATTTAAAGACATGCCCTAAAGAAACTCTTGTTTGTGTACATAGAAGTGTACAAGGATGCTTTCTGCAAAACGTTTAAAATAGGAAATATATAAAAGGAACCTAATGTCCATGAACAGGAGAAAAACTGGAATATGCATTCAAAAACTACTATAAATCATTTAAAATAAATAAATATGTACTACACATAAAAACATTGATAAATGTCAAAAGCATAATGATAAATAAAAAACAAGGTGTAATTGGATACATAACATTTGATACCACTTTTATAGAGTGGCATAGTAGCAATATTCTTATTTTTAGTGGCTAGATACACATGCAATAAAAGATTAAAAACATGTACAGGAAGGACACATACTTCTGCGTTATGAGTAGTTTTGGGGAGGGGGAGAAATAAAACTGGAAAGTATACAGGGGAACTCAAGCTATATTTGTAAAGTTTAGATTTACTTTAAAAAATGTAAAAAATATTAAGATTAGTTGGGTAAAAAAATGGGTCAAGTCCCTTTACCTTTCTGTATGTTTAAAATATTTTGTAAGATAAAAAAGAAAAATGTAAAAAAAATGAGTTTATCAATTTAAATTTTAAAAACTAATTTAATATTTCTATTTTGAAATAATTTTAAACTTACAGAAAAGTTAAAAAATAATATTAAAAACTCATGTCTTTCTACCTAAATTCACCAGTTCTTAACATTTTGCCACGTTTTATTATTCTCTCTCTCAGTGCATAAATATATATTAATTTTTTTCTCGATCATTTGAGACTAGGTTGCATATATTATGGCCCTTTACTCCTTAATACTTTAGTTTGTGTTTCATAAGAACCAGAATAATCTCTTAGTATTTCAAATTCAGGTATATCAAATTCAGAAAACTTCATAGTGATGCAATACTTTACTATACCATCCATATTTTATTGTGTCAAGTTCCCCAACCATGTCCTTTTTAGTATTATTTTTTCCTTTGTTCCAGGATCCAGTCCAGGACCATGTATTGCCATTTAATTTTGATGTCTTTGTAGACTCCTAAGCCTTTCTTTTTATTTCACAACATGGACATTATTGAAGAATACAAGACAGTTGTTTTTCTAATAAAATATTCCTTAATTTGGTTTGTCTCATGCTCTCTTATGATTAGAGTCAGGTTATGCAGCCCTAGGCAGAACACACAAGTGATTGTATGTTCTTCTCAGGGTACTGTTAAGAGACATATGGTGTCCATAGGCTTCTCATTGTGGATGTTAATTCTGATCAGTCAGTCAAGGTGTTTTACAGTTTCTCTATTACAGATCAGTGTGCAACTAATAAGCAATTAGTGGGGAGACAGTTTGTGATCATGCCAATTATACTGTTCTTCATCCAGCATTCCCCCTAGAGTTAGTATCTATTGATCATTTTTGCCCAAACCAATCTTTACTATGACAGTGGTGATTTTCCAATTCCACCACTCTCTTCACATTTATTGTTTGTTATCTTACTGTAAGGAGACTTTCCTTCTCTTCTAAGTATTCATTCATTCATTCATTCAGATCCTCATGGATTCATGAATTCCTATTTTTCTACCCAATAGTTCAAATTTTTTTTTACTGGTTTCAATGATTGTTTTTTGCACTTTTTATCAAGATAAAATTCACATAACACGAAACTCGTCATTTTAAAGTGTATAATTCAATGATTTTTAGTATAATCACAATGTTGTAAAACCATCACCACTATAATTCCAGAAAATTTCCACCACCCCTTAAAAAACACACTACCTGTTAGCAGAAATACCATTAGCACTTCTCATTTTCCTGCATTCCCTGGCAAATACTTACTTTCCTTCTTTCTCTACAAATTTGGATCTGCCTATTTTGGACATTCCATATAAATAGAATCATATAATTCATGGTCTTTTGTATTCTGGCTTCTTTCACTTAGTGTAATGCTTTTAGGCTTCATCCATGTTGCAGCATGAATCAGTACTTTATTCCTTTTCACGGCTGAATAGTATTTCAGTGTACAAATACACCACAGTTTGTTTAGGCTGTTTTGTCTGGGTTGTTTCCCTTTTTTGTTTATTGTGAATAATGCTGCTATGAATATTTGTGTACAAGTTTTTTTTTTTTAAACACTTGCTTTCAATTCTCCTGGTATATATCTAGGAGTGTAACTGCTGGGTCATATGATAATTTTATGTTGAAGTTTTTGAGGAACTGTTAAACTTCTTTTCCAAAGCAGTTGTACCATTTTACAATACCATCAGTAATGTATGAGCTTTCCAGTTTCTCCACGTCCTTGCCCATACTTGTTGGTTCCTCCGTTACCTTAAAAAAAAATTATAGTCATCCTACTGGGTGTGAAATAATATCTCATTATGGTTTCAATTTGCATTTCCCTGATTGCTAATGATGCTGAGCATTTTTCATGTGCTTATTGTCCATTTGCATATCTTTTTTGGAGAAATGTCTATTCAAATGCTTTACCAACTTAAAAATTGCATTATCTGTTTATTCTTGAGTTGTGTGTCCTCAATTATCTGGAACTCAAGTAATTCCAGATTTAACAGTGGAGGAGAGGCCCTTTCAAGATGGCTTCTAGGTTGTCTTGATGTGCCACCATCATTTTCAGGAGCACTCTTCTGCCCTCTCCCCACCCCTCTTTCTTTTTTTGTAGAACAGGTGGTCTGCTCTTGGGAATCAGTCATTTCTTCAGATTACCCTGGTTCCTTTCAGAGGGAAATGGTGTTAGAAACCAAGATCTGGGTGCTAAATGTACTCATTGCCACTGATTCTTTGCTTTTAGGTCCCTTCAGCAGTCAGAGGTAGGATATGTCTAAGAAATCATTAAGTTCATTCAAATCCAATCCATCCACACATACCAATCCATTCCCAAAAGTTTTTCCTCGTCTTACCTCATTCCACATTTTTATCTCCTTTCTTCTATAATGAGAACCTTGGCTCCCTACAACATCAACACATGTATTATTAACTTACTAAACTTTACCATATACATAAAATAGTTTTATAATTAGTATGTCTATAGTACTACAAAAAAAAAAAAAAAGACAAAGCCTACTGAGAAAAGTTCAAGATTTGTTTACTGTTCTTTCCACATCCCTTGTGGAATAATATAATCAAATTTTTTTTTTTACCTCCCAGCAGTGTAATATTTTTATTTGAAACAAACTTGGATTTATTTGTTTCTACTTACATTCAGTTTTAGTTTCTCTTTCCTTTCCATGCTTGTTAATTTCTAAAATATTTAGAACAGGAATACATTTTTAAAAGTCGAAACTACAAAAAAAGATAAACTCAGGTATCATTGCCTCCCTATCACTTCTACCTCTTCTCTACGCTGCTATTCCTTGTAAAAATAAGCAATTTAATTATTTTCTGGCTTATCATTCCCAGGTTTTTCTGCAAACGTGTGTGTGTGTGTGTGTGTGTGTGTCACACTTTGTTGTGCACTTAGCTTTTTTCCCACTTACTTACAAAGAATAAAAAACTTAAGATCCTGAAAAGGGATTTTCTCAGATCACTAAGAAGTGGTAAATTATGACTTTTCCCCTAAGTTTATTTTGAAGTCTTTAGCCTGCAACACAGAGATTGCTAAAAGAAGAAGAAAACTTTTTGACAATTAAAACCGAGCAGACTTGTCATTATCTAACATTATATTGTATACTTAAGTGAGTTTTCAACTGTTTATTTCTGCTATTGAAGAGTAAAAAATGTATTTCAGAGAAGCAACTGAGATGCCTACATTGTAAGCTTAAAGAGTCAATGGTGATAAGAAAAAGAATCAAGTTCCTTAAGGGAATATGCGGACTGAGGAAACACAGTGAATGTGGGTGACTGTTGACTTTTTTTTTTTTTTTTTTTTTGAGGAGGAGTTTCACTCTTATCACCCAGGCTGGAGTGCAATGGTGCGATCTCAGCTCACTGCAAACTCGGCCTCCTGTGTTCAACAGATTCTCCTGCTTCAGCCTCCCAAGTAGCTGGAATTACAGGTGCCCGCCACCATGCCTGGCTAAATTTTGTATTTTTAGTAAAAACAGCGTTTCACCATGTTGGCCAGGCTGGTCTTGAACTCCTGACCTCAGGTGATCCACCTGCCTCAGCCTCCCAAAGGGCTGGGATTACAGGCATGAACCACTGTGCCTGGCCGACTGCTGACTTTTAAAAGAACAATTTCATTAAGGTTGAGAAGTTAATAATCTAGAAATCCAAAGAAATGATTAGGAGTTGTGGACAATGATTTGGGACTACTCTTCAGAAGTAGGTTCAATAGTGGAAGGCAGAGTCTGCAAGGGAGCACACAGACACAAGGATAAAAAAAATCTTTGAGGTCAGGGAAGAAATGAGCAGGGGTGAGGCAGAGGGGAAAAAGTAAGAGGATATGGACAGACTTTTGCAAAAGAAGGAGAAGGGAAAGTTCCTGAAGATGTGGAAAGTGGGGTGGGTGATTAGCCTTAAGAGAACTAGGCACCCTGTCCTGAGACAAAAGACAGGCTGGAGAAATGTGTGGGGAAACAGAAGTTTGGTGGTAGAGAAGAGTAAAGCTGAAGAAGCTCATGTTATACGGCCTTTTCAGAAAAGTAAGGATGAGGCAATCTGTGAAGAAGAGGGGCAGGAGGCAGGGGTGGCACTGGAGAAGTGAGGACCACGGAAAATGCCTGGCACAGAGAGGCCATCTGGAGAATGAACAATATAAATGTCACCATCTATAGTGGAATTTATTCAGCTTTGAGAGTTTAATAATGTAATGTATACTTACCTAAGTTAAAATTGGTGATGTAAATAATAGTAAACTCTTGATTTTTCCCTATTTTAGTAGAATACTTGCCAGATTTACTAAATGATGTAACTGTTCTGAAACTGTTGGAATCCTATTACTGAACTAAAATTTTTCAGCTTTCCTATAAAGTCACAAATAATAATATATCAACCTCAACTAAAACCTGAATTTTAAAAAAATATAGCACATGGCAAATATGGATTAGAAATATGTACATTTGTGATGATATATACACATTCTATTAAATGCATTATTTTAAACCAGTGATGACAATAACTATTTAAATAATTCTATTCACTTTTGCAAGCACCTAATAGAACAAACTGAATTGAAGTTTAATTTTCCATAAATATTGCTATTACCTAGTAAAACTCACCATTGTTTAGGAAAAGTTTTTAGGAATGCTTCTTGATTTTTAGGACAAACTATAGGAACCCGCCTGCTCATAGTAGGAAAGTTAAAAAAGCTGAAATAGCACTGTCTGGGAAGAAAGTAGTATTTTTTTTCCTCTTTATTTGAAGTCTGCCCCTAATAATTTCTTTTCCAACACTAATCTTACAACACAGAGATTTTAAAAACACGTAAACCAACAAACATACATTCTGGCAACTAAAAACTAGAATTGCCATTATTTAACATTACATTTTGTATTTATGTCTTCATTGACTGAATTCATTCCAAGCCTGCTGGAAGGAGAATAGATACTTCCTCAGTGCCTTGAAAAATGCTTAGAATATAATATAGTAAGCGTTCAATAAATATGGATTAATTAACAGAAAGTCAAATACAAAATCCTAATGTACAGTAAGCAAGCCTGGGCAAAATAGGTCTTACTGATATGACTGAAATCTGTATTGTAGATTACTGAAAATTAGCTATATGTTTGGCTTACTAGATCAGTACTAAATACCTAAGATATATGAGAGTCAAGAGTTTATAAAATTCCTTATTAAAGTAAGGTTAAAATTTTGTCTTGAGTAAAATATAGGCGTTTAAAATTTCATAAATAATGTATATTTAGTTGAAATTAGGTTTAATTCAATGAAATACTTATTGTGAGCCTTCAGAGTTTATGATATAGATTGATGCAGAAGATTCATACAAGGCAGAATGTGGTAAGTAGCATAGGAAGTTCACTGGGATAGCCAGAAAAATGGCTTTTAAAATGTATGTCTGATGCTAGGAGCTAGAACTGAAGATTGGTGAATCATCTTTCAAAAGAATCAGCAACCATATCTTTTGTGGGATTTTGGATAGGATCTAAGGTAGTTTAAGAAAGATTCATGAGGTGAAGGTGTTTGAGATGGAACATGAAGGACAAAAATCTCATAAGCAAAAATACTAGAAGGTGCTCAGGCCAATGGAATCATAAAAGCAACATGACACACATAAGAAAGAGTGGGAGTATAGTCAAGGATCCATCAGAATAGATTGGGGAGAATATGGAATCTGTCTGGGGAAGTAATGGAGGAAAGGACTTGAAATACAGATTTTACTGCAGAACTTAAGGACTTTGTATACTTGTAAAAACTGATTTAATCCTTCTGAAAATCATGTAAAGTTGGTATTACTATTGTGATGAACACACTTCTCCCTTTATCCCTAATTCCGCATGACTCTAGTCGTGCTGCCTCTATCCTTGGCTTGATAAATGGCACGTGACTCAGCACCGGCCAGTAAGAGCCTTTAATTTCCCAGCTATAGTAATTGATTCAGAAATAGGCACGTGATAGAATAATCAACAATGAGATGCTAAGAGATTTTTGTTGAGACCTCTAGGACTAAGACGAACATTCTTGTCTACTGGATTAGAATCTGGGAAGACATGAGGAGTTGCTTTGACTATTCAAACCCATGAAAGGGAAAGCATGACTCAGAATGGAACAAATAAGGCTGGGTATGTGGAGGTTTGGGTGAAGATGTGTAAAAGCAGAATCAAGTGATGCAGACATGAAAAGGAAATTCAGGCCTACTTGACATCATTTTAGCCTCTGACAAAGTTGTGCCTGAAATCAGTTCTACCTATAGCCCCAGTATAATCTTTTCAGCATCAGCCTGATTAGCCATTTGAAACTGTGAGATTCTTAACTGACAGGATATCATTCCCATTTACAAATAAAGAAACTAAAGGTTAGGAAAAATATAATTTGTCCAAGATCACATATGTTTTAAATAACAGATTTATTGCTTTAACTCATATTAGATGACTTCAAGCCCATGTTGCTAACTACACATTTTTTTATTTTGTGAATTTTCGTGTGTGTGTGTGTGTGTGTGTGTGTGTCTAAGAAAGAGAGAGAGGGAAAGAGTACATCAAAATAACTTTGGTTAGTTTCTTTTGGTATATAAAAATAATAACTACCACTCATTGAGCACTATGCTAAATGCTTTACATAACAATTCTATATATGCCAATCATTAACAGCTTGTCCATACTCACTTCTAACGGAATCTTTCTTGTCCATGACTGCTGTTCCCTCTATTAGCCTCAGAAGCTGGCCAAGGGTGGCACATGAGCCATGTGTGCTCACCAGGGACTATAACGTGGTAGCCAATCAAAATATGAGCTAGGCCAACTGGATTCCTTTCTTGGAAATATGAACTAGTTGGTGGTAGCAAAAGGATGTGCACATTTAGATTTGGGGTGATAATTTGACACCAGGAGCTACGCAAAATTCTATAGGAGAATAAAAGAAGACTGCCATTAGAAGGAAGAGGCTGCTGCAGATATACAGAAAGAATCAGAGATGCAAACAGAGATGTAGATTACATAGCTTTGCAAGGAGTTCAGTCTCAGACTGTGATCACATTTTATATTTCTACTCTGGTTTCTGTCTTTTGGTATTCATGAGATTCCAATGCATGCTTAGAAGAATCTCCCCTTTACATAAGCTAGCTTGAATGGTTCTTGGACCATGAAATCAATAAAGTACAGACTAGAACAATATATCATTTTAGTGAAATATGATAGAAACCCATGAGGTAGTTATTTTCAAGATAAAGAAATAGGTTCAGAGAGTTCAAGTAAATATCCCAAGGAAACAACTAGAATGAGATGAAGCTGAGAGTCAAACCTAGGTTGATGTATCTTAACTCCACATGTATAAGACTAACTGGAATAGGGATATACCAGAGACAAGGAAACCAATTAGGAACTAACTACAGTATTTTAGGAAGAGATGGTGAGTGATGCAGTTAGAGCAATGGATGAGTTAACAGAAGTGAAGAAGTGGGTAAAAAGTGTATAAGATTGTCTATAAGGGTAGGGATGAGGGACAGTAAAAAAGTGAAAGAAGTCAAAGATGACACTGAAAAAATTTAATTTGGCTGACTAGAAAAAGAGTGGTACAACAAGTAATAGTAATAGGCATTCAGGTCTGGGAATTATTATTATGAAGAAGAAAATACACTTAATTTTGGTCGCTATTAGTTTTAAGGAATCTTTAAAAAGAGAGTTGAAAATGTGAGCCTGAAGCTAGAGTTAGAAAAATGAAATTGGGAAATATTTGTAAAGAAGTGACCTCACTGAAGTCTTTACGAAACCCAGTAAATCAATATAGAGTATAAATACAGATTTTAAAAAATTCAGATGTCAACTGGGAGAAATAGAACAAAGACAGCCGACTAGATACAGCCAGGAAAAACCTCTCCCATTGAGACAGACCAGAATATTGTGCAAACTAGCATAGTCCACACAGACCATCTGAGAGATACACTGAGAGAGGTTAGAGAGATGACTCAGACACCAGGACGGAAGTGGGAGGAAGCTGGAAACCCCACATGAGGTTGCTGAGTGCTGAGATGCATCTCAAGCCCTTAATGGCTCCTAAGGAAGGGGTGGCTGTGACCTGTGTAAGCTGTTGGACCTGGAGGGAGCAGGACTGTCTTTCCTAGTTCTGCTGGGACAGGTCTGATCTGTACATCCTGTTGTCCAGTGGCCCCTCTCAGAGTCTGGTCTTGGCCATGTCTGAATGCAGCAGAGCCTCAGATATCCTGCCAGAGTGCTTTCGCCAGTGACTACCGCAATACTGCTTTTACCGGAGTCCCACACTGCCCCACCTCAGCACTTTTGCTGACAGCCTCCTGCTGGAAAGTGTTCACCTCCGACCTGCCACTGCCCCTTTGAAGTGCATTTGCACCCCTGCTGCAGCACCTCCTACCTGTGGCACCTCCATCAGAGCACTTATGCACACAGCACCCTCAATGGAGTACTGTTGCCAGCAGCCTGAGAACATCTGACACCAACAGCCCAACTGGGGCTTAACCTTGAGAGATGAGAGGGCAAAGCCATGGACCCAGTCCCAGCCACCCAGGGTTAGAGCACGCAGCCCAGGAGTGTGAAGCTGAGCCTGTGCCCTCCAAAAGCATCCAGAAATGAAGTCATTTAACTTTCCTAACTTGCACCACAGTCAAACCCTCAAGGACAATGAAGATCATAAAAATAAAAAGCTCTATCCAAAGGAAAACAACTTCAAAGGATAAAGGAACATCAGCCCACAGATGAGAAAGAACCAGTGCAAGAACTCTAGGGACTCTAACAGTCAGAGTGTTTTCTTATCTCCAAACAATCACACTAGCTCCCCAGCAATGGTTCTTAGCCAGATTTAAATGGCTGAAATGTCAGACAGAGTTAAGAATCTGAATGGCAAGGAAGCTCATTGAGACACAAGAGAAGATTGAAACCCAATCCACGGAAAACAGTAAACTGATCCGAGTTGAAAGACGAAATAACCATTTAAAGAAAGAACCAAACTGAACTTCTGGATATGAAAAATTCACTATGGGAATTTCAAAATACAACAGAAGCATTAACAAAATAGACCAAGCTGAGGAAAGAATCTCAGAGGTTGAAGACTGCTCCTTTGAAGCCACACAGGCAGACAAAAATAAAGAAAAAACAATGTAAAAAATGAACAAAACCTCTGATAAATATGGAATTATGTAAAAACACCAAGCCTATAATTTATTGACATTCCTGAAAGAGAATGAGAGAGGGTAAGTAATATGGAAAACATATTTGAGGATATAGTCCACGAAAAAGTTTCCAATCTCACTAGAGAGATTGACATTCAAATTCAAGAAATTCAGAGAACCCCAGTGAGAAGCTATGCAAGACACAATCATGAGATTCTCTCTAACTCAATGTGAAAGAAAAAACCTTAAAGACAATTAGAAAGAGCAGGTCACTTACAAAGGAAACCTCATCAGGCTAACACCTTTCAGCAGAAACCTTACAGGCCAGAAGTGACTGGGGGCCTATTTTCAACATCATTAAATAAAAGAAGTTCCAATCAAGAATTTCATATTCTGCCAAACTAAGTTTCACAAGCAAAGGAGAAATGAAATCCTTTTCAGACAAGCAAATGCTAAGAGACTTTGTTACCATTAGACCTGCCTTACAAGAGGTCCCAAAGGGAGTGCTACATATGGAAACAAAAGAATTCTACGTGCCACCACAAAAACACACTTAAGCATGTACCCCACTGACACTATAAAGCAACTATACAATCAAGTCTACATAACACACAGGTAACAGCATGATGAGAGGATCAAATCCTCAAATATCAATATTGACCCTGAATGTAAATGGTCTAAATGCCTCACTCAAAAGGCACAGAGTGGCAAGATGGATAAAGAAGCAAGACTCAACTGTCTGCTGCCTTCAAGAGACCTATCTCAAGTAGGATTACCCATAAGCTCAAAGTAAAAAGATAGAGAAGGATCTACCAGGCAAATGGAAGACAAAAAAGAGAAGGGGTTATTCTGTACTTAAACTCAACACTTAACCAACTGGTCTTAATAGAGATCTACAGAACACTCCACCCAACAAGATCAGAATATACATTCTTCTCATCTGCACATGGGAGCTACACTAAGATTGACCGTAAGCTAGGCCATGGAGCAATTCTCAACAAATTAAAAAACAATCAAAATCATACTAACTACACTCTCAGATCACAGAGCAATAAAAAAGAAATAGATACCAAGATGTATCAAAACCATACACTTACATGGAAATTAAACAACTTGCTCTTGACTGACTTTTGGGTAAAGAATGAGACTGAGGCAGAAATAAAAAATTATTTGAAACTAACGAAAATAGAGACACAACATACCAGAATCTCTGGAACACAGAGCAGTGTAGGGAGGAAATGTATGGCACTAAACAGCTACATTAAGAAGTTAGAAAGATCTCAAATTCATAACCTAACATTTTACCTAGAGAAACAAGAGCAAACCAACCCCAAAGCTAGCAGAAGAATAACCATAATCAGAGCTGAACTGAATAAAATCAAGGTGCAAAAATCCATAAAAAAGATCAATAAAATTAAAAGTTGGCTCTTCAAAAGGTTAAACAAAATTGATAGACCCCTAGGTAGATTAACAAAGAAAAAAGAGAGAGAAGATCCAAATAAACACAATCATAAATGACAAAAATGACATTAAAACTGGAAATCTTAGAAGAAATGGATAAATTCCTGAAAACACACAGCCTCCTCAGATTGATCAGGAAGAAACTAAAAACTTGAATGGATCAATAACAATTTCTGAAACGGAATTAGTAAAACAAGCCTACCAACCAAAAAATCCCTGGTTTAGATGGATTCACAGCTGAATCCTACCAGACATACAAAGAAGAGCTAGTAACAATCCTACTGAAACTATTTCCAAAAATTGAGGAACGGGGATTCCTCCCTAACTCATTCTATGAAGCCAGCATCATTCTGATACCAAAGCCTAGCAAAGACACAATGAAAAGAGAAAACTTCAGGCCAATATCCCTGATAAACATGGATGCAAAAATCCTCAACAAAATACTAGCAAACCAAATCCAGCAGCACATCAAAAAGTTAATTCACCACAATCAAGTAGGCTTTATCCCTGGAATGTAAGGTTGGTTCAACATATGTAAGCCAATAAATGATGGCTGGGTGTGGTGGCTCACGCCTGTAATCCCAGCACTTTGGGAGGCCATGGCGGGAGGATTACCTGAGGTCAGGAGTTCGAGACCAGCCTGGCCAACATGGTGAAACCCTGTCTCTACAAAAAAAGTACAAAAATTATCTGGGCATGATGGCAGGTACCTGTAATCCCAGCTACTCAGGAGGCTGAGGTGGAAGAATCACTTGAACCTGAGAGGCGGAGGTTGCAGTGAGCTGAGATTGTGCCATTGCACTCCAGCCTGGGTGAGACAGCAAGACTCTGTCTCAAAACAAAAACAAAAACAAAAAACAAAAAACAAAAAGTGATTCACCATACAGACAGAATTAACAACAAAAATCAAATGATCATTTCCATAGAAGCAGAAAACGCCTTTGATAAAATTCAATATACCTTCATGTGAGAAATCCTCAACAAATTAGGCATCGAAGGAACTTGCCTCAATATAATAAGAGCCATATATGACAAATCCACAGCTAACACCATACTGAATGGGCAAAAGCTAGAAGCAATCTCCTTGAGAACTGTAACAAGTCAAGGATGACCACTGTCACTACTCCTATTCAACATAGTACTGAAAGTCCTAGCCAGAGCAATTAGGCAAGAGAAAGAAATAAAAGGCATCCAAATCGGAAGAGAGGAAGTCAAACTATCTTTCTCTGCAGATGATATGATTCCATACCTAGAAAACTCCAGAGACTCCACCAGAAGCTTCTAGAACAGATAAATGACTTCAGTAGTGTTTCAGGACACAAAACAGATGCACAATATCAGTAGCATTTCTATACACTGATAACATCCAAGCTCAGAGCCAAATCAAGAACAGAATCTCATTTACAATAGTCACAAAAAGAATCAAATACAGCTTACCAAGGAGATGAAAGATCTCTACAATGAGAATACCAAAACACTGCTGAAAGAAATCAGACATCACACAAACAAAAGAGAAAATATTCCATGCTCATGGATAGGAAGAATCAACAGTGTTAAAAGGCCATACTGCCCAAACCAATTTACAGATTCAATGCTATTCCTATCAAACTACCAATGACATTTTTCACAGCATTACAGAAAACTACTCTAAAATTCATACGGAACCAAAAAATATCACAAATTGCCAATATAATCCTAAACAAAAGGAACAAAGCTGGAGGCATCACACTACTTGACTTCAGACTATGCTATAAGTCTACAGTAACCAAAACAGCATGGTACTGGTACAAAAACAGACACACAAACCAATGGAACAGGATAGATAACCCAGAAATAAAGCCACACACCTACAATTACCTGACCTTCAATAACGTCAACAGTAACAAACTATGTGGAAAGGATGCATTATTTAATGAATTGTGCTGGGATAACTGGCTAGCCATATGCAGAAGAATGAAACTGGACCCCTTCTTTCACCATATACAAAAATTAACTTAAGATGGATTAAAAACTTCAAATATAAGACCAAAAACAATAAAAATCCTAGAAGAAAACCTAGAAAATACCTTTGTGAACACTGGCCTTGGCAAAGAATTTATGATTAAGTCTCGAAAAGCAATTGTAACAGAAAAAAAAAATGGACAAGTGGTACCTAATTAAACTAAAGAGCTTCTGCACAACAAAAGAAACTGAGTAAACAGAGTAAACAGACAACCTACAGAATGAGAGAAAATATTTGCAAACTGTGCATTGACAAAAGTCTAATATCCAGAATCTATAAGAAACTTAAAAATCAACAAGAAAAAAATCTCATTAAAAAATGGGCAAAGGACATGAACAGACACTTGTGAAAAGAAGACATACAAGTAGTCAACAAACATGAAAAAATCCTCAGCATCACGAATCATCAGAGAGATGGAAATCAAAACCACAGTGAAATACCATCTCACGCCCGTTAGAATGGCTATGATTAAAAAGTAAAAAAATAATAGATGCTGGTGAGGTTGCGAAGGAAAGGGAATGCATAGAATACTGCTGAGGGGAATATAAATTAGTTCGGCCACTGTGGAAAGCATTGTGGAGATTTCTCAAAGAACTTAAAACAGAACTACAATTTGACCCAGCAATCCCACTATTGGGTAAATATCCAAAAGAAAATCAATGTGTCTACCAAAAAGACAAATGCACATTCAGGATACAAAACAAACACAAAAAATCAGTAGCATTTCTATACATTGATAACAACCAAGCTCAGAGCCAAAGCAAGAACAGACAAGGACATGGAATCAACCAAGATGCCCATTAATGGTGGACTGTATTTAGAAAGTGTGGTACATATACACCAAAGAATACTATGCAGCAATAAAAAGAATGAGATCATGTCCTTTGCAGCAACATGGATGGCGCTGGAGACTATTATCCTAAGGTAACTAACACAACAACAGAAAACCAAATACTGCTTGTTCTCACTTTTAAGTGGAAGATAGGCACTGAATACACATGGCCACAAAGATGAGAACAATAGATACTGGAGACTGCTGGAGGTGGGGAGTAGGATGAGGGTGTAGGTTGGAAGGCTACCTACAGGGTACTATGCTCACTACCTTGGTGATGGGATCATGTGTACAACAAGCCTCAATGACACGCAAATTACCCATGTAACAAACCTGCACTTGCACCTTCTGAACCTAAAATAAAAGTAGACAAGAAAAAAATTTCAGTAATACACAAGTACAAAGTTAAGAGGTAAACACTATGTCTAATACTAAAAGAAACTGCTTTAGATTTCTAATTTTTCTCTGGCCAGGTATTCATGGTGACAAATTTACTGGGCCAAAATGACAAAATGAAGCAACAAAATTTAGTTATTAATTTTATATAGGCAGCATATACATGTGTACACATACATACAGAAACACACAGAAAGCATTTATATCTTTAGAGATTATAATGTTTTAAATTGTACAGCAAAAATATATGGAAATCACATAATAAAAAATGACTTGTATTTATGTCCTGCATTTCTCCATGGAACTTAAAATTATTTAACAGACATTATCTCATTGTTTTAAGAACTGCTATGAAACAGCATGACATTTATATAACACCATTCATTTTCAATAATCTTGAAGGGTTTTATAAACTCCGGAAGAATGGCTTTGCTCATGTTCAACGTGCAATCACTGAAGGATGGACGTGGGGGTGGGTGGGTAGAGAATTGGACAGGACTCTGGTAGATGTTCCATAGAACATAGCAGTAACATACAACCATTTAAGAAAGTGAGAGATACTATTATATTAAACAGAAACAATGAAGAAAAAAGAAAAGAGAAGATCTAAGCTAAGATTCCATTACATTTGTTAAAACTGAGAAAAACAGTAAACACCAACTGGTCTTATTTTAATTTTTGTATCTTAGAATAATATAGATACTTTCTAGATTAAAAAGAATTTAAGCATCATCTGCTAAATTAAGAACTCCATTTTCTTTTTTTTCCCTTTTTGAATCGACAACAATTGTATATATTTTGGTGTACATCATGTTTTGAAATATATATACATTGGATGGCTGAATCAAGCTGATTAACACATACATTACCTCACATACCTGACACAGTTTTTTCGTGTGTGTGGCAAGAATACTTAAAACCTACTCTCAGCAATATTTGAGGATATAATACATTGTTATTAACCATAGTCACCATGTTGTATAATAGAGCTCTTCAACTTACTCCTCTCTAACTGACATTTTGAATCCTTTGACCACATCTTCCCAATCTGCCTTCCTGCCTAGCCATTGGTAACCACAATTCTACTCTCTGAAGAACTCCATTTCCTACAGTGCTTTTTGTATGGGCAGTGGTCTACACTCCAACCATCAATAACATCTTGGATCTAAATTATTATTGATTTAATATATTTTTTGGGTTGTGTCTATATTTTTTGCAGACACCTCCTCTCTTTCCTTCAGTCCTGTTTGGACTGAAACTCAGATGCTAAAAAACAAATATTCACCTGAAAAATTTTTTTTCATTTTGTTTTGTTTTGAATTTATCAGGTATATTAATCAGGATTCTCCAGATATACAACCAATGTGTGTGTGTGTGTGTGTGTGTGTGTGTGTGTGTGTGTGTGTGTGTATGTATCTTTCTCTATATATAAAAGAGATTAATGGAGCCCAAGAAGTTTCAAGGTCTGCAGTCAGCAAGCTGGAGACCAGGAGGGCCAGTGATGTAGTTCCAGTTTGAGTTCAAAGGCCTGAGACCCAGAAGAGTTGATAGTATAAGTTCCAGTCTGAAAGCCAGCAGGCTTCAGACCCAACAAGAGTCAATATTTTGGTTGAGTCTGAGCAGGAAAAAACAAATGTCCCAGTTCAAAGAAGTTAGGCAGATGGAGTTCCTCCTTATTTGCAGGAGGATCAGCCTTTTTGTTCTATTCAGGCCCTCAGTTGATTGGCTGAGGGCCACCCACATTAGGAAGAGCAATCTGCTCTACTCAATCTATGAATTCAAATGTCAATTTTATCACCAAACACCTTCACAGACACACAGAGAATAATGTCTTACCAAATACCTGGGCAGCCCATCGCCCAGTGAAGCTGACATATAAAATTAACCAACACATCAGACTAAAGGGCCTCTGTTCCTTCCTTGGAAAAACTAACATAATTCAATTCTCCTGAAGCAGTTGAGAGCAATGGAATAATACATATAAAGAAGATACTGCCAGATTCCCTGCTTGGACAAGGAAATATGCCAACTAATGCCAGAGGCTCTAGTGCCTGAGTTTGTCTCCACTAGTCACAATATGTATGTAGAGGCCTACCGAAGATGGATGGCACCTTGGATAAGAACATGCGTAGAAGTAGTGAAAATGCAGGGGAAGAGCTGGACATCACAAAATACTGCAAAATTAATCTCCCAGCCCATCATATAGTTATTAGAGAATACAGTCAGTTTTGTAAAGGAATGAGAACACAAGCCTTATAGGTACATGGGGACTTTGACTATCTCTTTAACCAGCTCAGGGTAAAAAGGGTGATAACATCCCTATTAATCCTTCAAAAATACCACCTGAGGTCCTGAACCTGAAGATCACCTTGCAACAAAGAGCTACTAGTCAGTACAAGTCGTCTACTACTACTGCTGCTACTACTACTACTACTACTACTACTACTACTACTACTACTACTGCCACCAAAGTTACCACATATTTCAGAGGTTACATACTTTACATACTGTAACCTCGCAATAAACAAATGAACATGCCAATTTTACAAATGAAGAAAGTGAGGCTAAGAGAGGCCAAGTGTTATAGGTATGTTTTTGTTTGCCAAGTGTGTTTTTGACTCCTTCTTCTGGTAACAGGTTCTGCCCCTGATGACAGAGTGACCCATGATCAATCAGCAATTAGTATCTGTCTCTGGGGAGCTGGGTGTTCAAACAGGCTGGAAAGAAGCTAAGTGAGCTGTCTGATGATAGAACCTAGAACTAGTACAAGAGTTTCTGCACTGAGGCTCTGGGGTTGCCCCTGGTCTTTCTGCCCCTCCTAAAGTGTAACTATTTAGTGCTTAGTTCCATTTTGTGTGTTACCTAAGTATCCCATCCTGTGGCTTAAATTGTACTTGGTTATGGCCACGAAACATGAATACATAGATACATTGTATAATTTATTCAAGATCACATAGGCCTAAATTGGAAAAGTTGACTCAAACCTAGGTTTTTCTGACTTTAAAGGCTGTACTCTTGACCATGATAACTCCATTGGCTTTTGAAAACTGGTATTCTGTAATGCTACCTGCCAGCAAAAGAAAGTAAAACATTCTCATATACACCATGGAATACTATGCAGCCATAAAAAATGATGAGTTCATGTCCTTTGTAGGGACATGGATGAAACTGGAAAACATCATTCTCAGTAAACTATAGCAAGGACAAAAAACCAAACACCGCATGTTCTCACTCATAGGTGGGAATTGAACAATGAGAACTCATGGACACAGGAAGGGGAACATCACACTCTGGGGACTGTTGTGGGGTTGGGGGAGGGGGGAGGGACAGCATTAGGAGATATACCTAATGCTAAATGACGAGTTAATGGGTGCAGGAAATCAACATGGCACATGGATACATATGTAACAAACCTGCACATTGTGCACATGTACCCTAAAACCTAAAGTATAATAAAAAAAAAAAAAGAAAGTAAAACATTCTCTTGATTTTATATCTTGTATTCTTTTGCAAAATTTTGGAAAATAGTTAAGCAAACATGGAAAATCTTGTAAAATTAGTCTATAAAATATAATTTCATTGTTGAAAGGGAAAATCTTTAGTGGGCATATTAAAGTTGGGTTATTTGGATGTTGTATAAAAGGAACAGCCAAAGGTATAAGAAAATGGTACTTGAGCTTTGCTCTTTCTCAATCAGTGAGACGAAATGAGAACAAAACCTTTAAAAACCTTCCAGAGTAGCAGATGAACAAAGTGAAAAGAGCACAGGCTTTCTGTTACAGGTAAATACAATAGAAAGAAAAAAACATTCAGATTCTTCCAGCTCCACAATTATATTACATAATCAACTCAATCTCTCCATGATACAGGTTTTCTTATTTGTAAAATGGAAAAATAGTATGTATTTTTATAGGGTTTTTGGGTAAGAATTAAAGTAAATAATACATGTAAAGCTTCTACTATAAAGCTTGGCATATAGTAAGCATTTATGAAATGGTAGTTGCTATTTTTGGAGCTGTCATTAAACTGAGTCATGTGATGATGCTTACAGGGCCAACCAGAGAAGGCTGCTGAGAGGACCCTGGGAGTAAGACATAGTTGAGAATCAAAAGGATAAAAGTATCTAATGGATAAGAACGTTTAGTTATTTGTTAGCACCTCTCGCCTGTGTGTGTGTTTAATCTTGTACGCACTGTTGAAATGTAACAGAGATACTGAAAAGTACACAAGTTAAAAAAGTATAGCTCAATGATTTGTCACAAAGTGAACACTCAGATCAGGCAATTCTGCTGTTTGCCCACTTTGCAGAAGCATCCCTGTTGCATGTCCCATTTATTAACCTCTCCCTTCCCTATAAAAGTAACCATTATCTTTCCCTATGGGATAATCACAAACATTCTTTTCTATACAATTTTATCACTTAAGCACGTGCTACTAAACAGTACTACCCAATTTTTGCTACTGTAAATATACAAGCCCATACTACCACTTGCAAAAAGTATTTGAACACCAAGTCAGTGAGTTCTTGAACAAACAAGGAGGGGCTAGATGAAAAAAACAAACAAACTTTCTTCTGAAAATAAAAACAAACTACATTTATGTTTTTCAGATATGTGCCTAGTAATACTAAATAAACAAACGCAAAACCCAAACCCAAAAAACACTACTACTTAATTTTGCTTGTTTTCCTGTGCATATTATATAAAATGAAATCACATCATTTATATTCTTTGGTGTCTAGCTGCTTTTGCTCAACTTTATGTTTGTAAGATTTATCCATATTGCTGTATGCAGCTGTAGTTCTTTCATTTTCACTTGTATATAGTATCCCATTGGATGAATATACCACAATTTTTACCACTCTGTTGATGATAGATATTTGTGCTGTTTCTTGTTTCTCACTATTAAAAATAATAACACTGAACACTCCTGTACATGGGCACACATGTCTGATAACTATGTATGTGAGGGTAGAATCAGTGAATCACGGACTATGCGTATTTTTAACTTTGGCAGAAAATGTCTACTGTTTTCTAAAGTGGTTGCATCAATTTACACTCCTGACACCAGAGGATAAGAGTTCCAATGCTCCACATGCTCAGTAACAATTGCTACTGTTAATCTTTTTAGCTATTCTGAAGAATGTGTGGTTTGGGTCTAATTTGTATTTTCCTGAATACTCATGAAGTTGGACAAATTTTCTTATGATTAGTGGACACTAGATATTTTCCTTTGTAAAGCGCCTAGCGAAGTCTCTTGCCCATTTTTCTTTGGGTTATTTATTTCTCTTTTTTTTTTTTTTTTATTATACTTTAGGGTTTTAGGGTACATGTGCACAATGTGCAGGTTTGTTACATATGTATCCATGTGCCATGTTGATTTCCTGCACCCATTAACTCGTCATTTAGCATTAGGTGTATCTCCTAATGCTGTCCCTCCCCCCTCCCCCCACCCCACAACAGTCCCCGGAGTGTGATGTTCCCCTTCCTGTGTCCATGAGTTCTCATTGTTCAATTCCCAACTATGAGTGAGAACATGCGGTGTTTGGTTTTTTGTCCTTGCGATAGTTTACTGAGAATGATGTTTTCCAGTTTCATCCATGTCCCTACAAAGGACACGAACTCATCATTTTTTATGGCTGCATAGTATTCCATGGTGTATATGT
>NW_026652298.1:14232459-14529700 GCF_009828535.3 Hylobates moloch | reverse complement strand
GGTCCATCAATTTTGTTGATCTTTTCAAAAAACCAGCTCCTGGATTCATTAATTTTTTGAAGGGTTTTTTGTGTCTCTATTTCCTTCAGTTCTGCTCTGATTTTAGTTATTTCTAGCCTTCTGCTAGCTTTTGAATGTGTTTGCTCTTGCTTTTCTAGTTCTTTTAATTGTGATGTTAGGGTGTCAATTTTGGATCTTTCCTGCTTTCTCTTGTGGGCATTTAGTGCTATAAATTTCCCTCTACACACTGCTTTGAATGTGTCCTAGAGATTCTGGTATGTTGTATCTTTGTTCTCGTTGGTTTCAAAGAACATCTTTATTTCTGCTTTCATTTCATTATGTACCCAATAGTCATTCAGGAGCAGGTTGTTCAGTTTCCATGTAGTTGAGCGGTTTTGAGTGAATTTCTTAATCCTGAGTTCTAGTTTGATTGCACTGTGGTCTGAGAGACAGTTTGTTATAATTTCTGTTCTTTTACATTTGCTGAGGAGAGCTTTACTTCCAACTATATGGTCAATTTTGGAATAGGTGTGGTGTGGTGCTGAAAAAAATGTATATTCTGTTGACTTGGGGTGGAGAGTTCTGTAGATGTCTATTAGGTCCACTTTATGTAGAGCTGAGTTCAATTCCTGGATATCCTTGTTAACTTTCTGTCTCGTTGATCTGTCTAATGTTGACAGTGGGGTGTTAAAATCTCCCATTATTATTGTGTGGGAGTTTAAGTCCCTTTGTAGGTCACTGAGGACTTGCTTTATGAATCTGGGTGCTCCTGTGTTGGGTGCATATATATTTAGGATAGTTAGCTCTTCTTGTTGAATTGATCCCTTTACCATTATGTAATGGCCTTCTTTGTCTCTTTTGATCTTTGTTGGTTTAAAGTCTATTTTATCAGAGACTAGGATTGCAACCCCTGCCTTTTTTTGTTCTCCAGTTGCTTGATAGATCTTCCTCCATCCCTTTATTTTGAGTCTATGTGTGTCTCTGCACGTGAGATGGGTTTCCTGAATACAGCACACTGATGGGTCCTGACTCCTTATCCAGTTTGCCAGTCTGTGTCTTTTGATTGGAGCATTTAGCCCATTTACATTTAACGTTAATATTGTTATGTGTGAATCTGATCCTGTCATTATGATGTTAGTTGGTTATTTTGCTCGTTAGTTGCTATTGTTTCTTCCTAGCCTCGATGGTCTTTACAATTTGGCATGTTTTTGCAGTGGCTGGTACCGGTTGTTCCTTTCCATGTTTAGTGCTTCCTTCAGGAGCTCTTTTAGGGCAGGCCTGGTGGTGACAAAATCACTCAGCATTTGCTTGTCTGTAAAGTATTTTATTTCTCCTTCACTTATGAAGCTTAGTTTGGCGGGATAGCAAATTCTGGGTTGAAAATTCTTTTCTTTAAGAATGTTGAATATCGGCCCCCACTCTCTTCTGGCTTGTAGAGTTTCTGCTGAGAGATCAGCTGTTAGTCTGATGGGCTTCCCTTTGTGGGTTACCCGACCTTTCTCTCTGGCTGCCCTTAACATTTTTTCCTTCATTTCAACTTTGGTGAATCTGACAATTATGTGTCTTGGAGTTGCCCTTCTCGAGGAGTATCTTTGTGGCGTTCTCTGTATTTCCTGAATCTGAATGCTGGCCTGCCTTGCTAGATTGGGGAAGTTCTCCTGGATAATATCTTGCAGAGTGTTTTCCAACTTGGTTCCATTCTCCCCATCATTTTCAGGTACACCAATCAGACGTAGGTTTGGTCTTTTCACATAGTCCCAAATTTCTTGGAGGCTTTGTTCATTTCTTTTTATTCTTTTTTCTCTAAACTTCCCTTCTCTCTTCATTTCATTCATTTCATCTTCCATCAGTGATACCCTTTCTTCCAGTTGATCGCATCTGCTACTGAGGCTTCTGCAATCTTCGCGTAGTTCTCGAAACTTGGCTTTCAGCTCCATCAGCTCCTTTAAGCCCTTCTCTCCATTGGTTATTCTAGTTATCCATTCTTCTAATATTTTTTCAAAGTTTTTAACTTCTTTGCTATTGTTTTGAATTTCCTCTCGTAGCTCAGAGTAGTTTGATCGTCTGAAGCCTTCTTCTCTCAACTCATCAAAGTCATCCTCCATCCAGCTTTGTTCCGTTGCTGGTGAGGAACTGCGTTCCTTTGGAGGAGGAGAGGTGCTCTGTTTTTTAGAGTTTCCAGTTTTTTTGTTCTGTTTTTTCCCCATCTTTGTGGTTTTATCTACTTTTGGTCTTTGATGATGGAGATGTACAGATGGGTTTTTGGTGTGGATGTCCTTTCTGTTTGTTAGTTTTCCTTCTACCAGACAGGACCCTCAGCTGCAGGTCTGTTGGAGTTTACTAGAGGTCCACTCCAGACCCTGTTTGGCTGGGTGTCAGCAGCAGTGGCTACAGAACAGCGGATTTTCGTGAGACCACAAATTCAGCTGTCTGATAGTTCGTCTGAAAGTTTTGTCTCAGAGGAGTACCCGGTTGAATGAGGTGTCAGTCTGTCCCTACTGGGGGGTGCCTCCCAGTTAGGCTGCTCAGGGGTGAGGGACCCACTTTAGGAGGCAGTCTGTCCGTTCTCAGATCTCCAGCTGCGTGCTGGGAGAACCACTACTCTGTTCAAAGCTGTCAGTCAGACAGGGACCTTTAAGTCTGTGGAGGTTCTTGCTGAGTTTTTGTTTGTCTGTGCCCTGCCCCCAGAGGTGGAGCCTACAGAGGCAGGCAGGCCTCCTTGAGCTGTGGTGGGCTCCACCCAGTTGGAGCTTCCTGGCTGCTTTGTTTACCTACGCAAGCCTGGGCAATGGCGGGCGCCCCTCCCCCAGCCTCGCTGCCGCCTTGCAGCTTGATCTCAGACTGCTGTGCTAGCAATCAGCGAGACTCCGTGGGCACAGGACCCTCCGAGCCAGGTGCGGGACACAATCTCCTAGTGTGCCGTTTTCCAGGCCCGTTGGAAAAGCGCAGTATTGGGGTGGGACTGACCCGATATTCCAGGTGCCATCTGTTTCCCCTTTCTTTGACTAGGAAAGGGAACTCCCTGACCCCTTGCGCTTCCCGAGTGAGGCAATGCCTCGCCCTGCTTCGGCTCGCGCACAGTGCGCTTCACCGACTGTCCTGCACCCACTGTTAGGCACTCCCTAGTGAGATGAAACCGGTACCTCAAGCAGAAATGCAGAAATCATCCGTCTTCTGTGTCGCTGGGGCTGGGAGCTGGAGACCGGAGCTGTTCCTATTCGGCCATCTTGGCTCCACCCCTCTATTTATTTCTCTTATGATTAATAATCACTCTTTAGATATCCTGGCTATGCTGTATATTTCCTTTCCCATTTTGTGGCTTGCCTCTTCACTTATGTCAGGTATCTTGCTGAACAGAGGTTCTTAATTTTAATAGAGTAAAAGTTCAGCAAATGTTTCCTTTATGATTACTTCTTATATCTTAATCCTTCAATCACTACGTGAAGGTCATAATGACATTCTCCTAAAATATTTTCTAGAAGTTTTATTGCTTTGTCATTCACATGTAGATCAACAGTCTATTTGGAATTAGTTTTTATGTCTGGTGTGAGTTAAAAGTCAAGTATTTTTCTTTCCTCAAATTAATTATCCTCCAATTCCAGCACCATCATGGAAAACATTCTCCTTTTTCCTTGCTTTTCAGCACTACCTTTTACGTGTGTGGGTCTGTTTCAGGCTCTCTATTCTATATCACGTGTCTATTTGTCAGTCATCATATCAATCCCACACTGTCTTATAACAAGTCTTGATATTAGATAGATAAAATAGTCTATCTCATTTTTGACTTTTGTTTTGTCCTCAATCTTGACTGTCTTTGCTGCTTACATTTCCCTATAAACTTTACAATAAGCTTATCAGGTTCTACAGAACCTGTTAGATTTTGATTGAAATTGCATTTAAAATATAGAACAGTTTAGGGGAAATATCTTTACAGTACTGAATCTATCCAATCCATAAACATGACATGTCCCTCCATTTTGTAGATAATCTTTAATATTATTCAATAAGGCTTAAAAGTGTTCTGTGTCTTGTATGTCTGTATATTAATTCCATGGTATTTGACATTTTTATGTTACTGTAAACAGAATTTCTTTCAAAATTTCATTTTCTAAATCTTTGTTATTTACATATAGAAAATACAACTGAGTTATGTATACTGAATTTATACTCAGCTATCAGGTATACTCACATTAATTTTATAATTTTTCTGTAGATTCTTTTGGATTTTGTATGTACATAATTGTACCTGAGCAAGAAAACAGTTTCTTCCTTTTCAAACCTTTCGTTTCTAATTCTTGCCTTATTACACTGGCTGGGAGCTCCATTAAATCATTATGAATATAATAATGTTGAATAAAAGAGGTTATAGTGTGTGTTATTTGATAGTTCCTACCACACCATTAAGTATAATACTTGCTATAGGTTTTTTGTAGGGCATACTACTGTCCTATTTCTAGTGTGCTAGAACATTTTATTAAAATCATGAACGCATGCTGAATTTTGTTAAATGTTTTCTCTCCTATCAAAATGATGAAATGATTTTTCCTTTGGTTCTATTAATGTGATAAATTATATTGATCTATTTTGATTGCTAAGCCAAAACTGCATTCCTAGAATAAATTCAAATTTGTCAGGATGTATGATGTATTATTAAAATATTGCCTCATTTAATATGAAAGTATTTTGCTTTTAATTTAAGGAGGGCAGTCTATAATTTTCTCATATATCTTTACCAGGTTTTTATTATCAAGATTATGTTGGCTTCATAAACCAAATAACAAATTGCTCTTCTGCTCTTTTCCTATTCTCTGGATGAGTTTCTGTAAGACTGGTGTTATTTGGGAGAGTTTTAAATTATGAATTTGATTTCTCCAACAGTAAAATTCAGAATCCTATTTCTTCTTAGATTAGTCTTGGTAAATGCAGTACTTCTAAGGAGCAGAAGGTTGTTTATAATAGTGTTTTGAGAGCATTTTTATGTTGGTGGGTCCTGTAATTAAATCCTTTTTAAAACTCATGATGATTATCTGTACATTGTTTTTTTCTTACTCAAACTCATTAAGAGTTTATCAATATGACTAGTCCTTAAAAAAACCAGTTTTTGGCTTGGTCATCCCTACACTACACGCATTTTTTTTCTACCGCACTAAATTTTGCTTTTATTATTTATTTCCTTCTTTCTTTAGGTTTAACTTCCTGTTCTGTATAAAAAAATTTCTTAAAAGGTCTACTCAATCTTGCCTTTGAACACCTTGTAAAAAGTAAGCATATTTATTTTAAAGTCTGTTTCTGATAATTTCAATAGCTGGAGTCCCTTTAGGACTCTTTCTATTTGTTGTTTCTGCTGGGTTTTGGTCAACTAATTTTGTCCCTTTCTGCACCTGGCTATTTTTTATTGTGTGTTGGGCCCACATTTGCCAAACTGCAGAAAAAGTGATGCTTAGGATATTATTTTCTCCCAGTGAGGATTTTCACATGGCTTCTACCAATGCCTAAAGGCACTGGCAATCCAGAACCACCTTAATCCAATTTCAGGTAATGAGATTATTTGAAGCTATATACCTATACAGGTCTGTCTACTTTCTTTTCTTTCTTTTTTTTTTTTTTTTTTTGAGACAGAGTCTTGCTCTGTCGCCTAGGTTGGAGTGCAGTGGCGTGATCTCGGCTCACAGCAAGATCTGCCTCCTGGGTTCACGCCATTCTCCTGCCTCAGCCTCCCGAGTAGCTGGAACTGCAGGTGCCTACCATCACGCTTGGCTAATTTTTTGTATTTTTAGTAGAGACGGGGTTTCACCACGTTAGCCAGGATGGTCTCCATCTCCTGACCTCGTGATCCGCCCACCTTGGCCTCCCAAAGTGCTGTGATTTCAGGCTTGAGCCACCATGCTCAGCCAGTCTGTCTACTTTCAGTTAACCTTTACTACTAGAGAAAAGCCTTGAGATAGCCAGACCCAAAGTGAGATATATTTACAAACATCCCCTTAGCAGACCCTGGACTTCAGTCCCTATTCCATCTTCTTAACAAGAGACTGTTAAAAACACTACAGCACCTTTTAGACTCACCACTATACCCTCTAAATTCAGCAGATTTTCCCAGGGAAAGGGTTGCCCCAAACTCTGATCCTCCATTCTCCACTGGCCCTTAGCCTTGAAATTCTTCACTTTTCTTATCAGTTCTCTAAAGTCTTACAGAGATTTATTTTTAAAAGGATTTAAAATATTTATCCAGCTCTTCTAGTTATTCTGAGTCCAAATTATGTTGTCTGACTTTCCTGAAAGCACAAGACTCCTCACACTGCCTCAGCCTCTTATGATTAAACAATATGCCTTAGTTAATCCTCCACTCTATACTAATGTTTCTATTTATTTGTAAAATAGTAAAATATTTTACTCTGTGACTACAGGTTAGAGGTGCTATGGGTGCATCGGACAATCAGTCCAAGCAGGTCAAATGAGACAACTGAAGAACAAGAGAGAGATAAAATGGAACGATTGTTAAAACGGAGGGAGGAAAGGGCAGGCAGGTGAGAATCAATCCTCAAGTTTGCAGGAGATCAGAGAAACATCCAAAGTGTCCACAGAATTTCAGTGCTGTCCGTTCCAAGATGGCTGAATAGGAACAGCTCTGGTCTGCATATCGACGCAGAAGACGGGTGATTTCTGCATTTCCAACTGAGGTACATGGTTCATCTCACTGGGTCTGGTTGGACAGTGGGTGCAGCCCATGGAGGGCAAGCCGAAGTGGGGTGGGGGGGGCATCGTCTCACCTGGGAAGCACAAAGCGTAGGGGGATTTCCCTTTCCTAGTTAAGGGAAGCCGTGACAGACTGTACCTGGAAAAATAGGACACTCCTGCCCAAATACTGCACTTTCCCAAAGGGCTTAGCAAATGGCACACCAGGAGATTATATCCTGCGCCTGGCTCGGCTGGTCCCATGCCCACAGAGCCTTGCTCACTGCTAGTGCAGCAGTCTGAGAATGACCTACGAGGCAGCAGCCTGGCAGGGGTAGGAGTGTCCACCATTGCTGATGCTTGAGTAGGTAAACAAAGCAGCCAGGGAAGCTTGAACTGGGTGGAGCCCACTGCAGCTCAGCAAGGCCTGCTGCCTCTGTAGACTCCACCTCTGGGGGCAGGGCATAGATGAACAAAAGGCAGAAGAAACTTCTGCAGTCTTAAACATCCCCGCCTGACAGCTCTGCAGAGAGCAGTGGTTGTCCCAGCATGGTGTTTGAGCTCTGAGAATGGACAGACTGCCTCCTCAAGTGGGTCCTTGACCTCCGTGTAGCCTGAGAAACACCTCCCAGTAGGGACCGACTGACACCTCATACAGGCGGGTGCCCCTCTGGGATGAAGCTTCCAGAGGAAGGATCAAGCAGCAATATTTGCTGTGCTGCAATATTTGCTGTTCTGCAGCCTCCGCTGGTGATACCCAGGCAAACAGCATCTGGAGTGGACCTCCAGCAAACTCCAACAGACCTTCAGCTGAGGGACCTGACTCTTAGAAGGAAAACTAACAAACAGAAAGGAATAGCATCAACGTCAACAAAAAGGACATCCACACCAAAACCCCATCTGTAGGTCACCAACATCAAAGATCAAAGGTAGATAAAACCACAAAGATGGGGAGAAACCAGAGCAGAAAAGCTGAAAATTCTAAAAACCAGAGTGCTTCTTCTCCTCCAAAGGATCACAGCTCCTTGCCAGCAACGGAACAAAGCTGGACGGAGAATGACTTTGACAAGCTGACAGAAGTAGGCTTCAGAAGGTCGGTAATAACAAACTTCTCTGAGCTAAAGCAGGATGTTCTAACTCATTGCAAGGAAGACAAAAACCTTGAAAAAAGATTGGATGAATGGCTAACTAGAATAAACAGCATAGAGAAGACCTGAAATGTCCTGAAGGAGCTGGCACGAGAACTACGAGACACATGCACAAACTTCCATTGCCAATTTGATCAAGTGGAAGAAAGGTTACCAGTGATTGAAGATCAAATTAATGAAATAAAGTGAGAAGACAAGATTAGAGAAAAAAAAGTAAAAAGAAACGAACAAAGCCTCCAAGAAATATGGGACTACATGAAAAGACCAAATGTACGTTTCATTGGTGTACCTGAAAAGTGACGGGAGAATGGATCCAAGTTGGAAAACACTCTGCAGGATATTATTCAGGAGAACTTCCCCAATCTAGCAAGGCAGGCCAACATTCAGGAAATACAGAGAACACCACAAAGATACTCCTTGAGAAGAACAACCCCAAGACACATAATCGTCAGATTCACCAAGGTTGAAATGAAGGAAAAATGTTAAGGGCAGCCAGAGAGAAAGGTTGGGTTACCCACAAAGGGAAGCCCATCAGACTGACAGCAGATCTCTCAGCAGAAACTCTACAAGCCAGAAGAGAGTGGGGGCCAATATTCAATATTCTTAAAGAAAAGAATTTTCAACCTAGAATTTCATATCCAGCCAAACTAAGCTTCATAAGTGAAGGAGAAATAAAATACTTTACAGACAAGCAAATGCTGAGAGATTTTTGTCAGCACCAGGCCTGCCCTACAAGAGCTCCTGAAGGAAGCACTAAACATGGAAAGGAACAACCGGTACCAGCCACTGCAAAAACATGCCAAATTGTAAAGACCATCAAGGCTAGGAAGAAACTGCATCAACTAATGGGCAAAATAATGAGCTAACATCATAATGACAGGACGAAATTCACACATAACAATATTAACCTTAAATGTAAGTGGGCTAAATGCCTCAATTAAAAGACACAGAGTGGCAAATTGGATAAAGAGTCAAGACCCATCAGTGTGCTGTATTCAGGAGACCCATCTCACGTGCAGAGACGCACATAGACTCAAAATAAAGGGATGGAGGAAGATCTACCAAGCAAATGGAAAACAAAAAAAAGCAGGGGTTGCAATCCTGGTCTCTGATAAAACAGACTTGAAACAAACAAAGATCAAAAGAGACAAAGAAGGCCATCACGTAATGGTAAAGGAATCAATTCACAAGAGAAGCTAACTGTCCTAAATATATATGCAGCCAAAACAGGAGCACCCAGATTCATAAAGCAAGTCCTTAGAAACCTATAAAGAGACTTAGACTCCCACACAATAATAATGGGAGACTAACAACCCACTGTCAATATTAGACAGATCAATGAGACAGAAGGTTAACAAGGATATCCAGGACTTGAACTCAGCTCTGCACCAAGTGGACCTAATAGATATCTACAGAACTCTCCACCTCAAATCAACAAAATATACATTCTTCTCAACATCACGTTGCACTTATTCCAAAATTGACCACATAGTTGGAAGTAAAACACTCCTCAGCAAATGTAAAAGAACAGAAATCACAACAAACTGTCTCTCAGATCACAGTGCAATCAAATTAGAACTCAGGATTAAGAAACTCATTCAAAACCGCACAACTACGTGGAAACTGAACAACCTGCTGCTGAGTGAATCCTGGGTAAATAACGAAATGAAGGCAGAAATAAAGATGTTCTTTGAAACCAGTGAGAACAAAGACAGAACATACCAGAATCTCTGGGACATATTTAAAGCAGTGTGTAGAGGGAAATTTACAGCACTAAATGCCCACAAGAGAAAGCAGGAAAGATCTAAAATCGGCACCCTAACATCACAATTAAAAGAACTAGAGAAGCAAGAGCAAACAAACTCAAAAGCTAGCAGAAGACAAGAAATAACTAAGATCAGAGCAGAACTGAAGGAGATGGAGACACAAAAAACCCTCCAAATAAATCAATGAATCCAGGAGCTGGGACGTATCTCAAAAGAGATAAGTAATAAGAGCTATCTATGACAAACCCACAGCCAATATCATACTGAATGGGCAAAAACTGGAAGCATTCCCTTTGAAAACTGGCACAAGATAGGGATGCCCTCTCTCACCACTCCTATTCAACATAGAGTTGGAAGTTCTGGCCAGGGCAATCAGGCAGGAGAAGGAAATAAAGAGTATTCAATTAGGAAAAGAGGAAGTCAAATTGTCCCTGTTTGCAGATGACATGATTGTATATCTAGAAAACCCCATTGTCTCAGCCCACAATCTCCTTAGTATATACCCAAAGGACTATAAATCATGCTGCCATAAAGACACATGCACACGTATGTTTATTGCGGCACTATTCACAATAGCAAAGGCTTGGAACCAACCAAAAGGTCCAACAACGATAGACTGGATTAAGAAAATGTGGCACATATACACCATGGAATATTATGCAGCCATAAAAAATGATGAGTTCACATCCTTTGTAGGGACATGGATGAAACTGGAAACAATCATTCTCAGTAAACTATTGTAAGGACAAAAAAACAAACACCGCATGTTCTCACTCATAGGTGGGAATTGAACAATGAGAACACATGGACACAGGAAGGGAAACATCACACTCCGGGGACTGTTGTGGGGTGGGGGGAGGGGGGAGGGACAGCATTAGGAGATATACCTAATGCTAAATGACGAGTTAATGGGTGCAGCACACCAACGTGGCACATGGATACATATGTAACAAACCTGCACATTGTGCACATGTACCCTAAAACTTAAAGTATAATAATAATTAAAAAAAAGCTGATAAGCAAGTTCAGCAAAGTCTCAGGATACAAAGTCAATGTGCAAAAATCACAAGCATTCCTATATGCCAATAACAAACAAGAAAGCCAAATAATGAGTGAACTCCCATTCACAATTGCTACAAAGAGAATAAAATACATATGAATCCAAATTACAAGGGATGTGAAGGACCTCTTCAAGGAGAACTACAAACCACTGCTCAATGAAATAAAAGAGGACACAAACAAATGGAAGAACATTCCATGCTCATGAATAGGAAGAATCAATATCATGAAAATGGCCATACTGCCTAAGGTAATTTATAGATTCAATGCCATCCCCATCAAGCTACCAATGACTTTCTTCACAGAATTGGAAAAAACTACTTAAAGTTCATATGGAACCAAAAAAGAGCCCACATTGCCAAGACAATCCTAAGCAAAAAGAACAAAGCTGGAGCCATCATGCTACCTTACTTCAAACTATACTACAAGGCAACAGTAACCAAAACAGCATGGTACTGGTACCAAAACAGATACACAGAACAACAGAACAGAACACAGGCCTCAGAAATAACACCACACATCTACAACCATCTGATCTTTGACAAACCTGACAAAAACAAGAAATGGGGAAAGGATTCCCTATTTAATAAATGGTGCTGGGAAAACTGGCTGAATATAGAAAGCTGAAACTGGATCTCTTCCTTATACCTTATACAAAAATTAATTCAAGATGAATTAAAGACTTAAATGTTAGACCTAAAACCATAAAAACCCTAGAAGAAAACCTAGGCAATACCATTCAGGACATAGGCATGGGCAATGACTTCATGACTAAAACACCAAAAGCAATGGCAACAAAAGCCAAAATAGACAAATGGGATCTAAATAAACTCAAGAGCTTCTGCACAGCAAAAGAAACTACTATCAGAGTGAACAGGCAACCTACAGAATGGGAGAAAATCTTTGCAATCTATCCATCTGACAAAGGGCTAATATCCAGAATCTACAAAGAACTTAAACAAATTTACAAGAGAAAAACAAACAACTCCATCAAAAAGTGGGCAAAGGATATGAAGAGACACTTTGCAAAAGAAGACATTTGTGCAGGCAACAGACACGTGAAAAAATGCTCATCATCACTGGTCATCAGAGAAATGCAAATCAAAACTGCCATGAGATACCATCTCACGGCAGTTAGAATGGCAATCATTAAAAAGTCAGGAAAAAACAGATGTTGGAGAGGATGTAGAGAAATAGGAATACTTTTACACTGTTGGTGGGAGTTCAACCATTGTGGAAGACAATGTGGCGATTCCTCAAGGATCTAGAACTAGAAATATCATTTGACCCACTGATCCCATTACTGGGCATATACTCATAGGATTATAAATCATGCTACTATAAAGACACATGCACACGTATGTTTATTGCGGCCCTATTCACAATAGCAAAGACTTCGAACCCACCCAAATGTCTATCAATGATAGACTGGATTAAGAAAATGTGGCACATATATGCCATGGAATACTATGCAGCCATAAAAAATGATGAGTTCATGTCATTTGCAGGGACATGGATGAAGCTGGAAGCCATCATTCTTAGCAAACTATCACAAGGACAGAAAACCAAACACCATGTGTTCTCACTCATAGGTGGGAATTGAACAATAAGAACACTTGGACACAGGGCGGGGAACATCACACACCGGGGCCTGTCGTGGGGTGGGAGACAGGGAGGAACAGCATTAGGAGAAATACCTAACATAAATGACAAGTTAATGGGTGCAGCAAACAAACATGGCACATATATACCTATGTAAGAAACTTGCACGTTGTGCACATGTACCCTAGAACTCAAAGTATAATAATAATAAAAAGAATTTCAGTGCTACATCTAGACCAATGTTCTTTAGACTTTTCATCATGTATCTTAATTTGTAAAAAAAATTTTGAGCATTCACCCTCAAAAATTTGTATATTTATTCAAATTTATATAAATTATGGGCATTACTAGTCTTGATTTCTTTTGTTCTTTCATTAGGTCTTTCATTTTCAGATTAAAAGATAAACAGAAATAGAAGTTCAGACACTTTTTCCCTTTACTGTAATGGGTCATCTCTGTGCCATTTTGGAGACCACTGTTCTAAAAGACAGAAAGTAAAGAAACTGGCCCTGCATGGACCAGAAGCCAGAAAAGTGGGGCAGGAGGAGGTTGAAAGACTTGATCTAATGGTAAGTAACATGTTCCTATTAAGGGATCTTAGCTTGAGTGTGGAGAAGGTAGTAATCATGAAGCCTGGCCAGGAAAGAAAAGATATGTATTCTTTTTTTTTTTTTGAGATGGAGCGTGGCTCTGTCACCCAGGCTGGAGTGCAGTGGCGCAATCTCGGCTCACTGTAACCTCTGCATCACAGGTTCAAGTGATTCTCCTGCCTCAGCCTCCTGAGTAGCTGGGACTACAGGCATGCACCACCATGCCCGGCTAATTTTTGTATTTTTAGTAGAGATGGGGTTTCACCATGTTGGACAGGCTGGCCTCAAACTCCTGACCTCAGGTGATCCGCCCGCCTTGGCCTCCCAAAGTGCTGGGATTACAGGCATGAGCCACTGTGCCTGGCCCATATTTATTAGCAGTTTAAAGGGGCATACAGAGCTGTTCTAGTATCTTGAGGTTGCATATAGGTAGGTCTTACAATTAAATTCCTATGAGCTGAAAGATATCTTAGGAAGTCATCTATTCCAATCCTTATCTGAGTCATGGCTGCATTCAGTGTGTTTATCAGTCAGTTTTGGAACTCTGGGTTGTTATCTGTGGTAGTCAAAGTATGTCTACAGTTTCTTTGAAGGGATTCAAAAGATGAAGACTAACTCTCCTTCCCTTGAATGTGGGCTAGACTTAGTGACATGTGTCAATTTACAGAATAGTTAATAGCAGGCATTGTAGCTTTCTCATGCCTCTTCTCCCCACCATACCAAAGGAATCACTTGTTCTGGGGGAACCCAGATACCATATCATAAGGATATGAAAGCAGCACTATGGAGAGGTGCATATGGTAAAGAACTGAGGCTTCGTGTCAATAGCCATGAGAATGAGTCATCTTAGTAGATTCTCTAGCTAAATCAAGTCTTCAGATTTATAGCCTTGGTCAACATTTTGCCTATAGCCTCAGAAGTTGCAAAACTTCTCAGCTAAGTTGTTCCGAATTCCTGATCCATAGAAACTATGAAATACTTAATGTTTTTTTAAGCCTTTTAATTTTGGAGTTATTTGTTATGCAGCAATAGGTAACTAATATAGAATTTTGGTATCCAGGTGTGGGGTGCTGACCTAAAGAAAAACCTAAAATATGTGAATGGTTTGAAACCTTGTAGTGGGCAGAAGCTGGAAGGACTTGGAAGAATTTGTTAATGAAAACTTGGAGAGTCTTAAACTCTTTGTAGAAGCATGGTGGTCTTTGAGGAGACTGCTCATGAAGGCTTAAAGCACAGTGAATGCACAAGGATGTTCACTGTAGCATTATTCATAATAGCCAAGAGGTGGAAAAAAAACTCACCTGTCCTTCAAGTGATTAAGTGGATAAACAAAATGTGTTATATGCATACAATGGAATATTATTTGGTGATAATGGAACTAAGTACTGATACTTGATACAATGTGGATAAACTCTGAAAACATTAAGCCAGGTAAAAGAAGTCAGTCAAAAAAACTAATGCACGATATTAATAATGGGTGAAACTGTGAGGGGCGTCAGAAAGGAGGGTATGTGGGAACTCTATGCTTAATTTTTCTATAAGTCTAAACTCCTCTAAAAGTCTATCAATTTCTTTTTTTATTTTTATTTTTTATTTTATTTTAAGTTCTAGGGTATATGTGCAGAATGTGCAGGTTTGTTACGTAGATATACATGTGGCATTGTGGTTTGCTGCACCTGTCAATACATCATCTAGGTTTTAAGCCCCGTATGCATTAGGTAGTTGTCCTAATGCTCTCCCTCCCCTTGCCCTGACCCCCCAACAGGCCCCTGTGTGTGATGTTCCCCTCCCTGTGTCCATGTGTTCTTATTGTTCAACCCCTACTTATGAGTGAGAACACGTAGCGTTTGGTTTTCTGTTCCTGTGTTAGTTTGCTGAGAATGATGGTTTCCAGCTTCATCCATGTCCTTACAAAGGACATGAACTCATTATTTTTTATGGCTGCATAGTATTCCATGGTGTATATGTGCCACATTTACTTTATCCAGTGTGTCACTGATGGGCATTTGGGTTGGTTGCAAGACTTTGCTATTGTAAATAGTGCCGCAATAAACATACGTGTGCATGTGTCTTTATAGTAGAATGATTTATAATCCTTTGGGTATATACCCCATAATGGGATTGCTGGGTCAAATGGTATTTCTGGTTCTAGATCCTTGAGGAATTGCCACACTGTCTTTCACAATGGCTGAACTAATTTATACTCCCACCAACAGTGTAAAAGTGTTCCTATTTCTCCACATCCTCACCATCATTTGTTGTTTCCTGATAAAAGTCTGTCAATTACAAAAGACAATACCATTTATGGTAGCATAAAAATGTAAAATACTTACGAAGAAATCTGACAAATATATACAAGACCTCTACATTGAAAACTACAAAACAGTGCTCAGGGAAATTAAAGATGACCTTAATAAATGGAAAGATATAACACATTCATGGGTGGTACTACCCAATAGTAGTAAGATGTCAATTTTCTTCAAATTGATTTATATATTCAATGTAATCCCAATCAAAATTCTAGCAGGCTTTTTTTTTGTAGAAATTGATTAGTTGATCCTAAAATTCACATGGAAATGCATATGACCTAGAACAGACAAAACAACTTTAAAAAATGTGGGAGGACTTACACTTGACTTCAAGACTTATAAAACCATAGTGATCAAGATATTAGTATTGCTGTAAAGATAGATAATAGATGAATGGGACAGAATAGACCCATATATAATATATAGAATAAACCCACGTATATATGGGCAATTGATTTTCAACAAAAGTTCAAGGGCAATTCAGTAGGGAAAGGATTGTCTTTTCAACAAATGGTCTAGAACAAACAGCCATCAATATGGAAATATGTGTACTTTGATCCATACTTTGCACTACAGTCATGCCCTATTTAACAATGTTTCAGTAACCAATGGACTGCAGACACAAAAGTGGTGTCATAAGATAAATTATAATGGAGCTGAAAAATTCCTATCACCTGGTGACACTGTAGCCATGATAATTTCATAGAGCAACACATTAGTCATGTATTTGTAGTTATGCTGGTGTAAACAAATCTACACTGCCAGTTTTATAAAAGTATAGCACATATAATTATGTACAGTACATAATACTTGATAATAACAATAAATCACTGTGTTTATTATCCTATATTTTTATTGTTATTTTAGAGTGCACTCCTACCTATAAAAAGAAAATTTTAATTGTAAAATAGCCTCAGACAGGTCCGTATGGAGGTACTCCAGAAGAAGGCATTGTTATCATAGGAGATGACAGCTTCATGCATGTTATTGCCCCTGAAGACCTGTCAGTGGAACAAGATGTGGAAGTGGAAGATAGTTATATTGATGATCTTGACCCTGTGTTGGCTTAGGCTTTTGTGTGATTTTGTCTTCTTTTTAAGTAAAAAACTTTAAAAGGAAAAAAAAAATTTAAAAGTAGAAGAAAGCTTATAGAATAAAGATATAAAGAAAATATTTTTGAATATTTTTGTACAGTTGTATAATGCGTTTCTGTTTTAAGCTATGTGTGATTACAAAACAGTCAAAAGTTAAAAATTAAAAAGTTTATAAAGTAAAAAAGTTATAGTAAGCCAAAGTTATTATTAAAGAGAGAAAAAAATTTAAATACATTTAGTGCAGCCTAAATGAACAGTATTTATATATCCTACAGCAGTGTAATGTCCTAGGCCTTCACATTAACTCACCACTCACTCCCTGACTCACTTAGAGTGACTTCCAGTCCTGCGAGCTCCATTCATGATAAGTGCCTATACAGGTATACCACTTTTTATCTTTTATACCTTTTTTTTGAGATGGAGTTTTGCTCTGGCACCCAGGCTGGAGTGTAGTGGTGCGATCTCGGCTCACTGCAAGCTCCACCTCTCGGGTTCATGCCATTCTGCCTCAGCCTCCCAAGTAGCTGGGACTACAGGCACCCGCCACCACGCCTGGCAAATTTTTTGTATTTTTAGTAGAGGTGGGGTTTCACCATGTTAGCCAGGATGGTCTCGATCTCTTTTACACCATATTTTTACTGTACCTTTCCTATGTTTAGATATGTTTAAATACACAAATACTTACCTGTATATTACAACCGCCTGCAATATTCAGTATGGTAATATGCTGTACAGGATTATAGCCTAGGAATAATAGTCCATACCAGGGGTATCGAATCTTTTGGCTTCCCTGGGTCACGCTGGAAGAACTGTCTTGGGCCATACATAAAATATGCTAACACTAACGATAGCTGATGAGCTAAAAAAAAAAAAAAAAAATCACAAAAAAGTCTCATAATGTTTTAAGAAGGTTTATGAATTTGTGTTGGGGCACATTCAGAGCTGTCCTGGGCCCCATGTGGCCCACTGGCCACAGATTGGACAAGCATGGGCCACACCATATAGCCTAGGTGTATAGCAAACTATATTATCTAGCTTTGGGTAAGCTTTGTGTAAGAACACTCCATGGTGTTTGCACAACGATAAAATCACCTAGCAACACATTTCGCAGACTGTATCCCCATTGTTAAGGGATGTGTGACTGTACTTATAAACATTAAGTCAAAGTGAATCACACCTTAATGTAAAATCTTAAAACTACAAAATTTCTAAAAAAAAAAAACACATAGAAGATCTTGTTGAGTTTGAGCCAGGCAAAGATTTCTTAGATCCAATAACTTGATTCAAAAATGAACAAAGTTAATAAGTTAGACTTTCCCAAAATTTAAGTTTTGTTTTTTGAAAGACACCATTAAGAGAACAAAAAAATATAAGCCACTGTTGGAGAGAAATATTTACAAATCATTTATCTGATAAAGGATTTGTATCCAAAGAATATAAAGAAGTCTAAAAATTCAATAGTAAATAACAAACAACATAATAAAAAATGGATAAAAAGAGTTGAATACATACTGCACCAAAGAATATATACGGATGACAAATAAGCACATGAAACAATGCTCAACATCATTATTAATTAAGTGTAAATCAAAACCACAAAGTAACACTGCAAACTATTAGAACGGCTAAAATTAGAAAGTGATCACACGAAGTGTTAACAAGGATATGGAGTTAACAGGATAGTTTATGCACTACTTGTAGGATGTACAATGGCACAACCAGTTTGGAAAACAGTTTGGCAGTTTTCAAAAAGTTGAACATACACTTATCACATGACTTAGCCATTCCACTTCCAGATATTTGCTCAAGCAAAATAATAGCATATGGTTATAAAATACTTGTGGCATATCTATATAATGGAATACTACTTAGCAATAAAAGGAACAAACTACTGATATATACAACACGGATAAATCTGAAAATGCATATGTTGATTGAAAGAAGTCAGACAAAAAAGTACATAAAGAATATGATTTCATTTAAATAAGAGTTAGAAAATACAACTATTTTATAGTGATAGAAGACTTTAGTGGTTGCCAGGGGATCAGAGAGGGGGTTAACAAAGGGCATGAGAACATGTTGGGCCTTGAAGGACATGTTCACTATCTAGATTGTGGTGATGTTTTCACAGGTATAGACATATGTCAAAACATGTCAAATTGTTCACTTTAAATCATTCTTCAATAAAGCTATTACAAATGTTTTTGTTTCTGTTCAAAAGTTTTGTTTGTGGATTCTGTCTTTTGACTGGGCCCTTTCTGCTACATACCACCAAATTATATTGTCCTGTTTCTTAATATGTTCATAGCTCTTATTTGAAACTTTGCCCAGTATTTAAATGTGCATCTGTGCTCTTCGTGTTGTCATAGATTCATACTCAAAAAATTGTCTTTTTCATTGTTATTTTTTCCTTAGTTTACAAATAATGTGATTATTCACTTAAGCAAAAGCCAGTTTCATTCATTACTTCAGCAAATGTTTGTTGAATGCTTATTATTTTGTCCATTACTATCCAAAGTATTAGGCATATAGAGATGAATCTATAGCTCCTGCTCTGCCAGGCACCTTTCCAACTACTGTTATACTTATTGCCCTTCAGTTTGCAGTGGAATTTTATTCATCTCTCAAGACATAGCTCAGATACTTGGTCAAGCTTTTCCTGACCCAATGGACTACTGCCTATTTGGTTCTTCCTAGGATTTTGTTTATATTATATAACAGAATCTAGTATTTTTCTCCCTGAATTCAGTCATCCCTTTTACCTTTTAGTAAAAGAATCAACCCCATATATCTCCCATCCTTGATATTTAGTTAGCCAGCCACTTGGACACCCAACTGGAGACTTTATTTCTCAGCCTTTTTTACAGCTAGGTATGGCCATGTGATTTCAGTATAACATGGTAAGAGTGAAAGTGCTTTGTGCAACTTTTGGGTCATCTCCTTAAAGATGAAGTCACCAGTCTGGTACTTGCTCTTTCCTCTTCCCCGTTGCTGGAATATAGGCATGGAAGTGGGTCCGGTTGAATCATGCGGATAATGATAACACTTCAGGAGATGGCAAAAAAACAAAAATGAAAAAAACTTGGGTCCTTAAATACCTGCTGGTCCTGAAGTGCTCACCCTGAATTGTTCTGCATGAGAGAAATAATCCTTAATCTTATTTAAACATGGCATTTTTTGAGTCTTTATCCATCTGCTTGCCTCTCTCTCCCTCTTTCAACAGCAACTTCTTTTGTAGATAATAAAACTAGCACTATTAATAGAAATTTCACTAATGACACTCCTTGTACATAGCAACTAGATCTTGCTTTCTCTGCATTAGAAGGACATCTGGGAAAAAACAAGTGACAAATGTCTGATACAACAAAGTCAAATCAATTTTCTGGCTATCTACTATGTGCAAGTTTTAAGAAGTGATACTTCTGGTCATTTTAACTATTGTAACCCAGTTCTAAAAATTGTTTTCTATTTTACTGATTTCTGCTCTTTATTCCTTTCTTCCTTCTACTTCATTGGGCTAATTTTGCCTGCGTTTTGTATTTTTTTTTTTTAAGGCTTCTTTACATGGGGAACTTCTACAGTAATTTCCTGAAATATTAGCATCTAATGCAATAACTGCTTATAAGTACTGCTATGGCTGCATTAACATACTTGGAAATCAGTAACTCTAATTCCTAACAACTGCATTGTGTCAGAAGATGTAGTCTGTTTGAAAACACTCCTCTGAAAATTTTCTTTCTTTATGGTCCATTATGTGGCCACTTTCTATAAATGTTTCAAGAGAGCTAGAAAATAATATGTATTCTGAAGCAATATTCCTTTTTGCCCATTATATCAAACTTGTTAATTGTGTGGTTCAGATGTTCTACATTCTTATTAAATTTTTACATGTTTGTTTAATCAGTTACTGAGAGAACTGTATTAAAATCTCTCACTATCATGAAATTGCTTACTTATTCTAGGCCTATCAATTTTTGCTTCATATATTTTGAGTTTATGTTATTAGGTCTATGCAAGTTAGGGATTATTAAATTTTCCTGATAAATTGAAGTTTCTGTGTTATGTGAAGATTCTATGCCTAGTAATACATTTTGCCTTAATGATTTGATTGTCCAATTTTTTTTTATTATTATACTTTAAGTTCTAGGGTACATGTGCACAATGTGCAGGTTTGTTACATAGGCAACAAACTATGTATGTGCCATGTTGGTTTGCTGCACCCATCAACTTGTCATTTACATTAGGTATTTCTCCTAATGCCATCCCTCCCCCATCCCCCATCTCCGACCAACCCTGGTGTGTGATATTCCCTGTTCCCTGCCCTGTGTCCATGTGTTCTCATTGTCCACCTCCCACCTATGAGTGAGAACATGCGGTGTTTGGTTTTCTGTCCTTGTGGTAGTTTGCTAAGAATGATGGTTTCCAGCTTCATCCATGTCCCTGCAAAGGACATGAACTCATCCTTTTTATAGCTGCATAGTATTCCATGGTGTATATGTGCCACATTTTCTTAATCCAGTCTATCATTGACGGACATTTGGGTGGGTTCAAAGTCTTTGCTATTGTGAGTAGTGCCGCAATAAACATACGTGCGCGTGTGTCTTTATAGTAGCATGATTTATAATCCTTTGGGTATATGCCCAGTAATGGGATCAGTGGGTCAAATGGTATTTCTACTTCTAGATTCTCACTCTGTCACCTAGGCTGGTGCAATCTTGGCTCACTGCAACCTCTGCCTCCCGGGTTCTAGCAATTCTCCTCAGCTTCCCCAGTAGCTGGGATTACAGGTGCACACTGCCACATCTGGCTAATTTTTTGTATTTTAGTAGAAATGAGTTATCACTGTGTTGCCCAAGCTGGTATTGAACCCTTGAGCTGAGGCAATCCACCCACTTCAGCCTCCTAAAGTGCTAGGATTACAGGCATGAGCCACTGTGCCCGGCCTGATTGTCCAATATTTTTAAGATGTTTCTCACGTAAGTTGCATATGATTGAACTTCTTTTTTGGCCCAGTTGGACGAACGTAGTTTTTAGGTGAAGTATTTGACTTTTTGCGTTATTTCAATACAATTATTGATACAGCTGCATTTTATTTCTCCTATCTCTTATGTCACCCTTTTTCTTTTTTTTTTTTTTTTTAAATATCCTGCCAGTCCATGTTTCTTTTTCTTTCCTTTCTTATCCCCTTTGGGTTGATTTTTTTTTTTTTTTCCCTAATTCCATCTTTTCCTCTACTGGTTTGGAAGTTAAGACCCTTTCTTATCCTGTTAGTAGTTTCCCTAAAAATTTTAACATGTATAATTAATGTCTTAAAAACCACAGTTTATCTTGTGTCTTTACCTTCTTCCCAAACAATAAAAGGGCCATAGAATGCTTTTCCGAGCACCCTTTACCTGCTCACCAAAGTTATATACTATGTTGTTATGTACTTTTAATTTTACCTTTATTATTTAACATAAGACATTATTATCATTGTTTTATTCCTTCAATATTTATTTAGATTTATTCATGTATTTACCACTTTCCATGTTCCTAACTCTTTGTATTATAGGTCTTACATCTGGGCTCACCTAACTTTTGCCATAAGTATATCCTCTAGAATTTCCTTTGGTGAAGGTCCATAGGTAGCAATGTCTGTCAGCTTTTGTTTGGCTGAAGGACATTTCCCTCAGTCCATTGAAAATAAGATTCTGCCTTATGTCCTCACTTGTTGCTGTTGAGAAATCAGCTCTTGCTTTTTTAATGGTTATATCTTTTCCGACTACTTTTAAGATCTCTTTGTGTTGAATGCTCTGAAGTATTATCATAATTCATCTAGGACTGAATTTATTTTTCTTTATCGTCTTTTAGTTTTGGGGAGACTTCTTCATTCTGTAAAATTGATCTTTTCATTAGTTATATAAAATACTCAGTATCATCTCTTCAAATATTGCCTCTATTTACCCTTTGGTCTCCTCCTAGAATTTGATTAGACATTTATTAGATCTTTTAGGTTTCCAATCTCTTTTTGGAGTCAGTTCTACATAATTTTTTAATGCTATCTTTCAAGTCACTAATGTTCATTTTAGCTGTGTCAAATTTGCTATAAAGTATATCAAGTTTTTAATGTTAACTATTATATTTTTAATTTCTATATCTTCTTTGTTTTTAAATCACATGTTCTTTATATTTTCAAGCCTATCATTTCTTGAAATATATTACACACACTTAACATTTAGTGTCTGAACAAAATTTGAACTTTTTGTGGATCTCATTCTGTTGTCTGATGTTTCTACTGGTCAGGATGTCTGAATTCAGTGCATATGTGTCTTCTGAGTTGTTCTTTTTCTTTTTATACTTTCCTTGAGGACTGGGAATGACAGTAAGATTTTCCAGGAAAAATTTATGTTTGTTTGTATCAGGCTTCTATAGGCACTTAAGATCGAGGACCATTTCCAACTAAATTCTTTTATTGTTTGTTATTCCACACAAAATTTTTCATAATTGTCAAAACTTGAAAGTGACCATGATGTCCCTCAAAGTTTTTCTTATATGAATTTTCTGTGTTCTGGTCTTTTTTTTTTTTCTGTTAGGTTGTTGGTCTTTTATTACAGATTTAAAGCAGTTTTTCACACATCATATGCTATAGATGCTGTTCATATTTTTCTCTGATGCATAAGGAGACTGTTACATTGTATAGGGTGTTCACATATTGTCTGTGAACACATATTGCTCATATTTGTCTCCAAGACTATCATTGCAACTAAATTCTTGGTTGGAAGATTTGGAGACCACTCCGGCAGTGTGAATTTAGACTCCTAACTGATGGGAAGGCTGCCTTGTTGCTAGAGTTCCCAAGAGACGCTCTTGTTCCCAAATATTTTGTGCCATGATTCAAGATAGGTAATTTCCCTTGTAGTCCACTGATGGAAATGAGGTGACCCTGCTTATTTCTAATCATTCCTGCCACTAAGGATGTGTTCCTTTGGGCCCTCGACTATACAGAATAGTCTTGTTAGACCCTCCCTACCTTGGGAAAACCTTAAGTTTTACATTGTCTTCCACGAACTTTGTGAGATTTCAAAAAGCAATGTTCCAGTTCACTCAATTTAACAAATGTCCTTAGGGTTAAAGCCTGACCTAGCGCTCCACTTACTTATCTTAGTCCATACCTTTACTTATTCCCTGGTTTAAGTATTCCTTGCATTTTTGCAAGTCATAGGAACATATGAAAAGATATTTTTGTATTATAGCCAACATTTTTCGTTGTTTTTAGTGAGGGGATCAGTTTGGACTCCTAGGCTGCCATAGTGACAGAAATTGATGTGTTCCGTTACATAACAATCTTTTGTCATTCATTCCCAAATTACATGTGTAATCTTTAAAAAGGTATAGGTTTATGATAATAATGTGCTCTCCAAAAGACTTTAAGTTTGCCTAGGGGGGTTTTAGAAACAATTAATCTAGCCAAAACTAAAGTAGATTTTAATAAATACCAATTAAAACTTTATATAGACTACATCCACTCAAGGTCACATCACATTAAACAACAAGTAGTAGAAAGGGCACTGGACACAAATCTAAGGGTCCTGAGCTCCAGTTCTATTACTTTGCTCTGTAATATTGGGTAAGCACCTTAACTGGCAAGCTCTAGGTTTCCTATATATATAAAATGGAGGGGCCAGGCGCGCTGGCTCACGCCTATAATCTCAGCACTTTGGGAGGCTGAAGCGGGTGGATCATGAGGTCTGGAGTTCGAGACCAGCCTGGTCAACACGGTGAAACCCTATCTCTACTAAAAATACAAAAAATAGCTGGGTATGGTGGCGGGCACCTGTAATCCCAGCTACTTGGGAGGCTGAGGTAGGAGAATCGTTTGAACCTGGGAGGAGGAAGTTGCAGTGAGTCAAGATTGTGCCACTGCACTCAAGCCTCAGCAACAGGGTGAGATTCCATCTAGAAAAAAAAAAAAGGAGGGATTGGCCCAGATGATCCCTTCAGGACTCTAATTATTGCACAGAAGTAACAAATATAAATAGAGCACACCCAAGATCAGAGTTTCTAATGAGTAAGACATTCGTTATGGCTAGCTTACTTTCACATTTTAACATACTGCAGCATCATGTTTTAAACAAACTTACATTCTGGTGTGGCCATAGTCTTCTTAAAAAAATCAATATAAAATATTTTTGTATATCAAAATAGATTCTAAATGATTTCTCAATACTTGGGCATCTTGTTAGTTTTCTGAGAACTTCAGTATTCCTTTTGTTCTTTCTGGCATTTCAAATTGTTTAATGTAGCTATTAATATAATTTAGGGATTATCTAAATTTTGTGTGAAAAAATACTAATACTCAAAAGCTACAACTGTACCATCTGCCTGGAGTTTATGTGAAGAATTTGAAAATATAATCATTAAAAACTATCAGCATATTGCATCGATCATTTTTTAAAAATCAACCTAATACCATGCAGATTGAACTGTCCAAAGTAAGGTTTAATGCAACATATTCACAGGTTTACACTATTAAGTTGTAAAAAGAATATCTTTCCCAAATTTGATGAAGTGCTGCAAGATGTTGAAGAAACTCAGCACTCAAATGAATTATATGTTTGATGTCATTTTTGGCAAAACCTCAGAAAATGTCACATAAAAGGAAAACATCTTACTTAAAATAAGGTCTTGACAGCAGTCTGGAAAAGTTAACAACTCCATTCCCAAATGGGAACACTGGTTATAATCAAACTTTTAATGATGATATTAGTTCCTCTCTTGAGACAATCTAAATATCCAAACAAAACAAAACAATAAAACACATGTGTGTGTGCAAACACACATACACATACCCTTCACCTCTTCTACTTTCCAAGAGTGGACAAATTTGTAATTATTTCAATGTAGGCTCCAAATACCTAACCTGAATGTAATCTTTCCTTGCAGAATTTTTAGTGGCCAGCTGAGAAAGGAAGAGGTAATAGACTACAACATGAGCTCAGGATTTATTTTAATGACTTTTTAAATGACTTTTTTTTTAAAGAACCAGAAATATAGAGAATTCTCATCAGCAATGGAAATGCAGTCCTTGGCTATCATTGCTCCCACATAGTCTAAACCCTAGAGCTGAAATAGTGGGAATTTTTCATGTCTTAACTGCATTTGTATGGTCTTTACATCCATCATCCTCTATATCTCATGTTGTGTGATGTAAGAGAATTAAGAAGACACACTCCTAAAGCAAGTTGCCCCCTTAAGAATTCTTGATCGATTTCAATATAAACATTATTTTAAAAAGGCATATTATATACAAAATTATAATAAAATGACATTATGGGGAAAAAAACACATGTGTGTTTCTAGCATGAAAAGAAACAAGTCCAGAAAAAATAAATATCACAAAGTTAACTGGTTATCTTTGGCGAAGTATTATGGGGTAATCTTTCTTTTTATCCTTTATGCCTTTCTACATTTCTGATATTTTTGCAAAGAATAAATGTTACTTTTATAATGTAAGAAATACAGCTTTTTTTTAAATAAAGAGACAGTAATGACCCCCAACTAATATTTACCTGTATGAATTAAGCATCTATTTTTACTGGGTCAGGAATGACACAGATATTAGTAATAGGAGGACAAATTGCAGTTACTAAAAATATAGCTAAAGGTTCTTGTCAAATTCTCAACATTGAAATTACAACCACCAGGCCAGAAAGAAAGGTTATTAGAAAACTGTGTTAAGACAGCAAAGGGATGCAGAGAGATATCCTAAATACATTGGTTCTTAATAAGACTAGCAACAGATGGGCTGGGTGCGGTGGCTCATGCCCGTAATCCCAGCACTTCGGGAGGCTGAGGCAGCCGGATCACCTAAGATCAGGAGCTCAAGACCAGCCTGGCCAACAGGGCAAAACCCCATCTCTACTAAAAATAAAAAAGTCAGCCAGGTGTGGCGGCACATGCCTGTAATCCCAGCTACTCAGGAGGCTGAGGCAAGAGAATTGCGTGAACCCAGGAGGTGGAGGTTGCAGTGAGCTGAGATCGCACCACTGCACGCCAGCCTGGGAGACAGAGAGATACTCTGTAACAACAACAACAACAAAGTATCCTAAGCAACACTAGGAGGTCTGCAAGATGATCCAGAATTTAAGACATAAAAATATGTGAATTGGTTAGAATTTATTTTTTATTGCTCATAAAAATTAAATAGCCTATAATGTAGGGTTCACAAAGTAAAGCTCAACAAGATTCACTAATTATGACTTGGAAGAAAGTTTGAGATAGATTGTCTAAAAAAGAACAAAGTACTTTATGGACTCTTAAAGATGATCATCTCTACTTTACCAAAAGATGAAATTCTTGATGTAATTGTGAGGGTATGTACATCTTCATATTTGCTACAGACCTTTAAAAATCTTTACTATTTAAGAAATTATATTACTGAAAGATGTCTTGTTTAAAATATTGCATGGTTTCCAGCACTTAAAGGTAGTCAGGGGTTCAAGAAAATTTCAGTTGAGAGGCTGACTGTCCTAGCTACAGAATAAAGCTCTATTTTTCCAGGACTTTCAGGAAATGAGGTATTCCACACAATTGGATAGTCTAGATAAGAGAACCTTATCTTTAATTGATTAAAATAATTATTTTTTTAACTAATTAGGTTGGAATCGTTGCCCATTCTCTATCTTATTAAAGAATAATAAATACAATTTAAAATTCTCTTAATGAATCAGGGTCATTATAATAGGTAGGGATAACTTTATCTTTTAAAGATATGCACATTCAGAGTAAAGTATGTTTAACAAGTATTTCCATAATATTTGACTCTTATGTTCTTGTGTTTCCTGACCTAGGGTCAGCTGGTTGGCGATCACCTCTTGCTGCTACCAAAATGAATGAATGTCTCTAGCCATGCTTTTCTCTCACACTTAAAATGTGATTCACCCTTTTAGAGTATACGCTCCCTCACTTTTATTCTTTAATTGGTTTTTAGCTTAGAAAACCAGATAATCAATTTATTAGTGGCTACGCCCAAAGTAAGAAGAACTAGAAAATGATGGCTGGCCTGAGATGCATCCTATGAGTCAAGTGCAAATATACTTTCACTTTATGTAAATAAAGTAAAAATTAGCACACAGATTAAGAGTAGACTATGAAGAAAAATAGGTCTGATACTTCTGGGTTCCAAGAAAGAAAAATAACTCAAAAGTACCTAAAGAAAGTTAACTGCTTTGGAAAAGCGAACCAGTTTGCTCAATAAGAAAATTTTATATGGTATTAAATAGAACACAGAGCTAACACTCAAAGAGGGTTTTTATTTCTTATACCAACTAAGACCAAGCTAGTTTAATACTATATATTAGCCAGATGAAAAGTACTCAAAAACTATATACTTTCACAACCTATCAAGCCTGAGGGACTCTAGTCTGATTTAATCCAGTATTAAAAAGATAGTCTGAAGAAATGTGAAATAACCCAGTGCAACTTGAGAGGTACTAGGCACCTCAGGGATATGTTTCATGAAGAGGCTTTAAAATTCTTTCTTGATTTACAAGCTCAGCCTGACCCTTCTCCTCTAATTTCTGGCACCAGTCACAGAGCAGGTATTGTCTGCTTAGAACTTTGAAAGAGGACCTAACACCTTATCTCTTTAAAGCTGATTAGAGAATATGTCCAAACCTGTCATCTCTATGTGACTATGTTCAGTTTGGTACTCGTTTTGATATGAAACTTAAAGAAATCTGGAAAAGACTTAGAGACATGATTTAATGAAAAGGATTACATAGTTTATTAAAGAACCTGACAGAGCCAAGACAGGAAACCAACTCTATCTCCAATTAACTATCAATCTTATTCAAAATTTATTATCCTCCCACCCCCCACAACAACCTTATGCACAGGCCTTGATGATTTACAATGGGACTAAAGACACTCCAAGGCTGTAAACAGGATTGTCCTGCAGTACATCTCTTTTGACATTGCTGGTATTTAAAGTAAAACACCACATTTTTTGTTTACCTAAATTAGGGTGTTAGAGCCTACTGCAAATTCTATATTCAATCCCAAAGTGCTGGGATTACAGGCGTGAGCCACCGTGCCCGGCCTCAATCTGCTTTTATGATTGTTAACCATGTGAACATATTTTTATGCCATAATTAGAAAGAGAATTATATTAGTAATTATTTTTCTGGGTTAACTTTCCTTATATCATATAGAAATACCTGGATTTTCTCTAAATCCAAATGACTGTTAATATTAGCTTCCCCCAAAATTGGGTCATTTGACTGATATTGTATTTTCTCATCTCAAAATGTGCCATTTTATTTATTTATTTTTCATTGTTTTATTTTGAAATTATTTTAGACTTACACAGAAGTTGCAAAAATAATACAGTTACCATATACCTTTAATGTTAAGGCCTTCCGTGACCATAGATTAGTGATCAAAACCATGCCAATAATGTTGGAACAATACTATTAACTAACTACAGACGTTACCAGAATTTCACCATTTTCCACACTAATATCCTTTTTTTTGTTCTATGATTCTATCTAGGATGAAATTGCATTTATTTGCCATGTCTCCTTGGCCTCTTCTGATCTATGACAATTCCTCAATCATTCTTTGTCTTTCATGACCTTGACACTTTGAAGAGTTTTGGTTAGATATTTTGTAGAATGGCTCTCAATTTGAGTTTGATGTTTTCTAATTGAATTATGATTATTTATTTTTGGGAAGATTACCACAGAAGTAGTATTCCTTCTCAGTGCATTGTATCAGGAGTAACACAATGTCTCCTGTCTTATTGTTGGTGATATTACCTCGATCCCTTGGTTAAAATGGTGTCTGCTGAGTTGCTGCACTATAAAGTTACTCTTTTTACCTTTGAGTTTTATAAATATTTAGGGGAGAATACTTTCACACTATACAAACATTCTGTTTCTCTTCAAGTTTTTCTCTACTAACTTTAGCATCTATTGGTAGATGGTAGGTCTTGCTTATTGGCAACAATTATTTACTGTGGTGTTCTAATGGTGCCTTTCTAGTTCTCTGATTTCTACTTTAATTACTTGGAATTCTGTAAGAAAGTACTTTCTCTTCTGTTATTTACATCCTTATTTCAGTATGAGCTGTGAATATTTATATTATTTATAAATTATTTATAAGTATGCCAATATATTTATAAATATATATTATTTATATAATATGTTGATGTGTTATAATAAATAATATGTTATTTATATATTTATATTTAAATGTAAATTATATAGTGTTATAATCCCAAAATATATATTATTTATATATGCTGACATTTATAGTTCTAATAAATAATATGTTATTTATATATTTATATTTAAACAAATTATTTATATCGTTTATATTATTTATTATACTATATATAGTTAATTATATGAAACTATTATTATTTATTTTGTTCAAATTTTTCCAGCTTTGGCCATTGGTAGCTCTTTCAGGTTGGCTTGTGTGCCCTTTTAGCTTGTCGCCATCCTTTGAGCACTTTCTTACTTTCTGGTACCACAAGATACTTCCAGCTGATCTTGTATTTTCCGTTCTCCAGATCCGCAATCAACTACTTCTTTGAGGAGCTGTGGTTACTCTAATCGGAGTACTGTTTTTAGAAACCAAGAGCTGGGCACTAAGTAGACCATTTGATTTTGATTCTAATATTGTTAGAGTGCTATTAGGAGCAACATTTTATTATGTTTTATTATCAGTATTTTGTTAGAATGCTTAGCAAAATTCTTTTTTAGAACATCTATGATGTACATTATGGATTACCTTTTTCTTAGAATTGTATTTCCTCTAAAGTTACTGTGATCTTTTAAAATTGGCAAGTATTGCTGTTATAATGGTAGAAAATTGACTATGAAATTATTATGAAAAATGTGATTTTAGTAAATACTATATTATATTTGAAATTCTTCTTTCTTCATGATTAAAAATGATACCATGAGCTTTCTCACTACATTGCATTATGGAAACAAAGTAAAATTTTAGGAATCCTTGAATGTGTGTAAGAACATTCTGACACTGCTGAGGCAGGCAGATCACCTGAGGTCAGGAGTTCAAGACGAGCCTGATCAACATGGTGAAACCCCGTCTCTACTAAAAATACAAAAAATCAGACAGGTGTGGTGGCGCATGCCTGTAGTTTCAGCTACTTGGGAGGCTGAGGTACGAGAATCACTTGAACCCGAAGGCGGGGGTTGCTGTGAGCCAAGATCACACCACCACACTCCAGCCTGGGCGACAGAGTGAGACTCCATCTCAAAAAATAAGTAAATAAATAAATAAATAAAAGCAGATCGAAATGAACTCTGTTAAGAATATTCTTTTTTGCATTAAGAAATCAGTCTTTAAGACTAATGTCTTTACCTAACTATTATTTCAAAGGGAGACAAATAAATAAACATAGCACTGTTTATGTCTAATATAGGCCTTACCTGTATGGCACTATTATAGTATACCTATTGCATCTCTTTCACTCCTACTAGATCATAACTGTAAGTCACAGTGTTACACTCCTAATCCAGCATAGTGTTTAAGACATGAGGGTACTAATAATTATTAGCTCAAAAGCAAATAAAACATTTAAGTTTTAAATTTTATTCTTTCTAGTTGAAAGATCTTTTTAGTTGAAATTATTTTCATATATTTAAAATACTTTTAATTATAAGAAATGGTCTTCTAAGTAAATTACTTATAAACCTAAAAATAAAATAATCCTGACTGTACTTGTTTCAAATGTCATTATTGCTAATATACTGTTTCTATTCTGGGTTACATTTTGCCTTCATGATCTAGTCACAAATAAGTTTATCCCTTCTTCTAAATTCAGTTTATTATTTGTGCCATTATACTTCAGTTAATTTTTAAATAATGTTTCATTCAAATATATACTTCAGTGACTTTCAAATCTTCATGAAGTATATATAATATCTGCCTTTATGAAAATAGTCATTGGGGACTTTGTACAAATAATCTGAGAATTGATAACTATGCCCTTTAAATAGTTATGGAGTATTACTCATGCTACTTAAAATAAACAATAATAATACCTATGGTCAAACATTGTGCCACTGTATTAGAATGTGTAGTCTTTAAGGCTAGATGCTACATCTTATTCCTTAATATACTTCCAGTGACTGTTAATAGAATCTAGTAGGTAAAACACTTCAAGCTTTCAAAAGCATAAAAATATAGAATATATATGTACAAGCAAATTTGTTATATCAAACTTAGTATACATTATAAGAGGCAATTGAATAAAATTTCTGATCATATTCACTGAATGTACAATACAATTTATCACTGTAAAAAGAAAATAGATGTGGGTTCCAAGCTGTTATTTTGGAAACTGAACATTACATGCTTTATAGCTGAAACAATTTTAAACTAAAGATCATCAATGAAAAAGCTGGTTTTTTTTGAAGCTTAATAAAAATTGTAGTGAAACAAAGAAGCTAGTTAACCTGTATAAACAGCAAGATGTTATTTTGATCAGCTTTATCAATACTTTAGATTTTCTATGTCTTAACATAAGAGTAAAAACAAAAACAAACAAAAAACAAAATTAGGTATTTAATACTATTCAAACCAACACACAAATGTTTACCTAAGTCCCAACCACAGGGCTCAAACACTTTTTAAAAATGTTTTAAAGAATATGCAATATATATATATATATATAAACATTCCACCCTTGTGCACTTTTAATCTAGTTAGATGCCATGGCAACCTTTAAGTTTTGCTAGATTTCAAGTATTCTGTTAGTTTTCATGAAGGTTACTTAAGAACAATAGTTACAATCCCATTTGCACTGAATTTACTTCTTAGACAAATTTCCTGGGTGGAAATTTATTTTCCTGGCTAACTGTTCAAAGAAAGTATTAAACACACACACACACACACACACACACACTAACTCAAGAAGGAGGGAAAGAAAGAGGGAAGAAAAAATGAGAAGGAAAGGAGAAGGGAAGGGATGAAAACGGGAGAGGGCAGGGAGGAGCTAAGAACAGAGAAGGAGGAGTATCAAGTGAAAAAATAAGCCTGCTAGATGCCCTTACCTTCACTTCTTTTTTCTGCTTGTTTTGCTGCATTTTCTACTTTTTTTTGTTTTGCTGCTAAGAGTTCCCGTTTTAATTGTCTTGCTTCTTTTCTGAGCTCTTCACTAGAAAGCAAAAAGAGTTATATAAGTATATAACATATTGAGAGTAAAAGTTGTTTAGCAAAAACAGAATCATTGGTATACTACACCTAAGAAAAATAAAGTGAATAATGTAATTCATTTATTTGGTTTCTCTGTATGTATACTTGTGCTATAGAAATGCACTTACAGGGTTTTAAGAGTTCTATTTTTTCATAATAGCAATATGAATTACTATAAAATATACCCCTTATCAAATATGTGATAAATGACCCATTATCTTCCTAACTCACTAAGAAATTTAACATTCTAGTTTCAGTTTAATAATGTATGGAGATACTGGATCAAAACAAAATTTTTAATATAAATATTACTCATTAGGCATGGACAAACACAAAAAATTTGGCTTCAAAAATGCTTCAATTCCTGAACTGGTACCAGTGACTACCATTTATTAAGTAATTATTACACTGTAGGTGTCATGCTAAAAACTTTTAACTCATTTGATTTTTAAACCCAAGTTTTTAACTCATTTAATACTATAGTTTGGCATATAATTTCCTTTTCATTTCCTGGTAGTTAAATCTACCAGCGTGAGGTCTGATGATTAATATAATCATGTGTTAAAGACAAACTTAGAAGTAAATGTTGACTTCACTACAAGGCACTAGCTAAGTGACTTGCTTCTCCATGCCAGTTTTAGGGCAGGAGATTCAAATTCATGCCTTGCAAAAGGATTATTAACTACTCATTATCATAAACCCTTAGGGTTACTTGTGACTAGTCAAGACTGTGCATATATTATCTATGAAGGTCAAGTACCCACTGTATTTTCAACAAAATCTAGAGTCAATCATGGAAACTCAAAGGCTATAAACCCAAGCAGGCACTCCACTCTGAAAATGTTTATCAAAGATATTCAAGCCAAGGTTTAGTGGAATCTGAACTCTAGATAATTACATATCTGATTGAAACTTTAGTGCTTCTTTCCTTATCCCAAATCCTATACCTTTTTACCACTGCCATGTATTAGTTACCAAACTGCTGGGTCTTACGATGTGCGTAACTCAGTTCTTTTTATCTTTTTTTCCACATCAGACACACACAGCCACATTTTGCATCTGCTTGGCCTCCAAGATCCTGAATTCTGAAAGTTCCCTCAGTGATCAAAATCCACTACCTTTTAAACTTTTTCAGCCTTTCATTTCTACTAAGCTTGCAGGTATTCCCATAATAATGAAAGCCAATTCGGTAACTGTAGTTCATGGTCCATCAGCCCCATTCTAGCCCTAATTGGCTATCTATCCAAACTGGATGCTATGAACAGTCATTTCACTGATGACCTCATCAGCACCCATAATTTCCTTGTTTGTCCTGTGGATACATCATAATCACCTGGAAGAACTTGCTAGCAACATGTTGGGGGAGACAAACCTCCAGGGAATATAATAACTTTAGATGTGGAATGTTGCCTGGAAATTTGCCCTTGTAACAAGATCCGCAGGTGATTCTAGTATGTACTCAGGTTTGGGATCCAATGCTCTAGGATCTTATTATAGAAATTATCTTCTCTCTTTTACAATTTCAAGCACTCCCACTTCACTGATCCTTTTATTCAGCAAACAAACATGCTCAAATTTCTCTGGACTTGCCTCAAATCAAGTGATTATTATCTTCACAAATGGACTTCATTCTTGAAAGAATAGTTGACATATACAGTCTGCTTTATTAACCTCTAGCTTCTTAATCTCTTGCAATCTATCCCTCTTACAGTCTACTGCAACTGCTTCTATATCAACCAAATTCAATGGCCTTTTCTCATTCCTCCTCTTCCTTTTTGGCCTCTATCATTCAATGATGTTAATTATTCCTTCCTTCTCCTTTCTTCTTAGAATTCTAACCCAGTCAGGCTTATATACCATTTTAGCATTTTGAATCTCCAATTCTTCTCCTGGTTACTCTTTTTCTTCCCATATTACAATTGTTGACATTTTTCTCATCTCTATACTTTGTACACTGGCATTTTAATCTAATCTCATAACATCAACTATCACTCCTATATAGGTTAATTCCAAATGTAGATGTTTTGCCTTGATTAATGGTCCTGCATTTGTAACTATCTTCTAGAAATTTCTGTGTAGATTAACTCAGAAATTTAAGGTAAGACATATACTGATATGGTATGGCTGTATTCCCACCCAAATCTCATTTTGAATTGTGGTTCCCATAATCCCCACGTGTTGTGGGAGGGACCTGGTAGAAAGTGACTGGATCATGGTGGCAGTTTCTCCCATGCTATTCTCATGATAGCGAGTGAGTTCTCATGAGATCTGATGGTTTTATAAGCATTTGGTATTTCCCCTGCTGGCACTCATTCTCTCTCCTGCCACCCTGTGAAGAGGTGTCTTCCACCATGATTATAAGTTTCCTGAGGCCTCCCCAGCCATGCAGAACTGTGAGTCAATTAAACCTCTTTTCTTTATAAATTACCCCAGTCTTGGGTATGTCTTTATTAGCAGCATGAGAACAGACTAATACACATACAATTTTAAGTTTCCTAGTAGCCAGATTTAAAAACTAAAAGGAGCCAGACGCGGTGGTTCTCGCCTATAATCCCAGCACTTTGGGAGGCCGAGGCAGGCAGATCACGAGGTCAGGAGATCGAGACCATCCTGGCTAACATGGTGAAACCCCGTCTCTACTAAAAAAAAAATACAAAAAATTAGCTGGGCGGGGTGGCGGGCGCCTATAATCCCAGCTACTCAGGAGGCTGAGGCAGGAGAATGGCGCAAACCCAAGAGGCGGAGCTTGCAGCGAGCTGAGATTGCGCCACTGCACTCCAGCCTGGGTGACAGAGCGAGACTCCGTCTCAAAAAAAAAAAAAAAACTAAAAGGAAACATTAATTTTTACATACTTCATATGTCCAAAATATTACCAATTTAACATAAAACCAATATAAAGAATATTCATGTGATATTCTACACTCTCTTTTGTACTAAGTCTTCAAAATACAGTGTGCATTTTACACTTAAGCAAATCTCAATTGAGACTAGCCTCATTTCAAGGACTCAACTCTAGAGAAACAGCAGGCTGGACATCTCAACATAATTACAAATTCTTTACGTCCAAACCTGAAATCCTCTCCTTCTTGCCCAAATTTGTTCCTTCTCCTGAAGTCTCTATTTGATCATGGAACTATAATCTTTCGCATGACGAGACTTTAAATTTCCCTTGGACTCTTCCCCCTTTCCTTTTATTGAATCAGTGTTGAAGTACACCATTTTCTAATCTCTCTCACATATAACAGCTCCTCTTGACTTTAACCATCAATGCCTAGTTTACGCATTCTAACTAGATTATGTATTCTCAGGTAAGTACAATTACTTCCTATTTCTTAAAGCTATATGAACACAACTGTAGATATCCCATATTTACTTGGCATGACATAAAAATGGAACTGGGTAGCCACTGCACAGGGAACAGCAAACACATCTTCCATTTACTCCACCAAACATTCCTATCTTTTTATTATGCTACTTTGCATAGCTTTCAATTTGGTAAGTAATTCAGTCATTTAGATGATGTTTTCTGAACACTAAGGTCTTTGAGGTAGAGATTATTTTGAGAGTTGAAGAGGAAATGGTGCATTTCTAGGGTGGACAAACTAGTTATGAGAATAATTTGAAGTTCACAAAGAATGAGGCAAAGAAAGTATAGACTATTTACGATACTATTGTAGAGGGAGTAGAACATAGCTATTATAAGACTTAACTTTGGATTCAGAAAGTACTGATTTAAAAGCCAACTGCATCACTTATCAGCCAGGTGACCTGAGAATAGTTACTTAACTTCTCTGAGACTCAGTTTATTCAACTATAAATTAGGAGTAAGGTATGTAAAATATTGAGCACACAAGACATGTTCAACAAACAGTAGCTATTATGATTTAGGTCATCTATTTAAAATAGCACCACTGTTAAGAGCTGTCTTTCATATGGGCATAGTTCTTTATTATTTATTATAAATGAATGTTATCTCTACTATATACAGCAAACAACTCTGTTCATCATTTTAAAAGGGCAATGAATGCATAATGCTTGCTTCTAAAAATCTATCCTTAAATAGTCAAAGATTTAGACACACTATTGATGTAGCCATATAATATACAAACTGAGCAATGATGAATAAAAACTCAAAAATGACAAGGTGAGACAGAGAAGGGTAGGTCTATACAGATTATTAAAAATTGCTTCATTATGCTAAATGTTTCAAGTGATTGAAGATTTACAATGTTGTCAAAATCTTCGAGACTATTCAAGCAACACCATTTGTTAGTACTGTGGAATCCATAACTCTTGAAACAGTGCAAGTTTTTAAACCAATTTTTAGATCACAGTCTAATTTTAGGATTCCCAATCTTACATTCTCTGGAATATCATCCTATCCACTGGCATCAGAATATATTTAAATATGTTCAAATGAGAATTAAAATTGCAAGCTTGGAGTATATGTCACCATATACTGCCAAACTATGGGCTTACTTTAGAGTCCAGAAAACATTGTCTTGGCCTCCTCAAAGCCTAGTCTCTGCTTAAATGGTAAAAAAAAAAAATGGCTTTTATAAACTGTTACTAACTCTAAGCCATTTATTGTTTTCCTCACAGTTATATTTCACTTGAATTTTAATATGGTTTGTGTGACATCAGCATTTATCCACCAGATATTTCTGTATTGAATATATTTTTTACCTAGTAAATCTGCAATAAGTTACTCTCTAATGGAAAAAAGAATTTCTTAAAAAAAAAACCAATAAAATATCAGCAGCTTAGAAATTACAGTAGCTTTATACATTTAGTATTGGCAAAGAAATTACTAATTCATTTAGCAATTTTTGGAGCACTTAATATTCATATGGTAACATTCTGGGTACTGGCACAGAAATCAAGATGATTAAGGAAGGGAACCTCACTTTGCTAGGTTCTGTAAATCAGTTACCTCCTCTATCCCTTAATAATCTTTTTAATGAGCTATGATATAGGCATTTTATAGGTAAAAAGGCTGACGTTTATGAAGATCAAATAAACACCTTTTTAGAAGTCACATAATGAGTAAGTGACAGAGCTAGAAATTAAAAATGGGACTATCCGAACTCCAGGTCTATGCTCTTTCCATGTTGTTTCATGGACACCTTGAGAAAATCTTCAAGGAGCCTAAATTCCAAGGAGGGATATAAGCCATGTACATCAATAATAAAAACAGTACATAATAAAAAGCAGCAACTTCCATGACAAATAAACAGCTGAAGCATTTTGAAATTCAGTGAAGGAAAGAGTACTGCAGGACAAATAAGAGATGGCCTCACAGAGGAAGCATGTGAACTGCGACGTGAAAGATAAGTAGGAGTGAGCTATTTACAGACAGAATGAAGACACGTCCAAGCAGTGTGTCTAAACCAAGACAGAGAGATGGAAAAACAGGGTACATGCTAAAACATGAAGGTATTTGGCTATTGTATAAAATAATTTAAAGTGGGGTAAACTAGTAATGAAAGACAGAGCTGAGAAAAGGATCTGGGGTAAAGTATAAATGCCAAGCATTTGTGAGTAACGTGACAATATATTCCCTCAATTTTTTCACGCCTTTGGCCTTTCCATTTTTTTTTTTGCAACCAATTTCTCAACTGCTCTTAGTGTCTTCATTTAACCCACTATCCACTCATTTTAATACCTGACTTGTAATCCACACACTCCTTAAATGGCTCTCTCCAAAGTAACTTATCACCCCCAATCACAAATTTCAATGGCTTCCGGTTAGATTGTAACTTAGACCTTGAAAAGAATCCAGCTTTGTTGAACATCTTGCCCCTCTTTGCCCCTCTGCTATTTCAGAAATAGTGTCATGAGTGTCTTAGGACACTTAGGATCTCATCCTACCTCTTTGATATTCTTTCTCTGCTTCCACTGGTTCTACTTTTCTACCTTCTGCTCCTCAAAATTAGATGCTCCTCAACCTTCTTTTCCTCTCTATAAATTTCATCCACACTCAGGACTGCAATTCTGTCTTAATGCACCCAACATATAAAATCAAGATTATTAGCCTATGCTCTTTACATATTTCCACTTTCAAGATTAAATTGACATTTCTAACTGCCAGATGAAAAATTCCACTAGACACACCACAAATGCATCAAATTTACCATTTTAAAAGTCAGATTGATAATGTTAGCTCCTCAACGAACACCAACTAATTCTTCTCTTTTCTATTTCTGATAAAGCTACCACAATGCTGGTTGTCAAGCCCACCTTCTAGTAGCACTCGCTTACTTACTACATCTTTCCTTTTTCCTTTATAAAGTCTTTTCCTTTCTATGGTTAGTGACAGCAATCTAGTTTAAGCCATCAGGACTTCACTTGGTCAACAGTCTCCTACTTGCTCTATGTGACTCTGGTCTGACCTTTCTTCCATTCATTTTATAACACACACCCCAAATCCTACATTTCTACTCCCCTGATCTTCACAACTCCCTAAATCTTCGTGAATTATGCACTAATTTCTTTCTTAAGTAATTAAGGCTCTCTCATGACCTAACTTCAAACTACTTTTTTTCAACTTTATCCCCCACATATCCTCTACGGTTACTCTAAATTTCAGTCAAAACATACTAGTCATAATTACCTTGGCAAACTTTGAGATTCAGTACACATAATCCTTTGTTCATGCCATTTCCACTACTTAAAATGGTGTTTTTCCCCTATTTCTGTCTACTAAAATCTTCCTCATCTTTTAAGGCTTCATGGAAAAAGTGGCACTTGAGTATAGCTTTGGAAAGTTGTCAACCTCAATGATCCTCAATTTTCTCATCTATACATTGTGTCTATATTCAACATATATAATATGCAAAACTGATGCAAAGATTTAGGATTAATATAAGTAGGCACAATAACAGGTGCTTTTTTTTTTTTTTTTATCTGTAACCCAGGACAGTGCTGACTATCAGGTGCTTAGAAGGCGTTTATTTTTCTATTCAAAATATACTACAACCAACTCATAACTGTTAAATTACATTAGCAATTTAAAGAATTAAAACTGTGAAAATTAATGATAAAATGATTATTATGCTAAAGATATCTACTAATACTATGCTACAGATATCTAATTATTATGCTAAAGATATCTACTCTAATGCCAGCGATGAGTTGTTTTCTTCATTTAAAACTAACGTCAACTTATAGCATTCCAAATGATTAGACAAAGTATTTGGGTGGGGGTCTTGGGAAGAAATGTGTTTACCAAAAGACCTAGACTAAACATCATTATTTGGCCATGAAAAGGCAATTAATTCTCCTTCTTTGCCTCAGTTTCATCGTCACAGAAAAATAGTTTAAGTAAGGCAAAAAATAATGTTTCTAAAATGCATAATCAAAATTATAAGTGTAAAAAGTTATACGACGCAGATCATTTTAATTCCTTTTGATTTGGCATTTTAAAGCCCATTTTGAATTAAAATTATTTCCTTGGTTTTCATTCACATCTAAGGAAGTAGTGAGAGGCTGAGTGTTGACATCTTCATCCTAGACACAAAAAAGCTGAAGTATAGAGACGGCAAGAGATTTTTCAAAATTATCCAAGTCAATAATAGAATTATCAACATGACACTGACATCTTAATTCTTCATGCAGTTTTCACCTAACCTGCTAACCACCTACTGAGTGAAAAGTACTTTTAGACTCATATCTTACCTTTAAACTGAATTATTTTATTTATTTACAATTTTTATTGATTTCTAGTATTTGTACATTTTTATGGGCTACATGTGGTATTTTGTTACCGCTACAGAATATGTAATAGTAAAGTCAGGATATTAAGGGTATCTATCACCTCAAGTACTTAACATTTCTATGTGTTGTGTAAATTTCAAGTCCTCCCTTCTAGCTGTTTTGAAATATACAATCTATTATTGTTAACTATAGTCAACCTACTCTGCTATTGAGCATGGAGCTTATTCTTTCTATTCAACCGTTTGTTTATACACATTACCCAATCTCTCTTCATTTCCCTCAACGCACAAACCCAGATGCCTCTGGTATCTATCATTCTACATTCTACCTCCATGAGATCAAGGTTTTCAGCTCCTACATATGATTGAGAATATACGATATTTGTCTTTCTATGCTTGGCTTATTTCACTTAACACAATGACCTCTTGTTCCTTCCATGTTGCTACAAATGCTAGGATTTCATCCTTTTATGGCCAAGTAATATTCCACTGTGTATGTACACCACAGTTTCTTTTTCCATTCATCCAATGATGGACTCTAAGGTCGACTCCACATCTTGGCTATTGTGAATAGTGCTGCAATAAACATGGGGGTATAGGTATACATTTGATATAGCATTTCCTTTTCTTTAAATAAATATCCAGTAGAGGGATTTAAGTTGAGTATCTTCTATACAACAGGCGATACTATAAATAAATAACTACATAAGAAACTTTTTATTACTACAATATCAATATATTTACAATTTTTGTAAGATCATTAGTATTACTTGATTGAAGTAGTTTTTTAAAATCCTGCAATTATTTTTTAACTGTGCAGCTTTTGAACATAAGATTGAGGATTTAAAATGGAAATGTCAAGTATCTTGCATAACTGTCAGTCTGGTTTTTATTTTTTCCCAGATGCTTTTTTCATTTTCTCCAGTTTCTAGGAATGTGCCTTAGGAAAACTTTTAGTTACATCTATTATTTTTTCTTATGTCATGAGAAATATTATTTTAATATAAGGGTGATGAAGTCAAGCACTGATATTCTCTAATATTCACATTTAAAAAAATTGATGAAGATTATCAAGACCTGAGCGACATGCTGTTGAAGAGATCTTAAATCTACATAAATGGAATATGTGTTAGTTTCTTAAATATGACGGTAAATGAACTTGCTTAGAGGCCTTGTTAAACAAGCTGATGGCTAAACACATGCCCATTACAGACTACTGTTTCTTGGACCACAGATGTAGCACTTACAGTTAGTTTAAGCCTGCTATTTCCCAACATCTGATAAGAATTCATAACACATGGAAATGACTGAAAACCAAACAGTATACCCTTCATGGTCTTTAACCTGCTGCTTTAATCACAAAGATATCCAATCTGTTTGTAGTGAAACAATAGCTTGGCTGTTGATGAAATCATAAAATAGCTGTAATAAAAGCCCATCATATGTATTAAAATTATAGATGTTTCATATAATTTTTAGACTTACGGTATCATCAGCTGTAGCAGAGATGTAGGTTTACCATATTTCAAAAAGTGCCAAAATATACTGTAGTTTATATACACATTTTGAAAATGTATACTTATATCATGCAAATATCTAACAAAAGTTAATCAATAAAACTCCACTCTGTGTTCGAAGCTCTGTTCTACTTATTACTAGCGCTATGGCATTGGACAACTAAGTTAACCAATGTAAGTCTCAGTTCACTCACCTAGAAATGAAAAGAATAGTAAGGTTGTTGTAAGAAAGAATTAAGATTCTATGGAAATTATTTAGCATACTTAGCATAGTACTTGGCCCAAGATAGTACTAAACAGAAATTTGCCTCTCTTATTATTATTGCTCTCACCTCCACCACTACCACTATTCCTATTCTTGCTATTTACAGAATCTATTAATGACAAAATGAGATCTCAGTCTAACAAAAGAGATTAAAAAGGCAAGTTTTTCCATCGTTTCCATGGAGATATAGATTTCAAAAGCACAGTGATTAGTTTTTGTGTTTGGGGCACTGCTTAGATTAAATATATGCATTCAAGTGAGAAATGTTAACAGTTTTAAAAAACTAAAAATTACAAAATTCCCATATCCTAACTCTGGTCACTAAATGCTTGAAAGTGAATTGCTTATTTTCTTTCATTATAACCTAGTTGAAAAGGTAAGGAATAAGCGAGTCAACAAAGAAATGCATCCATACTTAGAAATTCTATGAGGGAGGCTAACAGAGAACCTACCTTATTTTAGTCTAAGTGATCCTGAAGGTATCTATCAAAAGATAACATTTAATCTGAGAGCTAATGTTCTATATGCCCTTTATAATCTGCTACACCACTACTTACGAATAAAAAGACTATATCCATATCTTTAAATACATTGTAATTTAGAAAGAAAAGGAGAAATCTAAATACACTTGTAATAACTTTAAACTTAAATCTTACTCCTTTCATATGAAAGATCACATGTATTTTTAATGAAAAGATTAGAAGTCTAATGTAGATGACCCCTAATCTTTGTAAAATCTCTTTCAAATCTTAGAAAATTTTATTCTTTTTTCAAAATACACTAAACAGTGTATCTTAAACAAAATCATAAAGTGCCAATAATATCAATAGGTGATATTGCTATTCTGTCTAGGCACCAAGTAAAAATCTCAGAATCAAATATGTTATTTCATAACAAAAACTTGGCTTAGCCAAGATTTCACAGAAGTGGAGTACATTTGCTGTGGCAGAAACCCAGTCTTTAGCCAAATGTATTTCACAATCCAACTTTACAAATGATATTAATTCAACATGAAAAACAAATTTGACTTCCATTTCTAGTAAGGCAATATACTAGATAACCTGAAAACTCTCTTGTGACCCAACACATAGAAGTGCTGAATAGAGTACATTTTTAAAAACACCTTTAAATACATATGTTTAGCTCACTAGAAATCAAGGGCAATATCCAGGGTTTGGAAAATGAGGAGGGGGACTGAAAACCAGAGCAATAAGCATTGGAACTGATAGTTGAACACTCTTGAGTTACCGGTCTCAGGAACCTAGAAATAGAGATTTTAACAATCACAGGCATGGTGGTGCGTGTCTGTAACTCCAGCTACTCAGGAGGCTGAAGCAGGAGAATTGCTTCAACATGGGAGCTGAAGGTTGCAATGAACCAGGATTGTGCCACTGCACTCCATCCTGGGTGACAGGGCAAGACTGTCTAAAAAACAAACAAAAAAAAGCATTGACTGGTCGTGGTGGCTCATGCCTGTAATCCCCGCACTTTGGGAGGCTGAGGCAGGCGGATCATGAGGTCAGGAGTTCGAGACCAGCCTGTCCAACATGGTGAAGCCCCATCTCTACTAAAAATATAAAAATTAGCCAGGCATGGTGGTGCGCACCTGTAATCCTAGCTACTCAGGAGGCTGAGGCAGGAGAATAACTTGAACCCAGGAGGCGGAGGTTGCAGTGAGCCAAGATTGTGCCACTGCACTCCAGCCTGGGCAACAAAGTGAGACTCTGTCTCAAAAAAAAAAAAAAAAAGGCATCAACAATAGACTAGATCAAGCAGAAGAAAGAATCTCAGAACTTGAATATAGATCTTTTGAAATAACCCAGTCAGACAAATATCAAGAAAAAAGAATTTTTAAATGAGCAACGCCTTCATAACACATGAGACACCATAAATTGACAAAATATGTGAATTATCACACATATTTACAGTCAACTGATTTTCAACAAAAGCACCAAGAACATACACTGGGACAAGAATACCCTCTTCCAGAAATAGTGCTGGGAAAACATGCAGAAGAATAAAACTAGACCTCTATTCCCTAACCACATACAAAGATCAACTCAAGATGGATTAAAGACCTGAACATAAGACCTAAAACTATAAAACTACTAAAAGAAAACATAGGGAAAACACTTCAGGACATTGGTTTAGGCAAAGGTTTTTACATCTAAGACCTCAAAAGCACAGAACAACTAAAACAAAAATAGACAAATGGGACTATATTAAACTAAAAAGCTTCTGCAAAGCAAAGGAAATAACAAGGTGAACAGACAATCTGTTGAATGGGAGAAAATATTTGCATACTACTCATCTGACAAGGAGCTAATATCCGGAAAATACAAAGAATTCAAACAACTCAACAATAAAAAAACCAATAATCCTATTTGAAAATGGGCAAAGGATAGGAATAGACATTTCTTAAAAGAAGATATACACTATCTTAATTTAAGAGAGAAGGGTCTATTGCTATAATACTTTGAATTTTGGTTTAGAAAAGGAACTACTATTTATCACAGAGAAGTCCTATTTATATTTAATATTTTTATTAGAAGGAATGTTGTTTTGTTACTTAATTTATGTATTTAAAAAATTGAAATACTATTGTTCAATTTATTAATATACTGTATTATATTAATAGACTTCCTTTAATTGATTGACCTTTACTGTCCTTGGAAAAAAGTTTTCTTTCTTTGGCTATTTTTAAAATAATGCTTCTAAGTGAACAAAACAAAACAAAACAAAAAGCTTATGCATTCCTTTTGTACCAGTGTTCACAGAATATTTTTAGGTGTGTTGTTGTTTTGGGTTTCTATTTTCTTTTCTTTCTGCTCTATTGCCTTAATTTTTTATACTGAGTAGGCGTCATTTTCATGAAAAACCGAAGTGATTAGGAAAAATATTAATGAACCACATTTATCACAGTATCCAACACTGTGACTCAATATGTTGTTGGTGCTAAATAAATATAGGCATACACTAAGGGAGAAAGAGTATAGAATACTAATCCTGGGACCCATCAGAGGGAAATGTGGGGGTTTGGGAAGAGGAGAAATTTTGTTGTGAAGATGGACGTCTAAAATATAGCACACAGAATAAAAATCACTGAGATAAGAGCATCAGATAGAATGATGTCGATCAGGATTTAAAGAGGATGAGGTCATTTTTGTGAAAGCCATACTTGGTAACAGATAAGTATTATGTAAATTCTTTAAGATTTCCCATTTCCCACAGTGCTCTTGTCTTGTTAAATTTGCTTTACCAACATCAAAACACTTTCAACATTATGTAAAAAAATGAATATATGGACAAATGATTTTAAATATAGTACATGGTATAGATTAAATAAGAAAAAAAACGAGGTGGAAGTTTTTCTGGCATTCATCTAGACTTTCATCAGCATGGATCAAAATTACATAAAATGGCTTCTAGGACATCATAAAGCTTTACAAAGTGTTTCACAAATGAAGCTGCATATAAGTGATCCTCTTGAATTACTGAAGCTTTTTCACATTTAATGTTTAGGAAATTTTGGCCCTGCCTCTCTCATCCAGTGAAGGTACAGACATTGAAGTGCCTCCTTCACGTGCAAGCCCATTCTACCTGGGTCCTGAACCAGTTATGGAAGAGAGATATATGATGAGCATCTATTCAAGAATAAGGCCTAAAATGAGTCATTCTGTCTGAGTCACATCTATTCCTCCTAAAGCACTCCTCTCTCTTCCACTTCCCTTCTCCTCATAACTCAAAATCATCCTTCAGATCTCAACTTCCATGCCATGTTCTCTGCAAAGACTTTTCTGAACTCTCAATACTGATGCACAAGCTCCCTATATGTATCCTTACCTTAGGTCTATAATCAAGTATACCTAAATGTGGCCTTCCTGATAATAACAACACAGTGTGATATTGATGATTATATTATTGTTATGATGCATTTTTTCAAACTCTAAATCCAGACTCTTTCCTCACTGCATGGGTTAAAGTTTCCAAGTCTCCCAGGAAGTACTTTGCTTGCTTTTCCAAGACAGAAGAGCAATTAGATAAACAGTGCTTTTGCTCACCTGACCTTAAAATTTGCCTTTTCTTACTGCCTTGTCTAACTGATAGGCTTGGACTCTTTTGGTACAGATGCCTGCCCAAATCAAGTGTATCACATCTTTTTGGCCTTGGGACTCTGTGATTTGCTTGCCTGCAAGTCCCTGCCCAAACTAGAGCAAGAACAATATTTTAAAGCTGAAATTCAATCTCATCACTTCAATGCTACAGTGACCCTTAATTCTCAAAGTCCAAACTCCTTGACTGCAAGGTTCTTCATGGTCTCAGCTCTGCTTCATTTTCCATCTTTATCTCGTCTCACTTTTTGCATGCATTCCCACATCCTAAAATCCTGTCAGTTCTCAGAATGTATAATATAATCTTTAACATCTAGTCCTCATGACCTAAAATACTCCTCTCTCTTCCACTTCCCTTTTGCTCATAACTCATAATCATTCTTCAGATCACAGCTGCCATGCCATGCTCTCTATAAAGACTTTACTGGACTCTCAATACTGATGCATAAGCTCCCTATATTATCCTTATCATCAAGCTTATATTGTATTTTAGCAGCCTGTTTATTTTCTTTGTAATCCCCAGTAGTCCAATAAAACTGTATTCATTTCACTTTTGCAACTCCAATAACTAGCACCAAATCTGACATAAAATCAGCATTCGATACTCAATAAATACATTAAACCAAACTAAATTGTTGGTGGTGCTAATCATTCTTTGAGATTGCCTAAAGCTGCAGTTTTTTGTTATTATAATATCATGGGATTTTTTTTTAAAGGTATGAAAAAATAATTCAGTTCTCTCAAGCACTGACAAAATGTATTGTTGCTAAATGTGTGTACCCTTCCACTCAGCAATTCTATACATTTATCATAAGAATCCCAAAGTGCTCAAGCTCCTTGTCAAGCACAAAAGAAGAATGTAATGGGTGTTCATGACAACACTGTTTATAAATATAATAAAAGCAAATAATTATTCAGTTTACATAAAATTGTATGTTTGTGAATATATGTGTACATGCCACCAAACAAAAATAAAGATTTGAAAGGTGGTTTACCAAAATGAAAACAATGGCTAGCTCTGTAGAATGCAATATCACATGACTTAATGATTTTATAAACTATTAATTCTGGTTATAAAGAAAAATTTATTTCTGTTTAGAAAAAAAGGTTTCTTTTTTGAGGGGAATATTTCAAATAATTTTCCTTGAACAAATTTGCTAGACATTATGATTCATCATTCTTTCCGTGCTCATTTCTAAAATTAAAAGAAATCATCATTATAAAGTTAAATTTAATCAAATAAAAATACTCCAGTGTTCAAGACACTTAATGGATCATGTATTTTTTTTTTTTTTTACCAATTTAAGAATCCACTTGTTAAAACATTTTGATTTCTACCATGATCTCATGCAAAATCTCAAATATTTTGGAGTGACTATATTACATTAAGAACAAAAAGTGTGACATATTTGAATGCTTATGTAACACAGATTTTTTATTTTTGCAGAATAAATTTTATCATAGGGTGTATTTCAATTTGTACTAAGTAATACATCTATAACTACAAAGACAGCATTGAGACTTTTAAAAAGGTTTCTTAATATTTCCATTGCAATTTTATTAACCATGATGAGGAATAAACTGGATGTATGAATTTAATAAAACTGCAAGTCCAAATCACTCAAAAACATTTTGCTCAAATTTGATATCACCTCTCAAAATTAAACATTTTGGGAACTACACTGATATATGCTTCTGTTCTGGGAATGATTCAGCTCTTGCACATGGCCACTATGCCACTAAAAGGGTGTTTTTGGAGAATTAATACATTTTCACTCTCATTTTTTAGTTGTTTTTTTTTTTTTTTTTCCCATCCTAAGAGCCATGGGGGCAGGGGATAGGCAGATGCAAGGGATCAGTAAGGAGAGAAAAGGGAAGTTTTTGTATTTTTCCAACTGTAACAATAAAGCTCCACTTTAAGGGGAAAAAAAAATCCCAAACCGAGTTTTCTTTCCTCTCTAGCCATCTAGACACATAAAACACATAATATGGTATAAAAGCTTTTTGGATACAATAGACACTAAGCCACAGCAGGGGTCATCATCTGTTTCTTGACTTTTGTAAAAACTCTCACCTATATTATAGTGGCTTAAAGATTTGCTCTACATGAATCTGCACATTCTCTGCCTCTGAAACCCTAACTGGCATTTAGCTGAAAATATCTTCATCCTCACTAGTGACTGGATGCAAGAGCTGACTCATTCCTAGGTCACTGCTGTAGAAAAGGTCAATTTTTCTTTTCCATAAGGCTTCATAGACTTAACCTCTCCGTGGGTTTCCTACTCTGTTACCACCTGGCAGACAAACAGGACCAGAAAACTTGCTTGAACTGTGCTAGACCAATGCTTCAAGAAAATAAGGACAAGATGTGAGCCAAGAAAAGCACTTTGGAAACTACTTGCACCTAATAAAAACATATTTTTAATTTAGCTAATATGAAATCCAAAGTAGTTCAGCCCAAATGGAAAAGATGCTTTATTTATATTTATGTGGGTTCTTAATTTAGGTTTAATTCATGCTTCATGCATGAAAACTACCATTTTATAGAATAAGGTGAACAGCTGGCCTACATATACCTCTACTACTCTTCATTAAACCAAAATGAGATACGTGGCAAGTTTCAGTATTTGCCCTTAATTTTATGAATAAGCCAAAATTTTCTTTTATGAAGTAAATTTATTAAAAATTATCAATAAAGTAATTAATTACACTGTCACATGGCTTTCTTTTCCTCAATTCCAAAAATGTTCCAAGTCCTGTTCCAAGTATGTGTACGTCCACATATACCTTCTCATTGAATCCTCACATCAAATTCTAAAGGGATGTTATTTTTACAGGTGGGAAATTGAAGCGAGGCAATGGTGTGGAAATTTGATAGAGGGAAGGGTATATGCAAAGATGACAAGGTAAGAAACAGCAAGCCAATGAGGCAACACTTCAGCTTACGTGAAAGATGCTATACAACAACTAGAACTACAAAAAATAAACCTGAGGAAACAAAAATTGATATATTTCACCCTCAATACAAAGAAAAAGTTTTACTGGCTATATGAACTTGAAGACCACTTAAGAAAATAGGGTCAGGTTGAAAGTAGTTTCAATGGAATATAGTTTAAGTAGTAATTCCAAAACGTTAGCTGATACCAGAATCACCTGAAGGCTTGTTAAAACACAGATTGCTGGTCTTTACTCCCAGAGTTTCTGATTCTGTAGGTTTGGAGTGGGGACTACACCTTGAAAAAGAGAATGCTGCTTTGGGGACAACACTTTGAGAACCAATAGTACAAGAACAATGTTACATAAGTAAGTCTGAGACTTTATTAGTATTTTCTTAGCTTTGAAAACAAACTTAGGAGATGAACAGAATTAGTTACTTTACATTTGATCAAACTTCAATATTTATCATTGGAAATACTAAAAACTTAAGAGGCAACTGGGAAATAGTTAAGAAAGTTTTGCTCTCAGGTAAATTCAATAATAAACAAACTCAGGTAGTTTCCAGGGGCCAGAGGAACACAGGTACCCCTTTATAAGCTAAATGTTCTTTCATTGTTGCAGTTAGCACAGAGTTTTCAGAATGACTTTTCTTATATGTGGGTTAGATGGGGATGGTATGTTTTGGGTGAGGAATGTAGTCTTCTAGAATCTTGGCAATTTCTTGATGAATTTTCAATATATTGCTATTAGCTTTGTGGCTGATACTCCACTCTGATTTTACATTTATTCAGAATCTGTAGCACAATACTATTGTAGTTCAAAAGGAAATAAATCTGGTATGTGATATGTCAGTATCTAAAGCTAATGTAAACAACAACAACAACAACCCCCCCGAACACAACAAAGATTAACAACAAATGGATTCTGGATGTATCTCTTGAAGTTGTATTCCCCTTCTTCCTTTGAGGAGCCTTCCTAGCTCTGGGAAAGAAGATGTTAGTGTTGGAGATAAGCCCTAATGTTGTGAATTAAAAGTAACCTCCAACTCTCACTATGCTTAGGTACCCTAGGTGGGGTCTGCTATGTCTTTCAGTGAACTATGGCTCAGACTTCACACATGAGGTCAGGTCTCCTTAAAAAGTGCTGGAATATCATGGCTGATATTACTTTCTCATGTTCCATCAATTTGCAAGGCAATTCCTTATAATTCACAGGAGGCTTGTCCTAATGCCTAACAAGGCTTTCTTTGCCAGGACCTCTGACTCACTCACAAACTTAGACTCACTGCAGTCTTACCGCATGGTTCAGATTCCGATTGGCTCCATTATGCTAGTTGTTGGGAATAAGTTAACAATGAAGCATTGACAGCTTTATTAGGAGATCTCAACATCTACTTGAAAAGTGTGTCAATAAAATAGAAACTTACTCTTGTTAATGTAAAAATTCACACTGTAATATCTATCATAAAACTTTACAATATATCAATATACAGTAAAACCAACAATAATATAATAATAGCAAAAGCAAGCATCAGTTATATCCTCCTGTTTCTAAGTCCTGCATGGAAAGATCATAAGCTTTGCAACCAGAATATGGGTTAAAGTCCTGGCTCAACACTGCACTAGCTGTGTGACATTGGAAAAATTTATACAAAACTTCCTGAGGTTGCTTCCTTATATGTGAAAAGGAGGAATACCCACAATGATGTTGGGAGTTTGAACAAGTCTTGATTCTCTTTTCTTTTGAACATTCTTAAAACTAACCCAAATTGCTTCCCTTTTTGCTAGGAGCTGCTAAATTATATTTATCCATAATCCTCAGGTCTGTGAAATGTTTATACATATTTATGTAGAAAATGTCAAAGCAAAAGTGTCATACATTTTTCCTACATTCCTCCTCATCCCTTGTAGTGAGTGATCAAAGGTGTGGGCTCTAATCTATAGAACACTTTATCCAATGAGAACAGAATATACATTCTTCTCAAATGCATATGAAACAGTCTCAAGATTGACCACATTCTAACACATAAAATGAGCCTCAATATACTTAAAGGATTGAAATCATATGAAGTATGTTCTCCAACCACATGGAATGAAATTAGAAGTCAACAATAGAGAGAAATGTGGGAAATTCACAAATACGTGGAAATTAACAACATATTCCTAAACAACCAATGGATCAAAAAAGAACTCACAGGGAAATCAAGGTACTATGAGTTGAATGAAATGACAGCCCAGCATACCACTTACAGGATGCAGCTAAAACATACTTACAGGGAAATTTATACCTGTAAGTAAATGCCTATGTTAAAAAAGGATTTTAAATCAATAACATAACCTTCTACCCTAAGAAACTAGAGAAGTATAGTGTACTGCTTTGTCACATCTTAAGCCTTAGGTAAAACATAAGTCATCAATATAGTTATTCTTATAGCCTAATACTTTTCTGGTATTTTTTTCCTGCTAGGTACTATATACCATATTTAGAAAAGAATCAACCAGTGATCTCTCTTGTCAATTACCAATTGGGAACTATACTTCTGGGAGTCCTACAAGTTAATGTGATGATTTGGGGAGAAAAATCACCAGCTTTGGTTTCTGAATCATATATTCAAATCATATCAGCAAAGTATGTGTACACATATAATCTAACTGGAGTCTCAGAGAGTGGGCAGGTCATGGGCTTATCATCTGCTTTGCAGATATAAAAACCAAGGCTCTAATTAAAAAATCTTGACAGAAGGGGTCTCAAGTTCCAGTGACTTGTAAAATCTCTGTTATGTACATTTGTAATTATTTTAACTAAGGCTTTCTAATGTGCTTTCATGACTTATTCTGAGTTCTAAACAATTTAAAACCAGATTCATTTTCTTGTAAGGCACACCATATGACAGATGTGGCTGGAAGACTTCAAAATAAGCAGAGCCATTAAAAGATGATTCAAGATGTACTGTTATTTTAACATTAATATTTCAAGAAGATAATGTTTATATATATGACTAGACAGATTCATCACATCCTGAAAAATATGCCCAACGTGACTCTTCTTCTTTGCTCATTTGTTGGCTGTTAGAGCCCAGAATAATTACAAGTAATGTGTAGCTTTATGAATAAAAACTTTAACATTATAAAGTAAAAATATTGAGAGATTTAGCCCTTAAACCAAAAATTAAACCACCTTCCCTCTAAAAATAAGGCAAATTTACTCTCAAGTTTATCCCAATAACAAAATTAACCAATGATCCAATCATTTAAATTCCCCTATTTGATATCACCATTTCCAATCACATCCATTCCCAAAGTCCTTGTTTATGTCATACGAATCTATATAAATTAGGCAAAACTATGTCAAATCCTATGCTATATCATGAATATCCTTTTTTTCCCTTTATATATTTATAGCACAGAACACTTATAGGTGAATACCAACTAACTTCTACTATGGAACTTCAAAATAATTCTTCCAAAACTGAACACACAATTCTCAGAAAAAGACTGAGAAGTGGGCCATTTGGGCTCACTCCTCCAGTTGCTTGTGTGAGTTTGATGAAATCACAGTCTTTCTGAGGTTATTTATTCCCTGAATATTTAACAACCAAGGGCCACATCCTGTCTCACTGTAAATGTTAATGTAGTCTATTCAGCCAAACAAAGTAATACTTTTCTATGTTTGGTGTTACCCCAAGTTTTTTTTTTTTTTAACGCACTTAGCATGTTGCACTTATTTTGTACCAGATACACAGTTGATGCATAATAAATGTTTGTGGAATAACTATTTCAAAAATAATTTTAAACGTTTTTCTCTTTGATCAACATTTCAATTATATAGGAGGCATACATTTTTGAGATCTACTGCACAACATGATGACCATGGTTAATAATAATGTATTGTATATGTCAAAATTGCTAAGAGAGTAAATTTCAAATGTTCTCACCATAAAACATAAGGATATGAGGTGATGGATATGTTAATTAGCTTGATTCAATCATACCACAATATATACATATATTAAAACCTCACATTATACCCCATAGGTATACACAATTATTATTTGTCTTTAAAATTTTTCTAAAAATGTATTTCTTAGTGACAAAATGCATTGTGAACCAAGGATTAGGATTAATCCACAATACCTGAGACCTACTAAAAACAACATAAGTAAAAATACTACTTATCCTAATTCAGAAATTTATAATAAATAATACTAATTATTCCATAAAACATATTAACATATGGGTAGGTGACATCTGGGAAATAAACTTTTCAGGCTCTAAAGGAAGATATTAGAAAATATAAATTCAGAGGCTCTAATACTGTAGTGGGAGCATTTGTTGTTTGGGCCAAGCAGCACCCAAATAGCCTTTGTATTTTAAAAGAATCCCAAGGTAGTTTGAAGGCAGAACTGCCCCCCACTTCAGAAGCCCATGACCTGGAAAGATCTTATCTTATTCACCTGTCAGCCAGGGCATGCATATGTGACCTTAGCAGAGCCAATGAGGTGCTCTTGCCCAGGACTCTAAATCTTGAAATATTGGAAAAGTAAAAGAGGCCGAAGTTGAGATGATTTGACTTTCAAAAAGAATAATGGCTGCCATTTATGTAATCATATTGAAAATATAAAAATCCACAAGCCATAAATAATACTCATAAAAGATAAAGCCAGATATACAAATAAGAAAACCTCATTTGCCACCCTCAGAGGTGACTATCGCACTTGTTATTATAAAAAATTGGTAATAAAAAATAAGAATTATCCAGGCTTTTCTACAGGAAGCATATCTCAAAATAAAGCCTCAGTTGATGAGTGAAAGCTTTTCTTTATAGATGAATGCAAGATAATAAATATAAATGGAACGACAGAAAATAATTATTTTGCAACTCCTACTGAAGTAACTGATTCAGGACAAGAATCACCAATGGATGGCAAAATTTTTACATAAAGGATTGATGGGAAACTATATATTCATGTAATATCAAAGTATTACTTCATAGAATATCTGCTAAGAAAAGCATAACTCTAAATTAGGGAAGGGCTGAATGCAGTGTCTCAAGCCTGTAATCCCAGCACTCTTGGAGGCCAAAGTGGGAGGATCACTTGAAGCCAGGAGTTCGAGACCAGCCTAGGCAACACAGTGAGGAGTGGCAAAAAAATTTAAAAACAGCAAGGCATGATAGTGCATTCCTGTAGTCATAGCTACTCGGGAGGCTGACGTGGGAGGATCACTTGAGCCCAGGAGTTCAAGAATCTAGTGAGCTATGATCACACCACTGCATTCTGGCTTGGGGAACAGAGTGATATCTTGTTGTAAAGAAGAACAAGAGGAGGGAAGAGAAGGAGAGGGGATGGGAGGAGCACAGGGAAAGGGAGGGTGTAGGGGAGAGGAAAGGTGGGGAGGGCAGGGGAGGAGAGAATAGAGGAGGAGAGAAAAGAAACAAAATACCTGAATGTATTTTATTAGTCTTGAGTAAGACAGAAGTAAGTAGACATCATACAAACCCTTAATTTAACACTGTAAGCAGTGTCACCCATCACAGTATCACCCATCCCAAGAATGTTTAATCTGAACCAAGCTTTTAAATCTAACTTACAGGTAGCAGAAAATATAGATGATAGAGGAACAAGTTACATGATGCTACATAGAAAAAAGTCTAACAAGTCCAGAACGTGAGTCATTCTATACAGGACAACTTTATCAAGTCAAAGGTATGAGAAAAATTAAAAGCATAGGAGATACTGAATATTTTTGTCCTTCCCATATTCTTATGTTGAAACTTAATTCCCAATGTGATGGTATTTGGAGGTGGGGGCTTTGGAAGGTGAGTAGGTCCTGAGGGTGAAGCCCTCACAAATGGGTTTAATGCTCTTATAAAAAAATCCCAGAAAGGTTTCTCATCCTGTCCACCATATGAGGACACAATGAAAAGATGGCCATCTATGAACCAGGAAATAAGCCCTCACGAGACACTGAATCTGCTAATGCCTTGATCTTGGACTTCTCAGCCTCAAGAACTGAGAGAAAGAAAATTCTCTTTTCTTGTTTATAAGCCACCCAATTGATGGTATTTTGTTAAAGTAGCTTGAATGGTCTAAAGCAAAACTCAAGAGACTAAAAAAAATTCAATATGTAAACCTTGACTGGATCTGGACATATACAGACAAGCTATAAAAAACATTTTGCAAACACTTGGGAAAATTTGAACATGGGCTGGGTATTAGATGATTATTAGGGAATTATTAATTCATTACATATATGAATTTTATTATGGTTATATAAGTTTTTCCATTTTAAGGTACTCATATTCATATTTTTAGTGATAAAACATGACTTCTGTAATTTATTTCTGTGTTGAAGTACTTTAATGCAAATAGAGCAAACTATCAATCATTGTTAAATCCAAGTGATAAGTGTATGAGTGTTTTCTTCTAGGGTTTTGTTTGTTTGTTTTTGAGGAAGGGTATATTATCTTTACTGCCTGATATGCCTAAATTATTTCTGATAAGATAAAAGATTATTTGTGCTGGCCATAGTAGCGTGGAGTCCATAAACATGCAGTGGGGCTGTGCCAGCAACTGCAGAGGCAGATTCCTAGTAGTTACATTGTCAGGTAGGCAGTGCCTTGCATCCTGACTCAGCCTGGCTCTTTAGCCTTCCCATACATTCCGTGGGTTTGCTGATATCATTTTGATATATTCATTTGTGACTTAAATTAGCAGAAAGGATTCTGTTATATGGCACCAAGAACATGAAGCAATACACTATTTACATAAACCTACTTGATATCTAGCGCTCTGTGCTCTGCACATAAAACTTTCCCCTAAAATGGATTTTTAAATCCTCATACCAAGATGCACAGGATAAATACATGTATCTATGTAACATTGGAAGAATGACACTGTATTAAAATCATCATGATGTTTAGTCTTTAAATAGCATGATATTGAACATTTCTTTGGAAAGTAATGAGAATGACAGTTTAGTAACCTATATTCCTATAGCAATGCAAATATTACATGGTAGTATAATGTAAGGCAGCACAATGGCAGTTGAGATCTGGTATTACATTGCTGTTAATGGGAGCACATAGAAGGACCTCAGTTCTAGGATATCCATTAGAAACAGTACTTACTCAAGTCTCTTCATTGTTTTAACTTTATTCATATATTAAAGGTTAATGTGGCAAAATGTAACAATTCACATAAATAGAAAAAGCATATACAAAAATGTCCTTGATTTTTAAATCAATCACTAAATACAGAGTACCTGATATGAACACAGAAGTGTGCTAAGCATGTTTAGTCAACTGTTTTAGCACATTGGTGGTTTCCAGTGAACCATTACTTACACATAAGTGTACAGGTGATTCATACCCATGTATAGTCTCTTCCCACGTTGACTCTAGGCCTGACCATGAGATACCTGCTAAGAAAAACATAACCCTATAATAGAGAAGATTGGTTATATATATATATATCTGATTTGGCCACAAAAAAAATTCTGATGCAAGAAGAGGCTTGATCCTTATTAGTATGGTAGTGAGTGAAAAAAAAAAAATAAGAAGAGGCTTGATAACTGCTAGGACATTAGAGCTGATACTTTAGGAATATGTCCTCTTAGAACCCGAGACTTCCATGTTGTGAAAAAACCAAAGGTAGTACATGGAAAAGCCACACATGGAGAACTAAGCATTTGGTCCAACAGGCAGAGTCAAGGCTTGAGACATATGACCCTATAGGTTGAAACATCCATGGAGTATTCTAGGCAGCTCCTAACCATTTGAGGAGCCCCAACTAAGGTCCCAAATATTGCAGAACATTATGAACCATCCAATTTGTACCTTATCCAAATCCCTGACCTAAAAAAATTATGAGCCGCTTGTTTTAGTTACTGAGTTTGAGGTCATTTTTACACAGCAATAGATAACTGAAACGGGACTATACTATAATGTATAGTTATTTGTATGATGATAATATACCAAGAGCACTCACAGTTTATCAACTAATTATATATTTTGATGAAATTCATTAATATTTCAAACTCTGCAATATAAAGAGTTAGACCAAACTACTTAAAGTTATGAAGAAATACAAGTGTTTACAGTATAACTTTAAAACACAGTTATATATGCAAAATACTCACTCAAAAATTTTATAAGCAATTTTAAGCCTGAAAGACTGATGTTTATCAACAGCATTAAAAAGCAGAACTGATCCTAATGAGGTACTTATGTTGACTAGGTACCCATCATAAAACATGGTCAAAACAACCAAAAGTAAAACTGAAAATCTAGCCAGAAAATCTGGAGTTGGACCTGGCATTTCAGCTTTATCTTGTTATCTATTGCACAATGGTGGTATGATTAGAAATCAAACCAAGGGCAGTTCATAGGGTAACACAGGCACTTAGCCCCAACAGTCTGGGTAGGCAAAAGCTTTGTTTAGATAGATAGAGATGTTTTGTATTTTGTTTACTGTTAATGCTAATAATTTTTGCATTTTATTCATATTGAGGTTTTCAATATATTTAAAAATCTAGTATCATTAAATATTGTAATTCTTCCATTAATATTTTAATTCACTCAAATATCAGCAAATAAATAACATTATTAAATTGTAAGGACTTGTTAAGGTTAAGAATGTAATGGTGGGTAAGAATGGCATAGCAGTTAAATGCATGGTTATCTGAAGTGAAACTACAGGGTTGGAATTTTGGCTCTGGCACTTTTTAGCTTGTGACTGTGACTCCTCAATTTAAAAATGGGTCAAACAATAGTAACTACCTTGTAGGGTTGTTGTGAAGGTTTAAAGAGTTAACATATGAGAGTGTATACAAGGATGTGCCAAATAAACACTTGTTACTATTGTTATATTTTGTCAATGATAAAATGTTGATACTACTATTTCAAAAGAGCAATCATACTTTAAACTTTCATGTTCTCTGGAAATGGTCTAAGAATGAAAAAAATGAACATACAGGATTCAGTACAGCCCCTGAGACATAATAAGCACTCATAATAATAATAGAATCCTAATAGGAAAGAATAGGAGAGGATCTTAAGAAATCATGTGATTCTGCTTCTAGAATGCTGCTGCACACATAGTACCTTCCTTAGACAAACTTTGATATAAATGATCTCTTTAGTTTTCAGTAATATGCTGAAAACACTCTACCATTCCTGATAGGTCTACTTTCTATCACTATAGTCATACTTGCCATTCTACTATGAATTCTTATACTGTGTTTGCCTAGCTTTGGTATCAGGGTAATACCTGCCTTACAGATTGAATTTAGAAGTGTTTCTTCTTCTCCAATATTTTGGAATTCTAATCAGGTTTTGCTGTCTTTGAAACATTTTTAAAACTTTTTTTTCCTTTGAGATATAATTTAGTTATAGGGTAATCAACTATATCTCAAGTGTATATAGTTCAACAAGTTTTGACAGATGGATACACCTGTCTAACCCAACCTCCTAGAATTTTTTTTTGGTCATCTCATAAAGTTCCCTTGTACCACTTTCCACATAATCTCTAACATCCCTCCTCCCTGCCACTGCCACCACCCCCTCCCACCACAACCACTGTTCTGCTTTCTATCATCATAGATTAGTTTTGCTACTTCTAACAATTCAAATAGAATCATACACTATGTTCTTTTTAATGTCAGGCTTCTTCACTCGACACAAAGTATTTTTGAGATTCACAGAAATTACTGTAGTGTCAGTAGTTTGTATCTTTTTATTACTAACTAGTACTCCATAAACATTTCCAATACATTCCATAAATAATTCCAATAACTGTTTGCTCATTAGCCTATTAAAGTAAATTTGGGTTGCTTCCAGTGTTTGGCTATTATGAACTATTATGATGCACATGTGCAGATCTTTTTGTGAACAAATGTTTTCATATCTTTGATAAAAACTTGGGTATCATAAATATCTCGGCACGATGGGTCATAAAGAATATGTATGCTTAACTTTATAAAGACTGTCAAATTGCTTGTCACATTTTACACTCCAACCAGTGACTTCTGTTTGACAGTCCTGGTTCTCTACATCCTTGCTAACATCTGGTTTTTTCATTTTTTTTTAAAATGTCAATCTAGTGGGTGTTATCTCATAGTGGTTTAATCTGTATTGCCCTGAATATGACTTGAATATTTTCTCTGTGTTTATTGGCCCCAATTTGTCTTCTCATGAATATCTGGTCAAGTATTTTGTTCACTTAAAACACTGTCTTATTTTTGAATGGTAAGATTCTAGATACATATCTTTTATCAAATATATGTGTTGTCAATATTTTCTCTGAATCTGTGGCTTCCTATTATTATTATTATTATATTTTTTGAGATGGAGTCTCGCTCTGTCACCCAGGCTGGAGTGAAGTGGGGCAATCTCGGCTCACTGCAAGCTCCGCCTCCCGGGTTCACGCCATTCTCCTGCCTCAGCCTCCCGAGTAGCTGGGACTACAGGCACCCGCCACCACACCTGGCTAATTTTTTTTTGTATTTTTAGTAGAGACGGGGTTTCACTGTGTTAGCCAGGTTGGTCTCGATCTCCCGACCTCGTGATCCACCAGCCTCGGCCTCCCAAAGTGCTGGGATTACAGGCATGAGCCACCACGCCCGGGCAGCTTCCTATTCATTTTTAAAACAATGTCTTTTAATAGGCAGAAATTTTAAACTTTGTTGAAGTTCCTGCTATTCCCTTAAAGTGCAACTGATACTGAAATAATATAAAACACAATCACAATTCTAATAACCATTTATTAACTCCAGAAGAAAATATGAAGCCAACGATGAGTTTTTAACAGGAGACTTGGATCCGTCCCTGACTTCTGATCTGATCTTCCACTATTCTGATATATATGACCTGACTAAATGGCTTTCCATTTTTAGGTTGCTTTTCCCTGGCCTCTTGTAGTTTAGCAAGGCTACCTTATTTATGCAAATATATTGAGTATAATCTTGAACTCTTTTTTCAATGTCAAAAAATTAGACATTATGTCAAATAGGTGCCTACTCAATATGCCCTCCAGGTTACCAAAAAATACAAACAGGATCTTTGAGGGTGTGATTCTTAAATTACTTAACAGTAGATCTTTTTCAGGAGTCCACTTTCATATGCTTTGTATTGCTAGATTTGTTAAACCTGGTAGACATCACACAGCCATCCTGACTGAGCATCTTCTGCCCACATAGAGACATCTGTCTTTGTCTTCTTTTGGACAGTGATAGAACATCAGTCAGTGAGTAAATGTGGTGAAAAAGGAAGTAAGGTCTTTATTAGGCCGTGATGAATAAATTGAATACTGAAATTTAAACTAATAATAAATGGTGCTGCCTAGACTTTATTCTTTAAAACAACATATTGCCCAGCTGTTAACTTATTCAAACCTTATATGAAGCATGAGCTTATAACATCTCCAATATGGTACCTCCTCAGGGAGAATGGGCTAGAAGATGCAGTAAACCTACACGTTTCTCTTTGCTACGAAAATACTACCATTCTTTATTGCTTTTATACATTTACAGATTTTCATCAACATAACTTATATTTTCACCTGGGTTAATTATACAAGCTAGCAACATCTGGTCCATCACAAAGTGTTACTGTATGAAGATCATTTACAGAAATAGTAAAATTTAACGCAGAATTGATTTTCAGAGTTATAAAAAATGGAATTTATTATAGAAATGGCTGTGTGTAGACAACTAAGTTAGTCAATTTCTACTGCTTCCAAATATTCTTCCAAATGCTTACCTTTAACTTAATTTCTACCTCTTTAAACTGCCACCTACTTAATATAATCTTTTCTTCCAATAAACATGGTATCCCTGAATTATCCAAGTCCCTAAATTATTTGTGAAATTATGTTTACAACGAGAGCGATAAGTCACAAATTTCTTATTCCAAAATGTCACCACTAAAAAATAAAAACAAAAAAACTTGTTGAAAGGCTAAACTATTATAAGTTTAGATTAAAATTTGAGAACTACACACACACACACACACACACACACACACGCACACACATACACTAAGTTTCTTAAAGACAAATTTGGAAGTGCAATAACTCTCAAAATATAAATACAGAAAATTGTTTTCAGAGAATTTAATAAAAATAACTCCATCAGTTTTACAGTATAATATTTCTCCTAACTAGGGAAACTATTCACATTTGAAATATAGTCTACAAAAGCTTCAATTAAAATATAAGTGTATTACCATTTAAAAAAGGTATTTTAAAAAACAATTGTCCATAAGTATTGATATTGATATTAGGTGCTAGTGATAAAATTGGCCCATGAAAAGACCTCTATTTGCTTTTTCAAAGAAAATTAGATATCTGCTTTAAAATATAATTAATATTGGAGTTTGTAGTCATCTTAAAAACCCCACAAAATCTGCATCCAAAAAGAATGAGCTTTTGGACTAATGAGGATGGTGGTGATGTTAATAACACTCCCCTTAAGCCAAGCTTCTTCCTGATAGCTGAATTTATGTTTGACTTGTTCATATTACAGATTTCTTATGAACAGCCATTTTCTTTCTCTGTTGATCCCTTGGAGGCCTAAAACAGGAAAGAATTTATTTCTCTAAAAGCAAGTATGAGGGGAAATGTCCAAATAAAAAAGGTTATTCCCGTGTATTCGATCTGGTAGTTATTCATAACTCCACACCCTCAACTGTCTTTTTTTTTTTTTTTTTTTTAATAAAAAAGGAGAACCTGAAGAGTCTTTCTGTAGAAATTTTCTTGTACTCAGCAAAACGTTATTGTGAAATGGTCACGATGGGCATTATTTAAGTAGGAATAGTATTACCAGATTATCCCCAACTCCTCTTTGTGTAGGTTTGCTTGGGCAGTTATTCAACAAACATTTACTTCTGTAAGTTTAAAAGACTTTCTACTTGTTCCTCATGGCACTTAGTTTTGATTCATATGTAAAGGACAACTATACCTTACACATTTCTTATATTGCTCTCAAAGAAGCAATAAATTAACTGAAATCTCTTTATTTTAAACATAGAACTCACTGAATCCTGCTCTACATCAATATTATCTATATAATGGGAAGTAGCTACAAAGCACCTGGCTGTTTATTATGCCGACATGTTCAGAGAAAGACATGTTTTCTAGCTGCAAACACTAGTCTCTGAGAATGCTGATTTCACTCACTGCAAATAAAATACTACTGAAAACATTCTTCTGAATAATTACTTGGAGATGAAAGCTTCCTGCTCTTTTCTTGTTTATTCCCAAATCACTTTTTTTCAAATATGACAACGTCTCTTTTTCAACAGGCCAAGAATTGCTAATTGTTAGATCATTAATATTGAGGTTACCAAGCATTTATTAAAGATAGCAAAAGTTTAAACATGACCACATTCACTGTAAACTTGGCTCTGAGCACCAGTGATCTCATATCAGCCTGTAGGCATTGCAGGGGAGGAAGCAAAAAGAGAAAAAGTAAACAACACAATTCTAGATGTACTAAACTAGATTTTTTTTGACAATAATCTTTCAAAAAAGAACTTCAAAACCCTTAATTCCAGGGTATACTAAATAGTCTTCTTATAGAGGAATTAGCATGTCCATCTTTCCCAAGTGTTATTAAAAAAAATTGCTAGAATCAAGGAGAGAAGCAGATTACTAAAGCCATGATAGCTTATGACCCTAAGCTAGGACAGCGATGGGTCTTTATGAGAATAACACATAAAAATCAACATCCATGCTGAAAACTGAAATAGAGTAACAGCCATAAGAAGAGCTATTTCTAAGATGTGTCTTTATTTCATCCTGCAGCACAGAACATAGACTGTATTAATAATCTCTATCCAAGATCAACTTTACAAAGTAAACATTATGAAAATCCAAAGTTTCAGTCCATCTCAATCATAAACTTTTATTCAGTAGCTGTTATGTATAGTTTATTGCACAGGGCACTGAAGTCAGAATTATGTCAATATTTCTCACACCTCTTAAAATGGTCACTATTTTAAAAAGCAGAAATAACAAGTGGTGGTGAGGATGTAGAGAAATTGGAACCCTTATGCATTGATGGTGGGAATGTAAAACGATGCAGTTGCTATGAAAAACAGTATAGCACTTCTTCAAAATATTTAAAGCAGAATGGCCACATGGCCCAGCAATCCCATGTCTAGGTATATATTCAAAAGAATTGAAGATTTTTGCACACACATGTTGATAGCAGCATTATCCACAATAGCCAAGAGGTGGAAGCAACCTAAATGTCCATCAGCAGATGAAGGAATAAAGAAAATTTGGTATATACATAAAACGGAATATTATCCAGCCTTAAAAAGGAAACTGATACATAGTATGACCTGCATAAACTTTTGAGAATATTATGCTAAGTAAAATAAGCCGGTCACAGAAAAGACTGCATGATTCCACTTACATGAAGTGTCTAGAGTAACTGAATTAATAGAAACAGAAAGTAGAATGGCGGCTGTCAGAGGCTGAGGGCACAGGGAAATGAGGCGTTATTTAATAGGTACAGAGTTTCAGTTTTGCCAGAGGAAAAAGTTCCGGAGTTTGGTTGCACAAGAATGTGAATGTACCTAACATGACTTAACTTAAATACGGTTGATATAGATTGGATGTTTGTCTTCTCCAACTCTGATGTTGAAATGTCATCCCCAGTTTTGAAGGTTGGCCCTGGTGGGAGGTGTTTGGGTCACGGGGCAGATCCTTCCTGAATGGTTTGTTGCTGTCCTCCTGACAATGAGTGAGTTCTCACGAGATCTGGTTGTTTTAAAACATGCTGGCTCCCCATCACCTTCCACCATAATTGTAAGCTTCCTGAGGCCCTCACCAGAAGCCAAGCAGATGTTGATACCATGCTTACAGCCTACAGAACTGTAAGCAAATTAAATCTCTTTTCCTTAGACATTAATCACCTTCAAATATTTCTTTATAGCAACACAAGAATGAACTAATACAATGGTTAAGATGGTAAATTTTATGTTATATGTATTTTACCATAATTAAAAATAAAAATTAAAAAAATTTGCATTCTATGAAGGGGGGACAAGAAGATTATGTCAATACTTTGCATATGATAGTGCTCAATAAATATTAAGAGAATTAAATTCTTGGTCATCTGTTGAAATAGGGTCGAGAAGTTTTGCAATGCTCCCTCAGGCAGAAACAGGGGTTCATGATTCAAGTCAAAAGAAGCAATAAAATTAATTATATACTCACAAATAAAATTGTCCATGTTTTAGCTTTCTGATATCACAGATTTATTCCATTTTGGACCGGGTCTACCTGTTAGAAAGTTTTTCCATATTGTTGAGCCCAAATCTGCTTCCTAGCCACTGACTTACCAATCCTGATTCTGTCCTTAGGAACTCTAGAGAGAACAGAAATAACCAAGTCCTTCTTTTGTGTGAATACTTTTCAGTGTAAGGAGTTAGGGGAGAATGCCATAATACCATAGTCTGTAGTTTCTTTGCCAGCAAGTTCATTGAATGAATGCCTTAAAGGATAGGGAATGGGACCCATACAATTCTAAGTCATTTTCTCTTAAAAGAATTCAAAATGTTGTAATTAGAAGTTTTCAAAGGAACAGTAATTTATTTCAAATCATTTATAAGTTTGGGTTTGCTTTTATTTGAAAATGAAAATATGAAAAGCCCTTAATTTAATTAAAAAAAATGTGGCTGGGAGCAGTGGCTCACGTCTGTAATTCCAGCACTTTGGGAGGCCGAGGCGAGCAGATCACCTGAGGTCAGGAGTTCAAGACCAACCTGACCAACATGGTGAAACCCCATCTCTCCTAGAGATACAAAAATTGGCTGGGCGTGGTGGCAGGCACCTGTAATCCCAGCTACTCCAGAGGCTAAGGCAGGAGAATCACTTGAACTTGGGAGGCAGAGATCGCGCCACTGCACTCCAGCCTCTGCAACAGAGCGAGACTGTCTCAAAAAAAAAAAAAAAAAAAAGGTTTTCCTTCTTGAAGCATCTGACACTGAAAACACTGTTTGGCTCTTTTGTCCCTCCCTGAAGTAGATCTTAGACATCTAATAAATGCTGTCAGCAAAAATGCTTTGGGCTGAAGAATATGATAGAGGCATAATATTTTATTAGTAGCCATTTATTTCATTTTCATTTATGCTGGAGATTTTAGCCATTCAGCATGTATACAACCTAAAGTTATTAAAACATTTTTAGTCACTGTGATCTTTTGGTTTATTTGTGCACATAAAAACATGACCAAATACCAGGCATTAGTTAGTAGCAGATACAAAATTATTGAAGCACTCTAACCAGTTACTTATGTTTCCATCTCTAAGAACATTTCTGTGTTTTAACACTAGTAGATTATTACCTACTAGTAGTAGAAAGAGAAGTAATTCAGGTAACAATATCATGCTCTCCAAGTTATACTGAAAGGCTATGTCATACACTGAAATAGTTGTTTATAAACTTTTCTGAAAATCTGGTTTCAAAAACTTAATTGAAACTGTTATTAGTTTCTAAAAGAGTTAGAATTCTCACCTTTAAAAGACAAAAGAAAACAAGTGAGATAAATTAAATATAGTTAACTTTCCAACAAAGTATCAAATAAATGAGCATTCTGCATAGTTCCTTGCACTTAGTAAGTGTTCAATACATCTTGAATTGAAATGAGTAAAGATTTTTACTTGGTATTGCTTAGCTACCATCTAAATTAAATCATATAGCTAAGTTTGATGCCTTTCAAACATTTTCTAGTATTTTTTAAAATTGTAAATTGATAATTTATAATTGTATAAATTTTTGGAGTACAAAGTGATATTATGATTTATGAATACAATGTGGAAAAATTAAATCAAGCTAGTTAACATCCATCACTTCAGATACTTAACATACTTTTGTGTTGAGAACATTAGATATTCATTTTCTTAGCCATTTTGAGATGTATAATACTCCATTGTTAACTACATTAACGATGCTGTGCAATAAAACTAAAAAACAAACAAACAACATATTCCTCCTGTATGATTTTGTACCCTGTGAGCATCATCTCCCTATTCCTCCCACCCCTCCAGCCTCTCTTACCACCATTCTACTGTGCTTCCCTGAGTTTAACTGTTTGAGTCCACATATAAGTGAGAACACAGGGTATTTGTCTTTCTGTGCCTGGCTTACTTCACTTAGCATAATGTTCTCCAGTTCCATGATGTTGCCAGTGACAGAATTTCCTTCTTTTGCAAAGCTGAAAAGTATTCCGTTGTGCATATATAATACATCACATTTTCCTTACCTATTCATTTGTTTATGGACACTTGAGTCCGTAACTTGGCCACTGTGAATAGTGCTGCAATGAACATGTAGTGTAGACATCTCTTCAACAAATGAATTTCAAATCGTTTAGGTGAATATCTAAAAGTGGTATATCTGATTCATATAATGCTAATGTTATATTTTTAAGGAATCATCATACAGTTTTCATAATGGCTGTACTAATTTACATTCCCACCAACAGTGTACAAGGGTTCCCTTTTCTCCACATCCTTGCCAACACTTATCTTTACTCTTTTTTTGATAGCCACTCTGACAGGTGTGAGGTGATATCTCATCATGGTTTTAATTTACATTTCCCTAATCATTAGTGATGTTGAACATTTTTTCAGTATCTGTTGGCCATTTGTGTCTTCTTTTGAGAAATGTCTTTTCAGGTCCTGTCCCCAGGTTTTAATTTTTTTGTTTTGTTTTCTTGCTATTAAGTTGTTTGAGCTCCTTATATATTTTAGATATTAGCCCTTTATTAGACGTCTGGCTTGCAAATATTTTTTTCCCAGTTGTAGTTTGACTCTGCACACTGTTAATTGTTTCCTTTGCTGTGTGGAAGCTTTTCAGTGGATGTAATCCCACTTATTTATTTTTGCTTTCGTTACCTCTTGTCAAATCCAAAATATCATTAACTGTACTAATATGTCATTTTTCCCCTATGTTTTCTTCTGTCAGATTTACAGTTTCTGGTCTTAAGATTAAGCCTACTTATTTAGTGTTGATTTTTGTATATGAGTCCAATTTCATTATTCTCCATGTAGACAGATATCCAGTTTTCCCAAAACCACTTATTGATGAGACTATCCTTTTCCCAGTGCAGGTTTTTGGCCCTTTGTCAAAAATCAATTGATCATACAGGCATGGGTTTGTTTCTGAGTTTTCTATTATGTCCTTCAATTGGTTGATAGGTCTTTTTTTTTTTTGGCCAGTACCAAGCTGTTTTAATTACTACAACTTTGTAGTATAGGTAGTATAGTTTAAAATCAGGTAGTATGATACCTCTAGCATAGTTCTCTGTGCTCATAATTGCCTTGGCTATTTGAGGGATTTTTTGTGTGTGTTTGTATGTAGTTTCATATGAATTTTAAGATTATTTTTTTCTATTTCTATGAAAACTAACACTGGAATTTTCATAGTGATTGCATTAAATCCATAGATCACTGTATTGGTCCATTCTCATACTGCTATAAAGAACTACCTAAGACTGAGTTATTTTATAAAGAAAAGTGGTTTAATTGACTCACAGTTCCAGATGGCTGGGAAGGCCTCAGGAAACTGACAATCATGGCAGAGGGCAAAGGAGAAGGAAGCACCTTCTTCACCAGGCAGCAGGAGAGAGAGAGAGAGAACTGCCACACACTTTTAAACTATCAGATCTCATGAGAACTATCATGAGAACAGCATGGGCAAAACCTCCCCCATGATCCTATCACCCCCCAGCAGGTCCCGCCTTTGACATGTGGGAATTACAATTTGAGATGAGATTTGGGTGGGGACATGCAGCCAAACCATATCAATGACTTTGGGTAGTGTATCAGTGTGTTCTCCCATCGGAGGTGCGGCATACTTTTAAACAACTAGATCTTGTGAGAACTCTTTCACGAGAACAGCACTAGGGGGATGGTGCTAACCCATTCATGAGAAACCACCTCCATGATCTATTTAATCACCTCCCACCAGGTCCCAACTCCAATACTGAAGATTACAATTCAACATGAGATTTGAACAGGGACACAGATCCAAACCATATCAATTAGTATGTACATTTTAACAACATTAATTCTTCCAATACAAGAACATATGCTATCTTTTCATTTCTTTGTCTTCTTTAATTTCTTTTTACAGTTTTCAGTGTACAGGTCTTTCACCTTCATAGTTAAATTTATTCCTAACTTCTTTTCTTTTTTTTTTTGGTAGCTATTGGAAATAGGAGTGATCTTTTGATTTATTTTTCAGATACTTCATTGTTAGTGTACAGAAGTGCTACTGCTCTTCGTGTTGATTTTGGATCCTGCAACTTTATTAGTTCAAATAGCTCTTTGGTGGAGTCGGTAGAGTTTTCTACGTATAACATTGTGTTGTCAGCAAACATTCACAAGGTTACTTCTTCCTTTCCTATTTGTGTGCCTTTTATTTCTTTCTCTCGCCTATCTGCTCTGGAAAGGAATTCTAGTGCTATTTGCATAGAAGTGGTGAGAATGGGCATCCTTACTTTGTTTCAGATTTTAAGAGAAAAAGCTTTCAGCTTTTCACCATTGAGTATATTATTAGCCGTAGGCTTCTCTTACATGGTTTTTATTGTGTTGAGGCACATTCCTTCTATACCTAATTTGGTGACTTTTTATAATAAAAGAATGTTGAATTTTATCAAATGCTTTTCCTGCATCTAGTGACATGATCGTATGGTTTTTATACTTCATTTTGTTAATGTGATGTACCACATTTATTGATTTGTGTATGTTGAGTCTTTTGTGTATCTCAGGGATAAATCCCATTTGATCATGGTGGAGAATCCTTTTAATGTATAATTGAATTTCGTTTTCCAGTATTTTCTTGAGGATTTTTGCATCTATGCTCATCAAGAATATTGACTTGTAATTTGCTTTTCTGGTAATATCACTGTCTGGCTTTGGTATCACAGCAATGCTGGACTCATAAAAAGGGTTTGAAAGTATTCCCTCCTCTTTGGTTTTCTGGAAGAGTTTGAGAAGGATTGATATCAGTTCTTTAAATGTTTACTATAATTCAGCTGTGAAACTACCATGGGCTGTGCTTTCCTTTGGTGGGAGATTTTAAGAATTACTAATTCAATCTGCTTACTCATTATTGGTCTATTCAGCTTCTTGGTAGGTGGTATATGTCTAGGAATTTATCCATTTCTCCTAGGTTGTCCTATTTGTTGGTGTATAATTGTTCATAACAGTCTCTTATGATCCTTGGTATTTCCATGGTATCAGTTCTATTGCCTTCTCTTTTAATTTCTGATTTTATTTATTTTACCCTTCTCTTCTTTTCTCTTAAGTTAGCTAAAAATCTGTCAATTTTATTTTTTCAAAAATCAACCCTTAATTTTGTTAATGTTTTGTATTATTTTTCTAATCTCTATTTCTTTATCCCTGCTCTGATCTTTATTGTATTTTTTCTCTCCTAGCTTTAGGCTTAGTTTGTTCTTTTTCCTATTTCCTTGAGTTGTAACATTAAGTTGTTTGAGATCTTTCTCTTTTTTTGATATTTTTTTTTTTTTTTTTTGCTATAAACATTCCTCATAGGACTGCTTTTGCTGTATCCCATAAGTCTTAGTATGTTGTATTTACATTTTCATTTTTCCCAATATATTTTTAAATTTCCCGTTTAATTTCTTCATTGACCCATTTGTTTTTGGAAACATGTTGTGCAGTTTCCATGTATTTTTAAATTTTTCCAAAATTCTTCCTGTTATGGATTTCTACTTTCATATCATGTGGCCAGAAAATATACTTAATATAATTTCAATCATCTTAAATTTGCTGGGGCTTATTTTGTTGTCTAAGCTGAAGAATGTTGTGTGTGTCCTCAAGGAAAATGTGTATTCCGTTGCTGTTGAAAGGAATGTTTTATATATGTCTGTGAGGTCCTTTTGGTCAAAAGTATTGTTACTGTCCAGTGTTTCCTTATTAATTTTCTGGATTGCTAATCTGTCCATTTTTGAAAGTGAGGTATAAGAAGTCCCCTGTTGTTATTGTGCTGCAATCTATTTCTCCCTTCAGATCTTTTTATCTTTGTCTTATATAGTTAGATGCTCCAATGTTGGGTGCAAACATATTTATAATTATTGTATCCTTTTGGTAAGTTGACCCCTTTATCATTGTATAATGTCCTTTGTCTCATTTTGTGGGTTTCGACTTAAAATCAATTTTGTCTTATGTACGTATAGCTACCCCTACTCTCTTTTGGTTTGAATTTGCATGGAATATCTATCTATCCCTTCAGTTTCTATCTATGTGTATCCTTAAAAGTGAGATGTATCTTTTATATACAGCATATAGCTAAGTCTTGTTTTTTAATCCATTCAGTAACTGTCTTTTTATTAGAGAATTTAATCCATTTATAAGCAAGGCAATTATTGATATGTAGGATGTACTACTGCCATTTCCTTTTTCTTTCTTTTTTTTTTGAGATGGAGTCTTATTCTGTCACCCAGGCTGGAGTGCAGTGGTGTGATCCTGGCTCACTGCAGCCTCCATCTCCTGGGTTCAAGCGATTCTCCTGTCTCAGCCTACCGAGTAGCTGGGATTACAGGTGGATGCCACCATGCTCAGCTAATTTTTGTATTTTTAGTAGAGATGGGGTCTCACCATATTGGCCAGGCTGGTCTCAAACTCCTGACCTCAAGTGATCCACCTGCCTCAGCCTCCCAAAGTGCTGGGATTACAAGCATGAGCCACTGTGCCAGGCCTATTGCCATTTTCTTAGTTTTTTTTCTGGATGTTTGGTAAATAATTTTTTCTGTCTTCCTCCCTTGCTGCCTTCCTTTGTGATTTCATGGTTTTCTGTAGTGGTATGCTTTGAATCCTTTCTATTTTTTCTTTATACTTCCACTAAAGATTTTTGCTTTGTGATTACCATGAGGTTTACACAGAACATCTTATAAACAATCAAGTATAAGCTGATAACAGCTTATAAACAATCAAGTATAAGCTGATAACAACTTAACTTTGCATACAACAATTAACTTTGCATACAATAATTCTATACTTTTGCATACCCCCTCAACATTATGTTTTTAATGGCAGAATTTACATCATTTTTAATGTGTATACCTTGATAATTTATTTTAGCTATAGCTGCTATTAATATTTTTGTTTTTTAACCCATGTACTAGGGATGAAATTGCCTTACACACCATTATTACAGTCCTACAGTTTTCTGAATACGGCACTATTTTACATATACCATTGAGTTTTGCAATTCACATGTTTCATGAAACTGAGGGAGAAAGTACTATTTCCTCCTCAATTATGAAAGATAGCTTTGCTGAGTTAAGTATTCTTGATTGGTAGGTTTTGTGTTTGTTTTCTGTCAGCATTTCAATTATATCATGCCACTCTCTCCTGGCCTACTGGGTTTCTGCTGGGAAATCTGCTGATAGTCATATTGTCTCCTTTGTATGTGATGTGTTTATTATCTCTTACGGTCCTCAAAATATTTTATCTTTGATTTTTGACAGCTAGATTATTGTATGCCTTGGTATACCCCTCTGTGTGTTGAATTTGATTGAAATTTCTGTGCTTTTTGTACCTGGATATTCACACCTATTCCCAGATTAGGGGATTTTTCAGCCATTCTTTCCTTAAATAGGCTTTGTGACCCTTTTTCTCTTTCTTCTTTTGCAAATCCTAGTATGCAAAGGTTTGATCTCTTGATGGTGTCTCATAAGTCCCATAAGCTTTCTTCATTCTTTTTCACTCTTTTGTCTTTTTGGTCCTCTAACTGGATAATATCAAATGTTGTCTTCCAGCTCATTGATTCTTTCTTCTGCTCTATCAAATCCACCAATGATGCTTTCTATTGAATTTTTCAGTTCAATCATTGTATTCCTCAACTCTAGAATTTATATGTGTTTCTTTTATATTGTTTCTATTTCTGTCAAATTTGTTATTTTCGTTATGTATCAGTTTCCAAATTTTATTACATTTTCTATCCATATATTCTTGTACATCATTGAACATCTTTATGAGTAGTATTCTAAATTCTTCCTCAGTCATTCCAAAGATCTCCATTTCTTTGGGGTCCATTACCGAAGTTTTATTAGTTTCTTTTTTTTTTTCTTTTTTTTGAGATGGCGTCTCGCTCTGTCGCCCAGGCTAGGGTGCAGTGGCGCAATCTCGGCTCACTGCAAGCTCCGCCTCCCGGGTTCACGCCATTCTCCTGCCTCAGCCTCTCCGAGTAGCTGGGACTACAGGCGCCCGCCACTGCACCCGGCTAATTTTTTGTATTTTCAGTAGAGACGGGGTTTCACCGTGGTCTCGATTTCCTGACCTCGTGATCCGCCTGCCTCGGCCTCCCAAAGTGCTGGGATTACAAGCGTGAGCCACCGTGCCCGGCCAGCTTTATTAGTTTCTTTTGGGATTTCTTTTGATTCTTTGTAGTTCTTGTGTCCTTGTGTTACTGTCTATGCATCTGAGGAGAAAGCCCCCTCTTCTAGCCTTTACAATAGGTGTTCCTTGGCATGCATAGAGGTTCACTATTTAGTTTAGCCTGTAAAGGGCCAGCTGGTGATGATCCCAGGGAGTCAGAGCTTGTTGGGAGTTCTCTAATTTGCTGGGCAGATGCCTTTCCTCTGATGTTACATGGGGCTGCTGGATAGACTCCACTGTCTGGTGAGATCAGTGGCTGGGCTCTGCTATTAGGCAGAGTTAATGGCTAGAAACTGTGATGGCTTCTCATCAGGCCAGTTGCAAGTGGTATTCCCTGGATGGGCAATTCTGCTATTTGAGATCTGCAGTTGGGCCAGGCTGTAGGCTGGGTTCCAAGGTTAGGCAGAGTAATTTCTTGGGAAAGGGGAAATACCAGAAGCTGTACCCCTTAGAAATGCACAATTGAGGATTACCTCCCTGTCAGGGTAGAGCCATGGGATTGCCTTGTGGCAGAGTTGAGTGGCTGTTTGACTGCTTGGGTCAAGCAGGTCTAGGCTCTGTGCTTCTCTAAGATGCGTGTAAGTGGAAATCTCCCTGCCTGTGCAAAGTCACTGGAATGGCTTATTGGCTGAATGGAGCCACTGCTTGAGCACCCATGTCAAGTCAGTCTAGACCATTTAATTCTCTGAAATTCATAAACGTGGAGAGTCTCTCTGCCTGGGTGGGGTTGTAAAGCAGGTTTTTTGGCTGAGGGTGAGGGGAGCTACTGCTTGACTTCTCAAGTCAAACTGGTATAGACCCTTCACTTCTCCAAAATGGGAGGAAGTGGGCATCTCCCTGCATATGCAAGTCATAGAGGTGGGCTCTGAGGCTGGGTGGGAAACTAGCAGCCTAAGGACTCAAGCTAGGATGAACTTCCCATCTTCCTTCTCAAGGCAACTTGTTTAGCTCTGGGGGTCAACTATGAGGTTGGCTGGTATCTGTGACCAGGCATCACAGCTGTCAGGAACACAGAGGTACTCTCAAGGTCCATGCACTGGTCAATATGACCTCTGTCTCCTTTATCTATTTCTACCTGACTCCAGGCAGTCTAGCCATGCTGATTGCTTCGGAGTGGGTTTCATAAGAAGCATATCAGAATGCTAGGTATGCTGGATGACTGCATCCAATTCCCTTCCCCCCTGTTGAAATTCTGGGTTCAGAGAAAAAATCTCCATCTGGTGTTGTGCTTGAATTAGGGGAAAGGGAGGGGCAGCACTGTTGGAATAAGACCGTTCTTACACTTCTAATTCAGGTTTTATTCAGTTCTGCAAATCATGCAGGTATCTCAGGCTTGTTTCCAAGTGTCGCAGTTTTCAAAAGGATGCTCTAGTCTAGTCTAGCTGAACTTTGTGGGTCGGGGCCGGGGGGTGGCAGAGGGGCAGCAGTGGGAGGCAGGGCATGGAGGTGGAGCTTGAGAATTCCTATTCTGTTATTTTGCTGATGTCACTAGTCACCAGACCCTGTACATTTTAAAAATCATGTAGGTATTTAAATGACTATATACTTTGATTTTTATTTTCCAGCACTATAAAAAATTCTGTTAATGTTTAGAAAAAGATAAGCAAGTAATTTTGAAGTGCCTGTGAACTTCTTCAGATTAAAATCTACCAATTCGTTTCACTTGTTTGCCTAGAAAATAAGGTTTTTCTCTTCTGTTATAATCCTTCCTACTAGATATAGATATGTCAAAACATTTACATAATAGTACATTTTAATTGGGTGGAGGATAAAAAGTGGACTGATTTCTGGATATTGCCAATCTCTCCTGGGAGTTATGTCATTAGTGGAATTTGTTTGAGACTAAACCTACAAAAAAAAATGCATTAACACTTCAAAAAACTGTCTCAATGTGAGTTAATTAGAATTGAGATGTTAACATCAATACTCCCACATACATGCAGCAAATTCTTGATTCTATTCTCTCTTTCCTAGAAAGTGGCTATCTTTAACTTTTTCCACGTTGTGAATCTGGAAGTTAAAGAAAGGCTCTCTTGAGTTTCCTGATAATATATGGTAGCGGGCTTTTCAGAGTCACAAAATAAATGAAAACAGTAGAGGTATTAAAATCTTAGAAAATCTCAGAGTTCTTGCTGAACAAATAAAGCTAATGTCTGGAAAAAACACTTACTATCTTCCTTTGTACTGCCATATACAACTGACAACCAGTGGACTGAGGCTTTTCAAGAAATATCATTTTAGAAAAACACAGATAAATCAAAAAATCCCTACACAAAACCTTGAAAGAGTAAACTTTGTAACATTAACATTAATGGAGATTAATTATTCTTACATAAATGATTCCTTTTACGGTGAAACATTGCAAAGGACTCGAAGACTGAGATTTAGGGTTTATTGGCAAAAGAATCTTGAGAAACAATTAGAACTTGAAAAAGGCCGGGTAGGGTGGCTCATGCCTGTAATCCCAGCACTTTGAGAGGGTGAGGGTGGGCGGATTGCTTGAGTCAGGAGTTTGAGACCAGCTTGGGCAACATGGCGAAACCCCATCTCCACCTAAAATGCAAAAAATAAGCCGGGAACGGTGGTGTGCACCTATAGTCCCTGCTACTTAGGAGGCTGAAGTGGGAGGATTGCTTGAGCCTGGGAAGCAGAGGCTGCAGTGGGTCGAGATTATGCCACTGCACTCTAGCCTGGGTGACAGGGCAAGATCCTATCTAATTAAAAAAAAATAGGCTGGGAGCAGTGGCTCACGCCTGTAATCTCGGCACTTTGGGAGGCTGAGGCGAGTGGATCACGAGGTCAGGAGATCGAGACCATCCTGGCTAACATGGTGAAATCTCGTCTCTACTAAAAATACAAAAAATTAGCCAGCGTGGTGGCGGGTGCCTGCAGTCCCAGCTATTCAGGAGGCTGAGGCAGGAGAATCGCTTGAACCCAGGAGGCAGAGGTTGTAGTGAGCTGAGACCACGCCACTGCACTCCAGCCTGGGTGACAGAGTGAGACTCTGTCTCATAAATAAATAAAAATAAAATAAAACATCAATGAAGGAAAGGCCAGATTGAAACCTAAAAGTAGGGAATTCAGTTATATTACAATATTGTAATTACAATATCGTAAAGTAAGCAAACTTTCTGTATAGGACCCGATAGTACTAAATAAATATTTTAGGGTTTGTAGGCCACATGGTCTCAATCACAACTACTCAAATCTATCATAGTAGCATAAAAGCAGCAATAGACAAAATGTAAATGAGTGGCTATATTCTATTAAAACAGTATTTCAAAAATAGATGGCAGGCTGTATTAGGTCTGTAGTCTGTAGTTTGTCAACTACTATTTTAAGTCAAAAGTAAATACCTGGCCGGGCGTGGTGGCTCAAGCCTGTAATCCCAGCACTTTGGGAGGCCGAGGCGGGCGGATCACGAGGTCAGGAGATCGAGATCATCCTGGCTAACACGGTGAAACCCTGTCTCTACTAAAAATACAAAAAAAAAAATTAGCCGGGTGTGGTGGCAGGCACCTGTAGTCCCGGCTACTCGGGAGGCTGAGGCAGGAGAATGGCGTGAACCCGGGAGGCGGAGCTTGCAGTGAGCTGAGATCGCGCCACTGCACTCCAGCCTGGGCGACAGAGTGAGACTCCGTCTCAAAAGAAAAAAAAAAGTAAATACCTAAACTTGGCTGGGCACGATGGCTCATGCCTGTAATCCCAGCACTTTGGGAGGCCAAAGTGGGTGGATCACCTAAGGTTGGGAGTTCGAGACCAGCCTGACCAACATGGAGAAACCCCATCTCTACTAAAAAAGAATACAAAAATTAGCTGGGCATGGTGGCACAGGTCTGTAATCCCAGCTACTCAGGAGGCTGAGGCAGGAGAATTGCCTGAATCCAGGAGGCAGAGGTTGCAGTGAGCCGCGATTGTGCTATTGCACTCCAGCCTGGGCAACAAGAGCAAAACTCCACCTCGAAAAACAAAAACAAAAACAACACAAAACAAAGAAAACCTAAACTTGGCAAATACAATGGTAACAAAGATATAAAAAAACGAATCTTAAGTATTTATGTGGAAGATCTGATAGGTTTTGGTGACTGACTATATGTAGTAATAGATATTACAGAAATAAGACTTCAGGATGACTTTCAAATTTCTAGCTTGGTAACTAGGTGGGTAAGGGTATACTCACTGAGAGAGGGAATCTAGAGCAGTGCTATGTTTTAAATGTCCCCTCCAAAACTCATGTTGAAATTCAAGTGCCATTGTGATAGTATTAAGCAGTGGGATCTTTACGAGGTGATTAGGCCATGAGCAATCTGCCCTCATGAGTAGATTAATGCCATTATCATGTGAATAGGTTCATCATTATGGGTGTAAGCTCCTGAAACAAGATGTTTGGACTTATTTCCTCCCTCTGTCTTGCACCCTCACTTGTCTTTCAGTCTTCCGCCTTCCTCCTCCTACCATGGGCTAACAAAGCACAAAGGCTCTTGTCAGATGCCAGCACCATGGTCTTGGACTTCCCAGCCTCCAGAGCTATAAGCCAAACAAACTTCTGTTGCTTATAATGACCCATTCTTTCATATTCTGTTATAGCAGCAGAAAATGGACAAAGATAGACAGGGTGTAAATTTGGTAAGAATGATTATAATTTCTGTGTTGGAAATGTTGAATTTGAAGTCCCTGTGGGACATCTAATTGAGATAGCTATAGCATGCTTTTCTACCTTCACAATGTATCAATCCCCACATCCTGTCAATTCTCCCTTACAAAGCTCTCAAATTTCTTTGCTATCCAGTCCCCCTGCCCCTGGCCTGGCCATTCCCAATGCCTTGATTAGTCCCTTATGATCTGGCCTCAAAACTGATTTCCAGACTTCAAGCCTCAGGGCCTTCTAATCCACTGTTCATATTTAGGCCAAAGAAACCATTCTAAAATATGAATCTGATCATGCTCCTTCCACGCTGAAAATTCTTCAGTAGCTCCCCAACAAAATACAAGTTCTTTTATGATCTGACTACTGTCTACTTACTGTAAACTAATAGTAACAAACAACAATAGCATTAATAGCTATCTTTTGCATTTATATGGTACATACTGTTACCTTCAGCTGAAAAAAACCTGCCTCATAGAAAGACTTGTAAAATTATGCCAAAATATTAAGAGTTCTATGCAGATAGAAAAAAACAGAGTTTTTTTTTTTTCCAGTTTTACCTGCCTCTGTTTTCTAAAATGTCCTTAATGAGTATATATATATATATATATATATATATATTTTTTTTTTTTTTTTAATGAAAAAGGGTAAAAACATACAAAGGCCAACAACAATCAACCCTCTTTTCTGCCAACTCCTTCTGCTCAGTCTTTGGGAAAGCTTCATCTTCCCATCCCTTGAGGACATTGCTTGGGTGCAGCAGTAATTCCTCTACTGTCTGGCTCCTGCTGTTGGTCTTCGTCATCTCAGCTTCTGCAGTGCTCACTTCTCTACTTGGCACACTAAGCCACTTTTTCCCACCACACCGACTACTTGGCTCCTAATTCCCAGCCACAGATTCAGAGATTTAGCTCTGGAGAGGGCAAGCCTGAAGGGCTATGTCCCTGGCATGGAGCCTATATGCACTAGTTTCCTCCAAAGAGAGTCCCTAGAGACTAGATCTAAGGGAGTTTATAATTTACGTCTTCTGGACACAGATGACCCTGAAGTTACAATGTCCCTTTATAGGATGTGTGAGGAGTCCTCTTTGGCTGCTTCCTCTTTGGTCACTCAATCAGTTCCCATGTCAAGTTGCCATTTCTTTTTTCACAACCAAGTTTTCCTCATCTTTTCTGTGTTCTTTTCAAGTGCTTTAATCTCTCCCTTAGATAAGTGCTACAGATTCCTAACTGATCTTTTTGCCTCTAGTGTTTCCCCATTGTAATCTATCTCATTAAGACAGTACTCAAAAATATTAAATAGATCCCAAAAGAAAGCCAAAATAGTCTGCTTCAAGATCTCTACATTCCAGCCCAACGCTTCTATTTCCAGTATTTTCCTGTGGAGATAGTTAGGCCTTTTACAGTGCCCTGCCCTCAACAGGCCCTGTGCTTTCTTGTTTCCAAGTACTTTCTCAAGTCCCCTCCAAAAATAAATTACTTCCTACCTGCTTCATCCTGCTACATTTATGGCCTAGCTTAAATGCTACCTATTCCATTAAGCTTTCCTTGTTCACAAAAGTCAACTATTCTTGCCTTAAATTCCTTAACACTGCTTGTATCATATATAACTACTCACCAACTTCTATCCCTGCACCCATGACATACTTCCGTATACTATAGCCTTTCAAACTCTCATCTTCTTCATCTTGAATGCTTCACAGGGCCATCACAATTCAAAATCCAGTAGATGAATACTGAATGAATGTTTCTTCTCAACAAATATTTTAACAGTCAAGACTATGTCCTCATATATCTAAATTCTGTGCGCCTCACACATTTAAAGGCCTCAATGAATACAAGTACTTCACTTATTTACTCATTCCATAAATATTTCCTGAGCACCTAGTATATGCCAGACAGAAGTTAGGAATTCACAAAAGGGAATCCATTAAAGTTTTGAAAATGGCCCCACTTTCCATTGTTTTGAAAGATATTCTTTTCTCATCAAAAAGAGATAGACCAAACAGCTTCTCACTTCCTGTTAGGTCAAATTTTTATAGTATGACTGATTATTTTTCATAAATTCCCTAAGCAGATATGACAGATATGGCTACATTCAAACCTGAGTATAAAAATCATTCTAAATCCAAACATAAGTGATTTTACAAATTTGGTGAATTTTGACTGCCATACTTCTCTGTCCTTTTCTCTAACATAAAATAATCAAGAGCTTACTGGGTTACTCTAAAATTCAAAGTTATAAATTTCAGCTTTAATACCTATGGAGAAATGGGCTTTCCGGAGCACTCAAGTTTGTGGCAGAGAACACCTGGGTATTAGCTCTGCTTTCTCCCTCTGGATGAGAACGTGTCCTCGCTGACACTGAGTTCACTTCAACAACCAGGAAACTCTGGTAATTATAAACATTCCCTTAAAAGGAAGCCCACAGATTATTAGTTCACGTTCCCTGGAATAGTGATGAAAATGCAATAGCCCACAGATTGCTAGCTCTGATAGAATAGTGACTTAAAAACGGCAGTGACATAGTAAGAAATGAACTTTCCTGATTCAGGAACCCTATCTGTATATTGTATATACATAACCTATATGTATATTGTTATTAGCAGCTGTTTATCTCTATTGAGGGCCTTTGTGATGAAGAGAAATTATGCGGATATATTGCATCCGTTTCAACTCTGACTTTACTTCTAAAAACGTTGGATCTTTGGTTAACTAAATTGGAAACATAAAGCTAAAAGCACACATGTGAATGTACGTATGTATGTGTGTATGTTCTCCTCCTGTCAATCCATAACCTACCCAAAATGCTGTACAAGACTTACAGGAAAACTAAGATAGTAAAAGCAATCTAACAGCTTTGATCAAATAAGTAATGCTAATTCCTAAGGAATAAATCAACTGTATGACCAACACTAATTGTAGAGAATGCTCATTTGATTAGTTGAAGAGCCACTAAGGAGCTGAACTTCTGCACAGGATAAATGTAGACACCTAAAAATCTCTAGGAAAAATGCAGTATTAACTAAGGTGCTTTTTGAGGGACACTTCAACTTTTTAGGTATGACGTCCAAAAGAATGAAAAGGTTAAAATGCCTTCTGAAGGAAATACTGTGAAAAGTTTTCAACTTCAAAAATACTTTGAAAGTAAAGAGGTTTCTATGATCGGCAACAACTATTTCATATTTTGTAGTTTGAAAATGTTCAGCAAAATTACATAGCTTAACTAAGTTGTAAAACTCTAAATAAGAGAGACCCCTGTGAGGTGAGATTTGGCTTTTTTTAACGTCAAAATGGAAAATGCAGTGGTAAAATGGTAAAATGAATTTCTTTGACCCTGAATTTGCTTCATAATTCTTGCTAAGACAAAGTCATTTTGCTATTTAAAAGAGATAAGACTAATGCTAGATATTAAACCCAGTAACTTCATTGAAATATTTTCTGGTTTCTTCACAAAAAAAAAGAGAATGAATTTTGAATCTTCTCATGGGTTTTGGAACCAAATTTGACACTTGAGTAGCCAAAGCAAGCAATAGAGTCACATTAAAAACTTATCAGTCTACAAAAGGTCTGCTTATTTAAAAGTTAATTAAAACTATGCAGGCTATTGAAGAGCTTAACATCTTTAACTCCTAATCTCAACAACCAAAAATGTAGTTACATATGATAAAGATTACAAGAATGCCATTTTACACCAAAGGTGTTAGAACTCCTTCTTGAAACAAAAGACCCTCTGATATATCTACTTTTGTGCAAAAAAATAAATTCTTAAACCTAACAGCTGAACTCATTCCAAAAATGCAGAGAGAGCACTCATTTTCTGAGGGTTTCTCATTTGTACCCGGAAAAGACTTGAGCTTGATTGACTTGTGAACTGCAATTACGCACACCCACAAATGTCTTACTGCAGACATGAGTATTTGTTTGTAACATTTGGTGGGTATGAAGTGGCAAGCACAAAAGCCATCCTTTTGAAACTTTTCCTGGTGTATGGAAAATCTTAGTTTCTCATTTATGTAAACCAGTCCTGTAACTCAGATAAATACAACTCTTTGGAACAGAAATATTACCACGTCCTTGCTTTCCTCAGCTAAACTTAGAGCACTCAATGATGGGCACATTTTCTGGGCTCCACCTTCTGCAAACAAATTTAAAAGTACTGAAAAGTAACCAAGGCTTTACAACATAGAGTAACAGATTTAGGAAAGAAGGCTGGAGAAATGTTACAAACAGTACTGTTACTCTGTTGGGTGATTTAAACAGTAAGATTTATTGTCTCCTTCCAGTCTAAATTCTAAACCATGGATTTTGTCAAAGGTTCATACTAACTCACATCAAATTAGGCTTGATGTGAATGAGCCAACTCACTCCTAACCACATACTAAAAGTAGGAAAATGATTTGCCTTTTTGTTTTGTTTTGTTTTAAGGTCACATGCCTGGGACCTCTGCAAACAGTAGTATTATTAAAGGGAAAACTCCATGCAGTTCTAAGAATGATAAAAACATCTCCACAGAGGAGATATTTCTGATTAACAATTGAATGAAAGTAAAAACAGTAAAGTGAAATTTAAAAATAGAACATACCACATAATGCTTTGCAAAGTAACAGGCAATCAGTGCTATTTGTGCCTGACTGCCTTGAGATTAACTTTTCTCTTTCCTGTCCATTGTCTTCTAGAGCCACTAATGAACATTAGGTTACCTCAAAGGTGTAACATTTCTAAGCACTTGGAGGAAAAAGTGGGGCTTCAGCAATATTTAAATTTAATTGTAAACTATTTGCTTAAGGTTCACTAAATAATACCATTATTATCTATAAATGTGAAAAGAATATACTCTCATCTAAGTGGGTGGCTTAAATGTAACTTTACTTATTTGACTATAATATTCAAATACTTGCTAAACTGATTGTGGGATATAATTTATAAACTACTTTATTGCTTCATTAAATATTTTCTTCTTGGGTTAGGTAATTTAATGTCTAACCATTTTATCACCAAAATTAAACTTACAGTTTTTAAATCTTTGTTTACATTTGATTGCCCACATTTCAGCAGTCCCAAGGATTATGATAAGCTCACAAAGAAACAAGAGATACAGAAGCAACACATATCATGACAAGACTCAAGTCCTTTTCCTTAGGCAAAAATACAGTGGTTTCCTTCATAAAAAATATAAAACATGAAGATATAAAACAAAAGTCACCAGAAAAGTCTAATAAATTTTGCTAGAGCCTATAATGACTTAGAGGTTCAGGAGAAAAAAATAAATTGTTAAAAGAGACTGAGGTTCCACACAATGAACAAATATCAAAATGATATTTAAGTTATACCAAAAACTTGACCATCAGTTCATGGTAAATTATTCCTTCTAATAGAAATGAATTTACATTACCTATATTTAGCAAGATCACATCATAGAGAAATATAGAGCTATTTCCACTGCTAATTTACATAATGGAAAGTGGAAAAGTTTGCTGTTTCCACATGCCAAGCCAAAATATATAATTATCTTTGCCAAACGTTCAGCAATCTACAGGGTTTGCATGCATAAGACATCCATAGCCAGGATTACATCTGTTTTATGGACATCCATGTAAAGGGAAGTAGGAACACCGACTTAGTCTATAATCCTTTATAAAATGTGATTTGGACTTTTACTTTACACAGAAATATTCATTTATTCAGTAAATTTTTGAAAACTAAAATTTCTAATTCTGATATTAGAACAACTCTCTAAAGACACTATGTTAATGCACAGTGAATAATTTTTGTGGAAATCATCTATTGTTAGAAAACTTTCTTCAGTCTATTATGTGCCTGAAACGGTAGCTTTTTATTCACAAAAATAAATAAAATTATACTTATATATGTAAAACCCATAAGAAAAAATATTTTTTATAAAATTACCCATTTCTGTTTTGTTAATTTGGATTTTAAAAGATGTGTTTCTATACTACCAAGAGGTTTCTATACTATGTAAGAGGTTTCTATACTATGCAATCTCCAGAAACCTGCAGTTGTTTTGGCGGTGGGACCCTGGGACACTCCCAGAATTGCAAACTCTTTTCCTGTTCTACAACTGAATCCAAGGACAATCTTTAGAAACAATTCTTGCTTCACCAAATATAAAGCTTGCTTTTGGAGATGGCTCAGGGGAAAGGATTAAGAGCTTAGGTGTACACAGCCTGAAGAAACAGGATAGTATAAGCATTTGAATGGGAAACTTTTGGATCCTAGGTATAGAATACACATGTGTCCTTGGAGTTTACAAAGAAACACTTTAGTTTCAACAGAAACAAACAGCAGAAAGACAAGGAAGGGCAGACATCAGTAAAAATACAGTTAAGATAAATGCTTGGAAATTGCTCCACTTTCTTTTTGAATGTGTCACTGTACTGAGCATTACCTTTTGGCCAAACTAACAAGAGTGATTATCATCTACTTTAACTTAGACTGAGAGGTGTTTCATAGGGCTCCAAAAACTAAATTATAAACATGAGGTTAAAACAAAATATGAGGTTATTCCAGATCTCTTGTAGGGACCTAGAAAATTACATCAAAGTTCCCTTAGTTTAAAAAAGAAAGAAAGAAAAAGTTCTCTTTGTGTTTATGATACATAAAAGAATACTAAGGTAGTATGAGGAGACTTAATATCAGAGCTTTACAGACAAGTTCACTGAAAGTTCAAATCAGAAAAGAGCAGAGTTATGCAGCTGGTTACAAAAATCACAGAAAAAAGTTGTACTTGTTACCTTATTATGCAAACAGATATAATTCAATAAAGGTTGAAAGGTTTTTTTTCTTAATTTGGTTTTACTTTCTTTAGAATGTATTTGAATATTCATGATGTGATTTCTTTAAAAAAAAAAGCGAGGGGCGTGACAACTTTTGAGATTGCTTCCATAAAACAATTCACAGCTGATTTTCCCTCCGTCTCATGTTTAGTGATACTATACATATTATTTTTAGTAATTCTCATTCACTATTCTAACAGAATAATTTCATCCAGTGTTATTAATGATCAATATAATAAAGTTTCTGTTGGCCCCAAAAGTATGGTTAGGTACTTTTACTTTCAATCAGAAGTTCCGGCAAATATGTTCAAGAAAGACAGGAGCAATTAAGAGCTTATATGTTCTGAATAAATGATGGGTCTAACTTAAGGAAAGAATAATTTTGATTATATTCAGACACTCAACGTTCTCCTCCTACATTGTGTGGCAAAAATGATAACTAGCTTCAGCACAAAGTTCTGGGTGAAGGTCATAGGAAAAAGAGAATCAAAACTATTTGAGTATGTCCCTGAGTTATCAACTTCCAAATAAATCTAGGTTGCAAAGAATACATGAACTGAAAATAAAAGCCTACATAGAACAACCTAAGTGGTTGTTTAACTTCTAAGATTAACCAAGTTGTGCCATCACTTAACACTGAAGTCCAAAACAATCTAACAACCTCTTTATACCACACCAAATACCTCTCAAGGACATTTAAATTGCTGAAGGAATCATCTCAAAAGCACGCATTGGTCAATAAGAGAATCCAGTTATATACAGATGGTGGCATTTATTCCTCCATCGCTGATATCAAAGAAATTCAAAGTAGGTGCTTTACAACCTAAAATAGTATAAACAAAATACAGAAAGAACTGTATCTGAGGATCTTTAGAACTAAACTATGTGTCATTTATCTGGTCTGGTTTAAGCATGAGCTGATTTGAAAGCAGTGAGATGAACCTGAATGGAGTTTTCAAATATCCAGAACCAATGGAATACATACATAAATCTGTGTGTGGGGGTATGTGTGTATAATACAAAATAATTTGGAAATACGTGGGCTTACCATCTACCAGTTACTGTAGTAAGAGCTTTACATATTTTAAATCATGTAACCTCACACAAATCCTATAATGTAATACTATTATAAGTTCACTTTACAAATGAGAAAACTGAAGTTACAACTTGCTCTAGATCTCTAGATTTCATAGCTAGGCAGATCCAGATTTGTTTGGTCCTAGAGTCTGTGCTCTATGCCCTTAAGCCACTATATAAGCAGTTCATAAGTATGGTTCGTGGACCCTGGGAAACTCTGAAATCATTTCAAGAGCGTCTATGAGGTAAATACTATTTTAATAATATTAAATGTGATTTGCTCTTTCACTGTTTTGACATTTGTATCGAGGGTACAACTGCTGCATGAGTCAAAGTAGTGTAGCAAAGTCTAAAAGTCATCGTATTTGTCTCTGCCAGGTACTCACAGTAGTTTTTTAAAAATGCCAGTTTCATTTAATATCCTTGATGAAGCAGTAAAAAAATATTAATTTTATGAAGTTCCAACTTGAATACAGTATTTTGTGTTATGGAACAGAAGTATGCACAAAGCACTTCTACTGAAGACATAGGTATGATTGTTGTTTTGAAGAAAAACACTTGTGCGAATATATGAATTGTGAGCTAAAACTGTTTGGTTTTCTTTATGGTATACTCGATATTTGAAAGAAAAACTGACAAACTTTGTTATTCTAACCTGGAAACAAAGTGAACTTCTCATTTCAAAAAAAAAAAGACAAACTATTAGTAGACAATAATAAAATTTGAGCTTTCAAGCAAAAATTGGAATTTTAGAAAACTCAAAATCACTACCATGGAATTACCCAAACACTGAAAGATGTTTTTGAAAACAAGGGATGACATTAACAAATGTGATTTTTTGGATATTACAGAACAAGATGTATCAACATTTGGAAGATCTGCATAACTTGATGGATCAATGCTTTCCACATGACTAATGCACAATATTACAAAATCACACATGGGTAAAAGATTCATTTAAAGTGCAAAATAAGCCAATGGATTTTAATGTACAAGAGACTAGGAAGGGTTTATTTATTTGGTTTCAGATTTTACATTGCATGCAACTTATAAGAAATTACTACTTGTTGAGTTTTGGTTAAGTATTAAAAAAAGAATAACCACAAATATATGTGCTATTAAATACTCCTCCTTTCTCATATTATATATCTATGTAAAGCCAGATTTGCCTTCTACAGTTTGACCAAGACAACATAGTACATGCAACAGAGTGAATAAAGAGGCAGATATAGGAATCTAGCTGCCTTCTATTAAACCAGTTATTAGTTATAAAAATGTAAAATAAAACCACTCAATTTTTTTTGGCAAAATGGTTATTTTTTCTAAAATTTATGTTATTTATGTGATGATTTAATGGAGTTTATTATTAGTTTTCCTTTCCAACTTTTATTTTAGGTTCAAGGGGTACATGAGCAGGTTTGTTACATGAGTCAATTGTGTGTCACGGGGGTTTGGTGTATAGATAATTTTGTCACCCAGGTAATCAGCATAAAACCTTATAGGTAATTTTTCAAATGTTTTTTAAAATTTCTGCTTTAATTTCTAATAAAGTAAATATATATATATATCTCAAATAAATAAAAGCTTTTTGGAGTCCTCGATAATTTTTAAGATTGTAAAGGGTCCTGAGGCCAAAAAGTTTGAGAAATGCTGAATAAAACTACACTCTCTTCTACAAGTGTGAGTGAGTGTGTATATATACACATGGTGGCGGAGGGGAGGGGAGGAAAGTAGGGATTTTCAACTTCCCTAAGGGGAAGAAAATGTACTAACCAGTAAACATGAAAATTATCTTAGCAATTATAATTCTATAATTCAAGAAATTGTCATTCAACATTTTGAAAAATGGCATTTTCACTAAGCAGAAAATAGAAATAATAAGCTAGAAAACTATCAGAGGTCTGATGCGGAGTAAACCTGTTTGAGCACTACTGAATGTCTGAAGTACACGAAATCAAATGTGTGGCTCAAAAATGACCATATTTGTAATGTAAGGCAATTACTGATATAAGCATAACATAATATAATAGACAACCTATTCAAATCCTTGAAGAACCAGCTGAGACATATCATTTTTAAACGTGCCCTAATCACATAGCAGATGCTCAATAAATGTATAGCAAAGACTTAGAACCAACCCAAATATCCATCAATGATAGACTGGACTAAGAAAATGTGGCACATATACACCATGGAATACTATGCAGCCATAAAAAAGGATGAGTTCATGTGTCTGTTGGCTGCATAAATGTCTTCTTTGAGAAGTGTCTGTTCATATCCTTCGCCCACTTGTTGATGGGGTTGTTTGATTTTTTCTTGTAAATTTGTTTAAGTTCTTTGTAGATTCTGGATATTAGCCCTTTGTCAGATGGGTAGATTGTAAAAATTTTCTCCCATTCTGTAGGTGGCCCGTTCACTCTGATGGTAGTTTCTTTTGCTGTGCAGAAGCTCTTTAGTTTAATTAGATCCCATTTGTCAATTTTGGCTTCTGTTGCCATTGCTTTCAGTGTTTTAGATATGAAGTCCTTGCCCATGCCTATGTCGTGAATGGGGTTGTCTAGCTTTTCTTCTAGCGTTTTTATGGTTTTAGGTCTAACATTTAAGTCTTTAATCCATCTTGAATTAATTTTTGTATAAGATGTAAAGAAGGAATCCAGTTTCAGCTTTCTACATATGGCTAGCCAGTTTTCCTAGCACCATTTATTAAATAGGGAATCCTTTCCCCATTTCTTGTTTTTGTCAGGCTTTTCAAACTATTGCAAGGATAGAAAACCAAATACTGCATGTTCTCACTCATAGGTGGGAATTGAACGATAAGAATACTTGGACACAGGGTAGGGAACATCACACACAGGGGCCTGTCATGGAGGGCGGGGGGAGGGGTAGCATTAGGAGATATACCTAATGTAAATGACAAGTTAACGGGTGCAGCACACCAACGTGGCACATGTACACATATGTAACAAACCTGCACGTTGTACACATGTACCCTAGAACTTAAAGTATAATTAAAAAAAAAAAGAATGGAAAAGAAAAGAAAAAAAAATGGCATAGCAAACCAAACACCGTGTTCTCACTTTAAGTGGATTGAAAAGATAAACATGGACACAGGAGGGAAATCACACAATGGGGCCTGTGGGATACATTAGAAGAAATACCTAATGTAGGTGACGGGTTGACGGGTGCAGCAAACCACCATGGCACGTGTATACCTATGTAACAAACCTGCATGTTCTGCACATGTATCCCAGAACTTAAAGTATAGTAAAAAATAAAAAAATAAAAAAAAGTAAATAAAAGTATTAAAGTGATTTTCCCTCCTCAGATTTGCCATTGAAGTTATTGTCAGCATATATTCAGCAATTAAGTATATGAGGCCTTCTGTGTAGTTCTAATGGTATTCCATGTATTTTACATATATACACACATTTGTATATGTATACAAATATAAGTTGCATATTTCTTTCTCGATACCTGTTTTTTTCCTAGTAGAGTTCTAACAGATCCCAAATTAAATTTTTCAAATTGGGGAAAAATTAACATCGATTATAGCTTGTTTCTGGAGGAAAAGTTTACTTAAATTCTAAACAACATACAAATAAAATTGCAAACATGATCCATTCATAAGTTGAGTCAGTACTGACATTAAGCCATTAATTCTAAAATTGGAAATTGACTGAATTTCCTGGACCTAACAAATAATCTCACAAGAAAAAGAATAAAACACGAGTCATAAAAGGTAGAAGTTAGACTTGTTTTTAGAAAATTCAAATCATGAAAAATCATTTTATAAGAAATGACATTAGCAATCTAAGTATCCTATTATAATACAGTCTGGTTCAAATAAATACAGAAATATTAAAAATCACATTTTCATTTTGTACATTAATATTATCATTTGCATGATCACAGATTCAACATTCACTCATTCCATTGAATAAATGGTTGAATATTTACCATATACCACATACCACAGATGGCTGTGACCAGCTTCTCTAGGTGGCTTCCTGCCCTTTTGCTTGCATGCACTCTTTTGATTAACTATTTTATGGGTAGGGGGAAATAATGTGAATATAGTAACTGTTTCTGAATTTGATGTGTTGTTATAAACTGGTGAGTGTCCTGGGAACTTACAGAGGATAGTACAGGTAAAACTAAGCCGGATTTACATTCAGACTCAGATGACCTAGGTTGTCAGTAACAAAATAATCTTGAACAAGTCACTTATCTTCTATTCATAAAAGCTTTATTTGTAAAATAAGGAAACTGGGTATTATGCTCTTAATGTTTACAATCTCTCTTGGGCCTCTTTTATAAGGGCACTAATCCTACTTATAAAAGAGGCCCAAGAGAGATCTCAAGCCCCTTCTGCCATTTGAGGATGCAGCAAAAGACAGCTGCCTATGAACAAGGAAGTGAGCACTCACTAGACATCAAATCTGCCAGTGCCTGAATCTTGGACTTCCCAGCCTCTAGAACTGTGAGAAAAAAAAAATTCAGTTATTTATAAGCCAGCCGGACTATGGTATTTTGTTATAGGAGCCCAAATGGACTAAGACACTGGGAGACAGTTAATACGGTTCTTTCAACTTTAAACTTCCATAATTCTATTTAGGTGCTGTAAACATTTGGCATAGGAAGATTAAGTGGGACAGAGGATTAAGCGCTACTTAATAGGAAAACAATGGTAGTATAAATGACTTATCCTAGCTACTTTAAAAATGCCTAATACATTTTTCTTACATTAAAAATGTCACATAGTAAAATGAACAGCATTCAGAAAGAATCACCTGAAAAATTCTGAAAATTATTAGAGAATACATAGTCCCCCTGCCTTATCCAAGAGGCATACATTCCAAGACTCCCAGGGGATAAAACTGTAGAAACCATGCATGGTATGAAACCCCATATACACTATGTTTTTCAATTTGATACCAAGATGGCTACTACTAAGTGACTACCAGGCAGCTAGCATATAAAGCATGGATACATTGCACAAAGGAATGATTCATACCTTGGGCAGCACAAAGCAGGATAGTGTAAGATTTCATCACACTACTCAGAACGGCATGCAATTTAAAATTTATGAATTATATATTTCTGGAATTTTCCATTTAATATTTCTGGACTGTGGGCAACCAAAACTATGGAAAGCAAAACCATGGATAAAGGTGGACTATTGTGTCCTTAATAAGTATGTAGTATCTTGAAAACAGAAAAAGAGAATATGATATACTTTAAATAGCTACAATTTATTAAATGCCTACTAATTCATATTAGCATTACAACAATCTGGTAAAATAGCTATTTTTATTTCTGTTTTAAAATAAGGAAACTGAGGATCAGAGATTAAATAAGTCAGGCAAAGATACTAAGTTAAAAAGTGGTACAGCTGGTATTCCAACCTGGATGTGTTTAACTCCAAAGCAATACTCTTTCCTCCATAAAAACGTAGTATTCCTGATTCCTACAAACAAGTCCTTTTTTTATAGTCAAGTTTCAATTGCTAATGGTAATGGGAAAAGGAACAACATGGAAAAATAAAACTCACACAAACATGGTATAAAAGTTTATGACATGGAATAAATTCCAGTACGGTAAGTTCTGAGGCTAGGTAAGATACTGGGTCAGATGGTTCTAGGTACCTTCCAAATCTCAAATGTGAATAATATTCTCAATTCATTGAAACTTAAACAGATTATCTACTCCATTTTCCTAATCATTAGAGAAATTTACAATTTTGTGTTAAATGAATTGTAAATTAAATACAAATATCAAGTATGTTATTTAGAGGATTGGGGGAATCCTCTAAGGAAAGGATGCGAAGATCTGCTATGTTAACTTTCTATTTTCTTTCAATGCGCTTGTTTAAAAGAAGAACACATTGAAAATTCAAAAGGCAATTTTAACCTAGGTTACTACAATTTGCTTAAAAGTGGGAAAAAATTATTCCAGAGAAGAATATGCTGATTTGCTTTTTCATTTCCATTTACTTTTTCTTTTCTTAGGGTGAGACAACAAAATTGCCACACACATACACACACAATGCTCTGAAGAAAATTAAGGAGGACATGTCCAAGAAAATTTACCAACTAAAAATTGATCTTGGATAATGAAAAGGAAACTAAGATTTCTAAGTATTATACAGGATAAAACTGAAAGCAGAAGACATGAAACTAACAGTTGTATTACATTGTGATCTTGGCAAAAAAAAAAAAAAAAAAAAACCACCAAAGTTAAAAATTACTACTAACTTATTAACCAAAATAATTAGTGAACTATAAAGTCGGAACTTACTACTTGTCCTTTAGTTTATCAAGAATGCAATCCTGTCAAAAAAACTGATTGATCAAGGAAATTTGCAAGTTTCTAGGTATAATCTAAACATTAACATGCAAGTCTAAAGTGCCATCAAAAATACTGGGGGCATTTAGAGGACATTCCAAACAACCACAGCAGAATACACATTCTTTTCAAGTGTACATGGAACATACACCAAGATTCACTATGCTGGGACAAAAAACAAGTCTCAATAAATGTCAAATAACTGAAATCATACAGAATATGTCCTCTGACCACAATGAAATTAATGTAGACATCAGTAACAAAAAAATATTTGAGAAATTCCCAAATATTTAGAAATTAAATAGCACACTTCTAAATAACCCACAGGTCAAAGAAAAAGTCACAAGGGAAATTAGGAAACATTTTGAGCTGAATGAAAATGAGAACCCAATTTTGTCAGTCCAGGTTCAACCAGAGAAACAGAACCAGTAGAAGACAGATAAATAGATAATTGATGGACGGATAGATAGATTGATTGATTGATTGATTGATTGATTGATTTATTACAAAGAATTCACTTATACAATTGTGGGAGCTGCCTAGGCAGATCTGAAATCTGTAGAGCAAGCAAGCCATCAGGAAGGGCATGCTGGAACTTTTGGGCATGAACTGAAGCTACTATTCACAGACGAAATTTATTCTTTTTCAGGGAAGTCTGAGCTCTGCTCTTTGGACTTTCAAATGATTGAACCAGGTCCCCAGATTATCTGTGATAATCTGCTTTACCTAAAGTCACTGATTACAGATGTTAATCACAACTACAAAATAACTTCATACCAACACCTAGATTAGTTTTTGATGGAATAACTGGAGTCCATCGCCCCGCCAAGCTGACTTACAAAACCAACCATCCTAACAACATATCAAAACTGGTGAGATGCAGACAAAGCAGCACTGAGAGGGAAATTTCAAGTTTTAAATGCATATATCAGAAAAGAAGAGGGGTTCAGAATCAATCATCTAAACTTCCATCTTTAAAAGCTAAAAAACAAAACCCCAAAACAGACAAGAAAAAGGGGAAGAGCAGAAGGAGAAAATTAAATAAGTAGAAAACAACATGGCACATGGATACATATGTAACAAACCTGCACATTGTGCACATGTACCCTAAAACCTAAAGTATAATAATAAAAATAAATAAAAAATAAAAATAAGAATAAATAAGTAGAAAAAAGGAAGTTGGAGAACTACATGATTTCAAACCATACTAACACAGATCACGTAAATATATTTCTCAAGGACTTTTAATAACATAGGAAACTTGTCAATTTGGTAAATTCTTACTTCCAACCTCTCCCTGCTTACCACGTTCCAGATATAACTTTCACAGAACTTGAGACCTAGATGCACCCTTAAAGGTAGCAGGTAGTTCAATTCTTTCATTTTTAAGAAAAGAATACCCAATGTCAAATAGTTAGGGAAGAGATATGCAAAACTATAAGCATGGTTTCCAAACTCCCTCCCAGAGCTCTTTCCATTGCAAAATACAGTCTCCAAATTGCCTTACATGTTACTAAAAATTTGACACACCTGATTTACTGTGCTGTAGCTTTTGGGAAAACATGCCATTATACCTACTTGCTCATTTTCTTTTACTTCTTAAATGTATCCACAGGCTACCTTGAGAGTCACCTTTCTGTGAATTAGAAAAGAATACTTCCTGGCTGGGTGCGGTGGCTCATGCCTGTAATCCCAGCACTTTGGGAGGCCGAGGTGGGCGGATCACGAGGTCAGGAGATCGAGACCATCCTGGCTAATGCGGTAAAACCCCGCCTCTACTAAAAATACAAAAAATTTGCTGGGCATGGTGGTACGCGCCTGTAGTCCCAGCTACTTGGGAGGCTGAGGCAGGAGAATCTCTTGAACCTGGGAGGCAGAGGTTGCAGTGAGCCTAGGTCACACCACTGCACTCCAGCCTGGGCGACAGAGCGAGACTCCGTCTCAAAAAAAAAAAAAGAAAAAAAACTCTTAAGCTATATCTTAAAACTCTTGGCATAACAAAGTTCTAATATTGTAAATACTCTAGTAAAATAACAATATTAAAAGAGGAAGACTTTATTACCAATGCTTTCTTTTAAAGAGTGACATTTTATGTTTGTTTTCTTTAGTAAGATTTGAAGTGTTTCTATAAGTGCTATATTTATAAAACACATAGATGGAAAAAATAAAGCAAGATGTTTTCCTAAGCAATAAATGTCATTGGGTTTTCAGCAAGGATATTTATGTTTCTAAAATAAAACACTTGCATACACTAGCTAGATAAAGTTAGAACTTTATCTTTTAAATTTGTTTCCTTCAGTGAACATATCTATAATCACATTGGTAGACACGTTATTTTTGTTCTATGAGGTTGTCATAAAGTTTTTATTATAAACAGGATATTCTCAAATATAATGCTTTCATTTTTTATAAACATTCAAAATTAAACAAAAGAAATAAAAATAATTAACAATTTTAATAAAATACAATTAGCAAACATTATTTTAAAAGAGACCATTCCTTTCACTAGCAAAATTACTCTTATATCCTACCTACTCCAGTTTGAGTTCCGGCTGGTTGGCAGCATAAACCTGCCTTAAAACGCACCTTCAGGAAAATTCTATTTAACCTCACTTGACTTAACATTTTACAGAGATTCCCTATGTATTTAGAGTGCTCAGTCTGTTTATACCATTTGGTACTTTTTAATCAATTTCATGCGCTCATGTTTTACAGAGCATGAGTTAGGTAGTAATTGCATCTGATGCCAAGTCATTCTCTGTATCCAACAGAGGGATGTAGGAGGTGGGAGAACCAGGATGCTTATGAAGGATAATAGCTACTAATTTTGTAGGTAGGCTTGTCTTGTTTCCCTATCCTTATAGACTGGCTTCATCAATTCTACTTCATTGGAACTACACCCTTTAAATACAGTCACTTAAAAAATACTACTCTGGTTGCCATATAGGCTTAATAACTATTGTCAATTACCTGACAAATTAATTTTTAAATTTTACTTTGAAATACGCCATGTTTGGAAGAGAGTATCAGACAGTGAGCTGCTCTATGGTTGTTAAATGACAGAACTGGACTGTGTGGTATCAATGGTACTTTAAACTTTATAATCACAGGCCATCAATGGCATCATATTTTAAAAGTGGTCTCATGTACATATTTCATTTAACCTTATCAAAACACTACTGAAATAGGAAGGGCAGGTATTGATTGCATTTTACTGATGAGGAAGCAGGAGATTCAGAAAAATTGATTTACTCAGATCTCATCTCTAGCAAACAATGCTGGCATCAGAACCTAAATCTTCATAGATCACAGTTGTCATTAAATTTGAGTAACATTTGTTATTCAAATAAATTCTAGCCTAGTGCTAGAAATAAAATTTGTTTTCAACGTGCTCCTATGTAAATTCATTCTTCTCACTAAACCATTACCTCATTTACTGTAGTGATTTGATATTCCTTTTCAAATTATAAAAAGTAAAATAATAATCTAAAATAGTAATCTTACCAAACCTTCCTACTCATATTACTCTTTTCCAAAAATGCAGACATTCAATATTAATCCAGCCTTGAATCCTTCAAACTGATTTGCTGTAGTGTTAAAAAAATTAATCTATTAATGTTTATCTGTACACTTGAATTAACACACAAATAAAGCAAAATGAGTTATATTTACAGTTTATTATACAGGAAGGTAAATCATTATCTGGTTCCAACCTATCTTTTCCAGCTTTATTTCCAACTATATTCTCTCCTCTGGTCACAATAGATTATTCCTCAAATACACCCTGTACTTTTCTCAGTTTCCTCTTCTGGAAATTCCCTTCCCCACCCATTTCCTCTTATTCAAACTCTACCCCTTCTTCAAGGCCTAAAATTAATGCTACTTGCATACAGGCAGACTTCCTAATCCATAAATTCAAAATTAATCTCTCCGTGTTCCATGAAGCTACTGTACTTTCTCTAATCTTGTGTTTTATATAGATTTCTTTGTATACAGACAGCTAACTTTCTGGCTCAGCTGAAAGCTTTATGCCACTTGGATATTGTAGATGTCTGAAAAACTGTTTGATGGATGCAAATTACCTATCAAACAGAACACTGCTTTAAGGTTTTCACCATGTCATGTCTGTCTCCTCAATCTCTAACCCTGGCTCCTCCCAGTTTATTTTCCATGTTATTATTATACAACGGTGATCTCCCAAAAACAAACCCTAATCATGTCGCTTTCCAATTTTAAATCTTTGTATTGTTTTCTACCATCTAAAGGACAGAGTCCATTTCCAAATACGCCATACAAGGCCCGTCATGACCTGGCCCCAGTCTATTTTTCTAACACTTTCTACCAATTCCTGCAGACATGCAACCATGTGTACAAAAGTTCCTGCAGTTATCAGGATATCAAACTCTTACCTATCCCCTTGCACCTACTTTCTGTATCCTTGGTACGCCATTCTAATATCCCATTCCTTAACCCTCATCTCAAGGGAGGTATAATATGGCAGTTAAGTCAAGGATATCTGTGTTTAAATCCTAGATTGCCAAGTTCTGGGAGAGTAATCCTGAATAAGTTAAACTTTTAAAAACACAATTAGGGAAAGGTGGAAAAGCTCTCTAACTTCACCATTCTTCCCCTACTCTTTTTGCAATACCACTGTGATCCTATGGTAAAGAAAGCAGCTTCAAGATTTTCTGCAAAACAAAAAACTAAGGGTCAGAATTAGAATGTAAGCTCTATGTTCCCTGCAGTAGAAGATTAAAACAGGTAAGTTTTAAAAACAAATATGCTTTAAACTTTCTTTTCTTCTAGTTCCTTATTCACTATGTGCTGAAGTGTGAAGTAACAATACATAGAAAATGTTAAATCCTTTTTTGCTTAACAGTCCATCTCAGCAAGGATATTAACATATTTTCACGTTTATTTGCCTCATCTATTATCTTTGGGGAAATATCTGTTAAGATCTTGTGACCATTTAAAAAATTGCTTTGTTGGCCGGGCACGGTGGCTCATGCGGTCAAGAGATTGAGACCATCCTGGCCAATGTGGTGAAACCCTGTCTCTACTAAAAATACAAAAATTAGCTGGGTATGGTGGCACGTGCCTGTAATCCCAGCTACTCAGGAGGCTGAGGCAGGAGAATGACTTGAACCAGGGAGTTGGAGGTTGCAGTGAGCCAAGATTGCCCCACTGTACTCCAGCCTGGCGACAGAGCAAGACTCTCTCAAAAGAAAAAAAAAAAATTGCTTTGTTTTCTTATTGTTGAATTTTAAGAGTTCTTTATATATTCTGGATACAAGTCTTTTATCAGATATATGGTTTGCAAATACTGTTTCCCCAGTCTGTGGCTTGTTTTTTAATCTCCTTAAAAGCATTATTACAGAGCCAAGGTTTGTTTTTTTTTTGATAAAGTCTACTTCATCATTTTTGTCCACAGATCATGATTTTTGTGTTAAAAAACTCACTGTCAAACCCAAGTTCATATAGATTTTCTTTTACTTTTTCTTCTAGAAGTGTAATAGTTTTATGTTTTGGTCTATGATCCATTTTGAGTAAATTTTTATATAAAGTATAAGGTATGTATCAAGATTTATTTATTTGCATATAGATCTCCAATTATTCCAGTACCATTTGTTGAAAGGACTATCATTTTTCAATCAAATTATCTTTGTACCTTTGTCAAAAAATCAGATGACTATATTTGTATAGGTCTGCTTGTGGACTCTGTATTCTGTCCCACTGATCTATCTCTCTATCTTTTAACCATCTTTTCTTTTTTTTTCCTTCTTTAAGATTTAATAGGTATGTCGCACTCTAGATTTTGGTTCACATATACTTAAGTGGCTCTTGTAGTTCAAGGTATCATACGCTGTAAAAGGATTTCTTTTTGTTCTAAGAATTAGAATGAAAATATAACAACAACAACAACAAAAAGTTAAACAGAACTTGAGTGATGTGAAGCAGATAAAGACTGATGTACAATAGCACCATATACTAAGGCCAGGTCACTGCTCTGGCTGAAAATTGGGAGTTGTTTCACCTTAAAGAGCCCAGATGAAGTGTGCCCTTTGGCATAGTATATTTCCATATCAGATTTACAGCTTTGTAAGGTTTTATTTGTTTCCATTTTGTTTATACCTGGTTTAGGTGCCAGGTGTTCATCTAAAGTAATCTCGAGCAGTTACAGTATTTAAAAAAAAGAACAGTTCAAATAAATACACAGCATCAACTTTCAAACACTCTTAAAATATTAGTTAAAACTTTTGAAAGAATAAACTGACAATTTTCTCATATATTTCTTTGTTGGATAAACACTATCAGTTTTATGAAAAGTATTTAGTAGGGGTTTTTATACGTATTAATAGCAAAAAGCTCTGAATGGCCTTAAACTGCATGAATTAAGGTAATTCAAACCTTCTCCCAAACTATGACGATAATACCAAAGACTGAAAGCAGTGATGCTGCAATTTAACTATCCTTAGGTTGTAATTCCTTTCTAAAGGCAAGAGTCCTAAGTTGTCAATTTGTGTTGCAGGCCATGCTTAAGTACTATAATAGGTGTTTTGTCCCTGTATTAGTCCATTCTCACGCTGCTAATAAAGATATAACCAAGACTGGATAATTTATAAAGGAAAGAGGTTTAACTGACTCACAGTTCCACATGGCTGGGGAGGCCTCACAATCATGGCAGAAGACAAAGGAAGAGCAAAGTCACATCTTACATGGTGACAGGCAAAGACAGCGTGTGCAGGTGACCTCCCCTTTATAAAACCATCAGATCTAGTGTGACTTATTCACTATCATGAGAACAGCACAAGGAAAGACCCAGCCTCATGATTAATTACCTCCCACTGGGTCCCTCCTACAACATGTGGGAATTATGGGAGCTACAATTCAAGAGGAGATTTGGGTGGGGACATAGCCAAACCATATCAGTCACCCTTTTTTAACTTTATTTTAGGTTCGGGGATACACACAAAGGTTTCTTACATAGGTAAATACATGTCAGAGGGGTTTCTTATATATATTACTTCATCACCCAGGTATTATTAAGTCCAGTATGATGTCCCTTTTTTCCCACTGAAAATTATTATAGTTCACTGACACAATTTAGAAATAAAGCTAGTCTGGCTAACAAAAGGAACCCTCTCACTTTGTCTCCTTAAAGTCAAGTGACCATTGTCTTCTGCAAACATCCGAACCTAGCATTAAAAAGACAAAATAATCTAGATCCCAACTTGCTTTTTAACTTTGCCTTTATTCACCTATGCTCCCAAAATACATGAAAAAGCTAAGCAACATTTGTATTTTTATTACGAATTAATTGACCACAAAACCTAAGAGCAAATATCTTTAAATAGCTACTAAAAGGTAAGCACATTTTGTTCCATAATTATTTTCATACTACACAGCACAGGCTAAAACAATAAAAGGAACAAAACATAATTTTTAAAACTTCACTAAAATACTAAGAAATCCTACCTGAGAATGAGCATAAAGCCAAACAATAAGGCTGTTGAATAACTGCAATGTTATCCTAGTCTTTAATTTCTGGGCTATTCTCCAATACCATCAGGATTAGATAACCTCACCTTCTATCACCTAAATGTATTTCCACAGGTCAGCTACATATATCATTTTTTATAGGTGACTAGACATGTACATACATACTTCTCCCAAAACTTACTCTTACCAAACAGCAGCAGGATATAAAATACAAGGTCCCATAACACCCTAGTCTTTGTCCCAGGCCTACGTAATATCTGGATGCTTTGGAGCCAAGCCAAAGGCATTTCGTTTTAACTTCATTAAACAAAGCCTGTCTTTAAAATATTTCAAGTTACTGTCAATATTGTGAGCAAAAAAGCATATCCGGAAATTTTCTATTAGTTTGAAATGACTAATAAAACTAAAGTAAATGCTTATCTAAAAGGAAGAAGAAATTGGCAGGAAGTCACTATATAACTTTGAAAGCTAAGAAAACATTCTTTTTTCAATAGAATCAAGAAAATCAAATATACAGTAAGGACAAATCTAACTTCCTATCTATTGAGTACATACATACCTTTGATCTAATGAATTTCCAGAACAAACTGAAAATACAGATTAAAAAGAAGTGATTCAGCAACTTAAACTCATATGCCAATTAACATCTGCCTTTGACCTTAAGAAAAGTACTTTTCAGAAACAGCAGAAACCCACCAACTATCATATAATTTTTAGACTTTTAAAATAAGATAACTGTAAAGAAGTAGGTAAATCAACACCATAAATGTTAAAATGAAAAGCAGGCTAAGTTCACAACATAAAATTAGGAATTAGAAAAAGCAGTAACATGTATTAAGGATCTGTAAAAGAAATGTGAGTACACAAAAAATAAATCAAATGTGGAATTACATTTAAAAATATAACAAGACACTGATGTGCTTCAAAATAAAAATGGAAATCCTACTGAAGATTTAACACTCACATAGGTGCATTTAAATGGTAAACACAATTAAATCAATATATACGCACACACATAAATTAAATAACTGAGACTTATGGTATAGCTATATCTAAATAATAAAGAGTAAGGAGGGAGGAGAGATCAAATATCACTAACATATCAAAACTAGCAAAAAGCTAGGAAATAATCATAATGAATTCTGTGAGACTTCAAAGTAGGTCATTACTGAATGATTTATATTGTGTCTGCTGTTATAAGACAATTACACATAAAGGTCAAGATTCAACAAAACTAACAAAATAAAACAAATCCACTCATTTAGAAGATTAATGTTGATAAATACTACAGTGGTGGTTAGTTCTTAAAAAGTTATAGAACTTTGTAGAAAAAAATGATTTCTAAATTACATACTAAACCTACTGAGGTTTTGCTGTTGTTGTTGTTTTAGAGGAGTAGATCCTAACATACGTTATTTTATGAAAGTCAAGCAAATTTTATAACTTTGTCTTTAGGTCACTTGAATAAGTACCCCTGGTAAAATAGAGGAAAATTGTTTTAAATAGTATAGTCTGAAAAGGTCTCTCTGTTAAGATGATATTTGAGCAAGGGACTGAACAAAAAGAATGAATGGCTACTAAGAATAACTCAGAGAAGAAAGTTTCATACTGAGGTAACTAGAAGTGCAGAGGCCTGAAAGAGGGGTGACCTTGGTATGAGAAGAATATGCTTGGTGCAAAGTGAGCAAAAAGAGTAAAGTAGATAATAGCACGGCCAAAACATATGAGAAAGTAAAAGGATATGAGGACCAGGACACAGAGTGAAGGGGTTGCCCTTGCCAGAAGAAAATAGATTCAGATGCAGATGGGTAGATTTGGTGGTGGGAAAAGGAACAAGTTCTCTCTCACTGCTTCTGTTTCTTAATGAAATACAAGGTGATAAGCCAAAAGTGAGAAGAGGGGTAGAGATGCTGGGTGTTGCAAAGTGATATGACTCTCTTCCAGGGAAAACAAGAAAATCAACTTATTAGAAATAATGATGCAGCCATTCATTTCCTCCCTACTGTATTCCCATCTTAGAGAACCTGCCCTATCACAGGCCTGAAAAAAAGCTGCCTTGTATCAGTTTGGGTTCTACCACACATAAGAGAAATTTCAAATAATGTGACTGAATCAACCTGAAAGGTAGTTTATCTCATATAGGAAATGTCCAGAGGTAGGCATTTCAAGCTGCAACAATGGTTCCACGAAGTCTTCAAGGACGCATGCTCCTTCTACCTCTCTATTCTACCATCCTTAGCTCAAGTAATCAAATCTGTGTGCCAGGCTGACAGGAAGAGGCAGGTATGAAAGAGGGCTAGCTTCTTTCTTCCTACCTTTAAAAAAGACGGCCTGAATGTCTGACACATTTCTGTTTCACCTCATTAGCCAAAATTTGGTCATACGACCATACTTAGCAACAAAGGAGACCGATGAATGTGTTTCAGTTAAGCAGCCATGACTCCAGTTAAATGCTGGCATTCTGTTAAGAGGGAAGGATAGACGTTGGAGGAGCTACCCATCCTTGCCACATCTGCATACTTCATGGCTTTCCATTTCCTCTATCAATGGCATAATTGAGCGGACACCTGACCTGGGCCACACCAGTAAGATTCTCTCTCCCAAATATTCAGATTTTGGACACAGAAATCCAGTCAATTTACTTCTGAAGAACTGAACTGCAAGAAGTAGCAGACTAGAGCTCTATGGAGAAAACAGATATGTAGAGGATAATGGAACAAATGAATAAAAGAAAAGTATAAGAGAAAAGCTGCAAAAGAAGAGAGAAAATACAACTTCCTGACAACTTGCTATCTTGAAAAGACTGTATGCAATTCTTTTATCTGGATTCTATACAACTCCCCTATTCCTTCATACAGAAATTCCTTTACTTGAGCTAATTTGAGTGGGTTTCTATTCCTTATAACCAAAGGATTCTTAAGCTATCTAATAAGAAAGTTACAATTTAATGTTGTATGTATATGAAATGTTATTCATCTGTGAAATTATGGAAGATATCTACTGTATTCTTCTCCACCCTTGGGTGTAAATACTGATAAGATAAAATTTCCTTTAGAATTTTGTACTTCTAGAAGTCTGAAACAACTAGGAATTGATACATAGTTCTTTTTAAAATTCAGGTAATGGTAATTATATAATTTTTATTATATTTGCCATTTTCTTCCTCCAGGCTGCCAGGAATATGATGATTAAATTTACTACATAGTCATAGATGTCGACAGCAATTTCTGTTTAAATCATAGACACTGTAGTAGATTGCATTATCTTTTCCAACAGTTCACTGCTCTTCCCTATGAAAGGTTTATACTTCATCCTATTGACATCAGGCTTAACTATATAACTTGCTTTGGCCAGTGAAATAAAGTAGCATATGCCAATTCGAAGCAGACGCTTTAAGAGCCAGCATATCTTTCCTTCATCACTCTTTTCCTCCTGCCATGAGAGTAGCACATTTCAGAGAGGAGCTGTTCCTTCATCCCAGGCCTAGAAGGAAGATGATGTGGAGCAGATCCACAGCTGCCCATCAGGATGTAGCCAGAGCAAGAAAACAAACATTAGCTGAGATTTTTAAGCCACTGAAATTTGGGTGCATAACCTAATATAGCCGACTAATAAAGAAAGCAATTGAATAAGAAAGAATTTAGGATATATGTTTATGTGTAGCAAAACAGAGGTATATCAGAAAGGACCAACAGGGCAAAAATATCTGAGGAGAGCAGTAGGAACATCCAGTGTTCCTATCTCAATGCTTATCACTACTACTTCTTAGCCAGTCTTCCAAGCCAGAAAGCTAGGAGTCATTTGGAATATATCCTTGGTATTTTTGAAATATACCTTCAGGTCTCCTACATCCAATCTGTTACCAAGTCTTAATAAATCTACCTCCTTAATATCTCTCAAATCCATCCCCACAGATACTACACCTTAGTTAGGCTCTTATTACTTCTCCCTGTACTAGTGTAATAATCTAATTTGTCTTTCCGCTTCAGTCTTCTTCTAATCCATCCCCTATGCTTACATAGAGTTATATTATAATATATGTGAAATAATGTCACATCTTTGCTAGAAACATTTCATGTCAGTCTTTCTTTAGCTGGACACACATGACTTGGCTCTGGCCAACCCCTCTCTAGGCTCTGTAGAGGTGTCATATCATTGCAGTTTCAAGTACTGGTTTCGCTGCTTTCTAGCTATGGGACATAATGCAAGTCACTTAACCTCTTAAAGTACAGTTTTTACATTTGTAAAAGAAGGATCATAAAACAAAGTATATCTTATACCTTTGCTGTGGAAGTTATATTAGGGAAATAAGTTGATTTAGCAAGGTGTCTGGCCCCAAGGTAGAATAATAATAAAGATCTGTGGAATAACAGAACAATTTCCTAGCTAGAACACCTATGAACCCTTCACAGCCCTTATTCATTTATATAGCTTAGGTATTGTTTTCAAGTTGCTTATTAGAAACTAAACAACTTGAAAAGAGACTGATGCTTACTAATTTCAGTATTTTGGGTCCTAGCGCAGTACCTAGTTCAAAGGAAGAACTAAATGACTGTGCAAAACCGATGTGGTATCCAAAGGGTAGTAAAGCCCCTGAACAGTTGCAGGGGTGTCCAATCTTTAGGCTTCCCTGGGCCACACTGGAAGAAGAAGAGTTGTCTTGGGGCACACATAAAATACCCTAACACTAATAATAGTTGATGACCTAAAAAAAAAAAAATCGCAAAAAAAATCTCATAATGTTTTAAGAAAGTTTGCCAATTTGTGTTGGGCTGCATTAAAAGCCATCCTGGGCTGCATGTGACCCATGGGCCACAGGTTGGACAAGCCTTGAGTTAGAGCAAAAGGGGAGTAAAAGAAGAGCTAGAGATAGCAAAAATAAAATTACTAATTATAATTTTCCCTCAGGCTCTTGCATAACTTCGTGTACTTTGAACTTTGTGTAAAACAAAGAAGAACTTTACTTCTTCAGTGGCCCTTCTCTTCCTTATCTTCCCAAACTATACTTGCCAATTTAATTTACAGGGAATTCACAGTATATGGCCTAGGAAGGCCAGAAAGCAGTGACTATTTCACAATTTATCAACATGACTATATTTGTTCCGGGGTAGAGACAAATGCTGAATAACTTAAAAAATGTTTTTCTGCACATAATCTCAAATCTATGTTTCAAATGCACAATTCCATTCCCTATAAACTGATGCAGTGAGATCAATGGATTGTAACTCTCAAGGGGAATATAAATCAATACATTCTAAAGAGATGCAAATACCTCTTTTCTATTTTGACAGGAGAAGCTTCCCCTATATGTGCATTTCACTGCTTCCTGTCTGCCATACAAAATCTAATTGTAAAAACAGCAGGGTTGTCATATTTCTGATATACATAGCTGAAGTTCAAGGATTTTTTTTGTTCGTTTGTTCTGAAGGTGATTCCTTGGATATGGATTAACTGGTTCTCAATGAACTGAATAGGCACTTTAAAAGTGGTATTTTTATTTCAAGTGGCCCAAGAAACGGTTTAGTCCAGAATATCCAAAAATTCTTGCTATCAATGTCCAAACAGAAAAAAAATGGAAGCTTGCCAGAAATGCCAAATATAGTATGGTTTCTATTACAATTAATACTATTCCAAAATTTTAACCATAACTGGTAAAGGCAATTAAAACAAACCACCTAGTCTACATTGAGAGATTATGCAACATTATTTAAATAATTGAATATAATGTTAAAGTGTTATTCCTTTTAAATAGTGGCTCCAAAAAATGACTTACTTTATTAGCATAAGAGTCATACATATGAAATTGCTGATATTTGACTGTTTTTGATTTGCAAAAATGGCAATTTTTGTTCAACCCTTTTAAATCTGGTATTTTGATGTTTTCCTGAAATATATACTGCCTACTTAACATCCATAGTACTTTGTATGCATGTCTAGCAGAGCGCTTGTCATACTGAATTGTAATTAATTGTTGACAATTCTTATTCTTACACTATATTATGAACATTTGCAGATAGAAACCATGTCTCCTTTATTTTCATGTTCCTGGAGCCTACCACTTCCTGGCAAGTAGCAGTTCTTACACAGTGGCTGGGAACAAGAATAACATATATTTGAGAGTAGAATGATTGGTTAGGAAAAAATACACAAAAACAAAAATCAAGTTCTAGTAAAAATTAGCACATAAATTTCATTAAACCTGGGACTGGTCCAAAGCTTAATATTTGCTATTAAACAGAAAGATTTCCTGAAAATACAACATTTGGATTACTACTACTCCATACCAAAGCAAAAAAACAACTGCAAATTTTCTTTATTCAGAGACCAACTACCCAGTGTATAGATCTTGGATTTCTATTTCTCTTCCTTTCTTTTACTGTCTGCTTCAGTCCAACACATTGGGACAAAAGAGAATGAAAGGAAGCAGAAATGCTCTAGCTAGTTAATTTCACTGTTTGCTTATAAATGTTCTGTGAGATGAAGAGGGGCACATCCTAGGATGATAATTTCAATGGTTTGAATTGAGTTGTTATAATATCTGTGGGTTTCAGTGTTTGCTACTAACCTGTTCTTTTTAAATTTGTACTATCATTTAAAAATGTATACTATCCTTTGAATTTTTGAAATTTAAATATTGAACTATCTTTTTAAATTTCCTAAAGCAAACAATGTTTATTTACTAAGGATAACTCTGTACTTCCTAAATCTAACCATAAAGTAAGAGAAGCCAGACACAAAGTATAGTAAGAGTCAAAAATTACCTAAGTATGAGAAGAAGCTTATTAATGTTTCTGAGAAGTCTAGAAATCCTGGGGAAAAAATATTCAAAGTTCCATAAGAATTCCTAATCATATATTTCAAACCCAACAAAAGAAGATCTGAAACACTAACAGCTAATTTAGGTGTTCATCCAGGCCTCAGAAGGTTATGAAAACATGACTCTGTTATCCCATGTTCCATAATTTAGAGCTTAATCAATTCATAAGATCTTTAATTTCAACTTCAATATTCATATCTAAATTCCTGATGCTATCATTACAGTTATACATCCCATATTCAGTCAACCTAACAGAACTCCTGAGCAAAACACAAATTCCAGTTAACTTTATCAAATAAGATCATTTTTTCATAAAAACGGAACAGTGCTGCAGTCAACTAAACATGGCATATAAATAGAACATGGCTGATAAAGACACGACCTGTTCAAACACTAAGACTGACGCCCTTCTAGTTAACCATAAAGATTATCACGAAATTTTTAATGATTGTGATTTTAAGGTATATGTTAAGATTTCTTTCATTTATATTTCAATTTGATGTAATTAATTTAGAATCACAATAAAAATTTAGAATCACAATAAAATTATAGATGATAGAAATTGCACAATAAAAGACAGCATTACTATAATGCTGTAATCCTAACAAACCACTGATTTTTTACTATCTGGTCCACTTATTACAGCTGATTTTATTGTTTAGTCATTTATTATGTATCAATATACAGATGCTAAAAACAAGCAGGGAAGACAACGCAATCTGATTTACATGATCAGCTTGCAGTAGCTGAGCTCCACCTACAGGCAAAAAAGGATTCTTTACAATAAGCTTTAAAATAGGACTTTCCAAAACACAAGCTGCAAACTACCCCAGTTTTCATCAACCTTGGCTGGATATTAGACTTACATGGAGTGTTTTTAAAAATTTCTTATGGCTGAATACCAAAATTTATGAACAGCTTGTTCAGGAATGGGATGATTCAAACGTACAAACAAGGTTGAGAGATACTGATTTTATTCCTTATCAGCCACATTTTAAAAAAACATTAGAAACACTCAAATATCTTATTTTCTTTCTGTAAAATTACTTGATTCTCACTTTCTTGACCCTTTTATCTTTCTTAAGATGAAAACCAAGTGCAGCTGAGATAAATGTCTTAACCCTGTTAAACTGCAAAAGTCCTGTGAAAGACCTGAGGTAACCCTACAAAATATCGTCACTTTTACATTATTCTATACCTCAGAAATAATCAAGGAGGTATGTGTTTGGGAGTAGAATTCTTAACATTGAATGCATATTAGAATATTTACAGAGCTTTGATAAAGTATATTGCCCCAAATTAATATATGCTCTTAGATGTGAGAAAAGTAAATAGCATTAAAAAAAATACTTAGAGGAGTAAATTTAACCAAGAAGCTAAAAGATCTGTCTGCTGAAAACTATGTAACATTGAAAGAAATTGAAGAAGGCACAAATAAATGGAAAGATATCCCAATCTGGATTCATGGATTGGAAGAATTAATATTAAAATGTCCATACTACCCAGAGTGATCTACAGATTCCAGGCAATTTCTATCAAAATTATGATGTCATTTTTCACAGAAATAGAAAAAAAAATCCTAAAATTAGTATGGAACCAGAAAAGACCCCAAAGAGCCTAAGCAATCTTGACCAAAAAGAACAAAGTGGGAGGCATCATGCTCTCTGATTTTAAAATGTATTATAAAGCTATTTTAATCAAAATAGCATGATATTTGCATAAAAACAGATACCTCAACCAATGAAACAGGATACGAAGTATAGAAATAAACTCGGGTATTTACAGTCAATTGATTTTCAACAAAGGTGTCAAGAACACACAATATATAAAGAAAAGTCTCTTCAATAAATGTTGGGAAAACTCGATGTTCACCTGCAGAAGAATGAAATTGGACCTTTATCTCAAACTATATGCAAAACTCAACTCAAGATGGATAAAAGACTTATGGATAAGGCCTGAAACTGTAAAGCTACTAGAAAAAAAAAAGGAGGGGGGGAATAGCCTGATGACACTGGACTCAACAATGATTTCTTGGATAGGACTCCCAAAACACAGTCAACAGAAGTAAAAATAGACAAGGAGGATTGCATCAAACTAATAAACTTCTGCGCAGCAAAGGAAATGAATAGAGTGAAGAGACAACCCATGGATTGGGAGAAAATATTTGCAAATCGTACATCTGATAAGGGGCTAATACACAAAATATATAAGGAACTCAAACAACTCAACAGCAATAAAACAAATAACCCAACTAAAAAATAGGCAAAAGATCTAAACAGACATTTCTAAAAGTTTGCTTAGACTAGAAGAACAAGTTTTGTGGCCTGGCACGGTAGCTCACGCCTATAATCCCAGCACTTTGGGAGGCAGAGGCGGGCGGATCACAAGTTCAGGAGATCGAGACCATCCTGGCTAACACAGTGAAACCCCGTCTCTACTAAAAATACAAAAAATTAGCCTGGCGTGGTGGCACGCGCCTGTAGTCCCAGCTACTTAGGAGCCTGAGGCAGGAGAAACGCTTGAACCCACGAGGCAGAGGTTGCAGTGAGCTGAGGTTGCGCCACTACACTCCAGCCTGGGCGACAGAGTGCGACTCCATCTCAAAAACAAACAAACAAAAGAATAAGCTTTGTAATGCATGCTCACCACAGTTAATGTATTTCAAAATTGCTAAAAGAATACATTTTTAATGTTTTCACCACACACAAAAAAGGTAAGTTGCTGAAGTGGATAAATACGTTAATTAGCCTGATTGAATCTTTCTACAATGAATACATACAGCAAAACATCACAAAGTAACCTATAAATATATACAATTACTATTTGTCAATTAAAAATAAGATTGTTTTAAAGGTTAGAAAAGTGGTTACTACTAGGAGATGAGGGGGAAGTAACTAGAATGGGGCAAGAGGTAAATTTATGGGTAATGGCAATTTTTTGTTTCTTGATCTGGGTGATGGGTATATGGATATATTTAGTTTGTAAAAATTCAGCAAGCTGTATATTTATGTGCACTATGAAATATAGTTAATAGACATATTAACTTATACTTAAATTAAGAGTTTAAACGTTAAAAAAGGATCTTTCCAGACTTTACCTCAGACCAAACAATTCTGAACCTGTGGGTGAGGGGCCTAGGAATTAGTATTTTTCAAAGCCTCCTCCGTGAGCCTAATGTGCGGTTGGGAGTGAAAACCACTCCTATAATGGAACATAATGAATTAAATATTTTATTTATCCACTCATTCCACAAAGTTTAATGACCAGTTACTATATGCTTACGACATTAGCCGCCTCTGAGGATATAAAGATAAATAAGACATAGTCTCTAAAGAGCTTAGTTTAGGCAGAGGAGAGGCCAATCAATAAATCCCTATTGAAAATACAAGCAAGCTACTTACAAGATCCAGAGGAGAAAGTGATTTCTCAAAGAAGAATTTATTCATTTTTTGTTCACGTATTTACAAAAATATTTGGGTACCTATGCTGTTTGAACATGGAGATACAAATGTAAACGGATATGATCACTACCTTCAAGAAAGTTACAGTATAAGGATACACAAAGAAGAAAAAATGTATCTATAACCTAATACCACACTATTACAGAAGTGTGAAAAGGGTGCACATAGGTTTGCACTAGGGAGTCAGGGAATATAGTACCAACTTGCTGACAACTTGCTGACCTTGGAACTAACATGATACAAACTTGAACTCGTCTAGGAGCAGTAGGGATAAAAATTAATATTCTACAGGACTGCTTCTCAAACTAATGCACATAAAAATCACCTGGGGATCTTGTTAAAATGCAGATTCTAATTAAAAATATGTAGGGCAGGGCCTGAGACTTGGTATTTCTAACAAGTTCCCAGGTGATACTAATGCTACTATTTCACAGATCACACTTTAAATAGTAAGGTTCTTCAGAGAGATTAGCCTCAAGAGAAAAGAGACAAAAATCTCCAGAGCAGGAAGACCAAGAAAAAAAAAATTGGAAAGTAGCCAGTCGATTATCAACTAGATGGCCTTAGTGGGAGTAGTTTCAGTGGAGTGGTAGGCGAGAAGCTAGATGATGTGTATTTAGAAATAAATAGGAAGGAGGTAGGGACAGGAAATAAAATGGAATGGTTTTGTTAGTTTTTACTCTCAAAGTGGGGAAGAGAAAGGAATACGGGTTGAAGAAATTTACTCTCATTTCATAAAAAAACAAGCAGCCAGGTGATCCGTAGAGTGAGTGAGTTTGAAGTGTGAAGCAAACGTTGTGGCGAGTGAGTAATAAGGAAGCACTGGAGACACAGCTGAGGCTGGAATCTAGAAATCCAGAATAATACCAGCTTGTATATGGCTGTGTGATTCTGCTGAGCTGTATCCAATAGTCAAGATATAGGCATAGAGAAGGTGGGCTGGAAAGAAAGTGGGATTGGTACATTTTAAAAAGGGAAGAGACAAGGGATTAGAAATCCCAGGAAGTCAGAATAGATATAAAGGTGCCTATTCTCTAAGGAAAGAAACTGGGAAGCGTTTTGGATTTGTATTTCCCCTGAGCTCTTTTTTCAAATGAACAACTAGAGACATTGTTGACAACACATTACTAGGAGAAGATCCTACTATATGTAAACTTGTCGAAAATTATTCTGTTAAATATCATTCCCCAGTTTAAATATTAAGCACTCAGTAAATACATATGTAGGTTTAACATCCAAAAGTGATAACCAGCTTTAACAGATTCCGGATGTTTCCTTACCAATAGAAGCAATACCACATGTTTTCAGTAAAATTATACTTTGAACGGCTCATTGCTTAAAGGGCTGGTAGGCTAGTCTAGTTTCTGATCCTACTGCTTAAATGGAAAAATTACCAAAGGATAATAGAGTACTTCAAGCACACCCTGATGAAAACTTATGTATCAAGAGTACTCACTTTTTAATAGATAATGATTTCACACTGACATCCTATCTGGCTTGCAGCTATACCCATTATAACTCAAACTGAGCAGTGACTTTCCTTTAAATATAATTATCCCTTTTACCACATTGTAGTTTTTCAGTACATTTGAAGCTTTCCTGTGTTGTTTTATTTTTTAACCATAAAGTTAACTCCAGAGACTCGCTGGTATAAATAACCAAAAGTACTAATGATTTGGAAATTTTTTAAAATTTATTTTTATTTTTTTAGAGACAGGGTCTTGCTCTGTCGCCCATGCACGATCATAGCTCACTGCAGCCTAGAGCTCCTAGGCTCAAGCCGTCCTCCCACCTCAGCCTGCTGAGCAGCTGGGATTACAGGCATGAGCCACCATGCCAGGGTCTGATTTTGGCAACTTTATGAACTGAAAAAAATACGTGGTCATGAGACAATCATGGACATTTCTAACTAGAGGAAAAAACTGTTTCTTCCTTTTGAAATTCTGTACTTTCTCCTCTATCCTGACCTTATTTTTCTTTTGTTTCTCTTTGTAGGTAGGAGAGATAGGATGAAGGAGGGAGAGTAGAGAATGTGAATAATGAAAATGTGGGGGAACAGAACAGTTATAAATAAATGTGTGCTGTCTGCACCATTTACAAAGGCACACTTTGCCAATTATTTTACCTAAAAGAATCCAATAATATCTACAATACTCATGTTTACCTAAAATATTCAAGCCACCTTTGGAGACTTCTTATTTAATTTACTTTTCTAAGTAGAAAAGTATTTAATTTACTTTTTAAATTTATTTAATTTTCTTATTTAATTTACTTTTCTTAGTAGACTTGCAATGCACTTGAATATAACTTTTTCCTCTACAGTGAATATACAAATTATGTGACTTTAATTTTGCAAATTATACTGATTTATAAAAAGAGAAAAATTGCTTACATAAGTAAGTGGATATATATGTTCCTATGTAAGAAATTACCATAAAAACTAAGCTTTAAATGTCTGTTGTTTAAGTCATCCAGTCTATGGTATTTTGTATAGTAGCCCAAAACACTCCTCTATCCATCCATTCTCCATACTAAATACAATCTCAATATATCATTTGCCTGTAAAAACTTCAATGGCTCTCCAGTATTCTCATGATAGATCAGATTCCTAAATCTAGCTATCAATGCCATGTTTGGTCATCAGGCCCATACTACAGCCAAGGAAATCTTATAAGAATAACCCTTAATTGTAAGAGTGAACACAATTTTGGAAAATGCAAACTTTGACTTTTCTTAATATTAGGTAAACAATTTTTTAAAGACACTTATGAAAGGTACATTAAAAATAAACTTTAGTTCTTATACAAAATTTAGCATTGCTAAATTATAATTTATATTATAGGGTATATAAATATTTGAAATTTGATTAAAGCCTACAAGACTGAGTTGGGAGTTTAAGGAACACTTAAATATAACATTAATAAATAATTGGTTGGCTCATCTATTAAAATTTTTAAATATATTTTTGTTACATTATAAACCTAACCTTTAAAAAAATTCATAATTTTTTAAAATTGGAAAACACATGCCTTGAATGAGTGGAATAAAACATTATGCATCCATAATTACATTCATGATTTAACTAAAAATTACAGTGTGAATGAGAGGTTTTTCAACTCTATGAATCTGGAAGCATGCATATGATCACTAAAATCTTTAGTCTATATTAGCTACTATGTATGGTATATATAATATAATCTAGTATGTAAAATTATTCAACAGTGATTACTTGAGTGTCAGGTGAATATTGCTGGAAAAAAGACATTAAGATGACTCCTAAGTACTATTTCTAAATGTTAAAAGCTATGCTTTTAGTGGAAATTTCTGGGAATCATTTTTATTTGATTACATAAAGAAAAAAATTAAGGAAGCTATGCAATGATAGCGTGGAAATCCTTTTTAAGTTTTTATACATGTGGTTGAGAAACATGATAGAGAAAAAGAATGTTATTTAAATGTAGTTACATTCATATTATCCCCAAATAGTATTTGAAGAAAACAAATACTATTGTTTTTTAAAGCAATATTATTTAAAATGTACACTATAAAGTTGAAATAGAATCACAAAGGAGATAATTTTTCAATTAAGTTGAATTTCAGGAGAATAAAATGTTGAGTCATAAATCCAACAAACTTTCATCACCAGACAGTAAACTTTTCATCATTTGCTGAAATTTATTTTATGATACTACTGAGCTTAGGATAGGTATATGGTATTTGGTAAATCAGACTTGAAAAGATATTTAAGAATGTTTTAAGGCCCACTCATTTTCTTCATCAGTTTTGACAAATTTTCCTCACCGAAATTATTTGAGGATGTCTCTTTTCTTTCTATACAGTTACTCTACTGCTCTCATTGGTATTTAACAAATGCATTCTTCCACATCTAGCTAATACATTATTACCCTATATATATGAAAGTATAGAGCCTTTCTAAAAAAGGATCAGAGAGAAATAAAATGGAATTGAACTCACAGGATCATTGCTATGTTTACTTTAAGCTTGGTGTATTTTATTTTAGGCCTGCTAATGGGCCAATTTGTACAACTGTTATGTTTATCAAACATTATGAAAATGGTATTTTAAAAATTAGCTGAAGAGAGGATTCAATCTGAATTAAAGTGAAATATAAAAAGACAAAAACTCTGATACCTAGCACAGTAACTGACTCACCTGCGGTTGACTGATTTCTTCTCCACTTCTCCTTCTCCAGCTGATTTAACATTCGCACTTGTGTCCTTTTTTAATTTTTTGGCAATTCTTTCTCTCATCAGGTTCTTTTCATCACCATCAATATATTCATCATGCTCTGCACTTTCATCTTCTCCATCCTGTAGAAATGGAAAATGAGTATTTGCCAGGCGCTCAATTTCCCCTTTCATTTCTAGAGATCTATTGCATCCACTGAATCTCCTTATTGCATTCTAAACTATGTTTTTTTAAAAAAATTTTGTTTTCTTTTGTATTGAATTATAAGCCCTTGAAGAATCTGCTAAGGTGGGAATAGCCCTGGGTTCTGCTCTAAGCCAACTATGTAATTATGGGATACCCCAGGAAAGGCTGTTTGCTCAATTCATGCCCAGCTCCTTTGTGCAGCAGACTTCTCCCTCTGTATCACCTGGGCTATTCTATCTGTCTATATCCCTATTCTTATTTCAGTGGGAAATGTGGCTTTTGAAGGCAGTTGGCCAGCATACTGACCTCAACAGGGATCAATTCAAGTAGAAGAGGTGTAGTGCAGAAGCTGAGATTTCTATAATCCAAGTCACAGCAATCACTTCTCTTCTGAAAACCCTCTAGTGGGTCCCCAACTCATTCAAGGCCCTATGCAATCTACACCCCCCTGACATAATCTCCTACAACTCCAGCCCACCAACACTAGCCAACTTTTTGGAGTTGCTGTTCTCTCCAGCCTGAAACAAACACTCTATTCCAGATATCTCTTCATTGCTTGCTCTTTCATCTCCTTCAGATCTTTGCTCAAATGTTACCCTCTTGGTGACGAGATTAACCTATTAAAATGGTAGAACCACACACTTACCTCCAGTACTCTTTCATCTTCCCTGGCTTATTTTCCAAAGTACTTATCACCTATCTGATACACCATATATTTTAATTATTTGCATGTGTATTGTCTGTCATCCAATTACAGCAAACACTCCATGAGAGCTACAATTCTGGCCTGTTTTGCTTACTGCTGTATCTTCAACTTCTAGAATAGTGCCCAGCATTAACAGATGAGGAACAAAGGGAAGAAAGAGGGGAGAGAAGGAGAAGGAAGAAATAACCCCAAGTGGATCATTTTTCTTTTGTGATTCTTTCTTTGATCTGGTGAGTCGTAGTGAAGCAGGATTCTTAAGTTGAGACTTTTGGACCCCTAAAGCAGTGGTCCTCAAAGTCTGGTCCTTAGGTGGTATTACATAGTTGTTTATTAACACCTAAAATTCTAGCCCTCATTGCAGACTTATTGAACCAAAATCTCTGGGGGTAGGAATTATGAATGTTTTCAACAAGATGTTTAAGTAATTCTTAAGCACTAAAAGTTGACAACCACCGACCTAGGCCTTCCATGCTCAGGCCTCAGGAGATCTAAAAAAAATTCCCTGCAAATTCATATAATTTTGGTTGTGAATGTAGTACATTTTCCTGGGAAAAGATTCACAGTTTTAGTCACTCAGCCATGGTATTAAGAGCAAATCTATACTTTTACATTCTATCCTATACATTGATCCTATCTTCTAGACCCATATTATGTTACACAGAGGTCTCCAAATTACCTCAATCTTGAAATGTATAAAATTAAGCTCATTATTTTTCATCCTTCTCTCCACCTCAACCCTATGCTTTCTTTTGTACCCTTCTAACAAGGTGCCCAAACCAGAAACCTTGTGGTTGTCTTGGACTACTCCTCCCTCACCTCATAGTATAGAATCAGTCACCTCCTAGACCTCTTTCAAATCTACCGCTTTCCCATCTCACAGCCATGGTCTTACATCAAGTGCTCTTCCTGCAATAGCTTACCAGTATCAGTCTGTTTCCTCTAATTTGTCCTCTATAATATCGCCAATAGTGATCTTCCTGAAATGCAAAATTGATCATAGCATCCTTCTTTTTAACAAACACCCTTCAACTGTTCCTCACTTGCTTTTAAGAAAAAATTCAAACTCCTCACCATGGCCTATGAAGCTCTGTAATGAAGCTCCGGCCTGTCACCACACCCTGTTCACGCTGGCCTGCTTGCAGCTCTTAGAACACACCAAACTCTCCTGCTTTGGACCATTTTGTATATGTAGTTCCCCTTAACTTCAATACTCTTCTTCCTTGCTCTTCACAAGGCAGACTCCTTGAAAGTTTAAACCTCTGTTTGTATTTCCTAAATAAGGTATAATCTCTCCTTAGTTCCATGCTTTAGCATATGCTGTTCTCTGAGCTAGAGGGACCTCACCCTTCACCACTTTCTTTCTTGACTTAGCTAACTCCTAACTCTCATACAAGACATAAACAGCATTATCTCTTCCAGGAAGCTTTTCTTGACAAGGTCAGTTATTCATCCTCTCTCTATCTACTACTGATAGCCAGAGAGAGCCTTCTCTTTTGACTGTGATAATAGATAAATCTGTGTTCATGCATGGAAAGTTATGTACTTCCTAGTAAATTATATAATGCACAAATTAATGGTTTTTTATATAAAAAGTGGCATATGTATAATTTGAAAAACTTGACTCTTACATATTAAAGGAAAATCTTCCTTCTGTTTTGTTAGCTTTATTAGCCAATACAACTAATAAAGATCACTACAGTCTTGAATGAGAATCTTTTGAAATGTGTATATAAAAAGGGGATGCTACTATAAATTACTGATCCAAGCATTTCCCATATGTCATGTAGGATGCCCACACACCAATATTTAAACTTTTAACAGAATAAATTTATAACATCTGAAGTTTGAGTATTAATGTAATGTTACATGAGGGGGAGAAAAAAACAGACTAGAAATTCATATATAAGATTCTAATGTTGTAGAGAGATACACACACACACACACACCCCCCTAGAGTAAGGAAATATTCTAATACCTAAATAATTTCTATTTTTCATATTTTTCCAAAATTTGACATATATAACTATAAAAGTAATACATTACTTTTTAAGAACAAAATTAAGTTTTTGTAAAAATTCTGTACTTTCTATGAATTGTTCAAACTATATTTATACCAAAATAAATACTTACATAATCTAAATCTCCTGCTGCATCACCTTTTTCACTATAAAAAAAATAAGCAAAACAAATTTTAGTTTCAAGGTAAAACTAATACAATTATTTTGTAACCTAAAAATCTAGAATAGTTTGCTGGGAATAACATTCCAAAAATGTATTTCAACATAGGAATTTAAGAAGGGCATTATAGAACAGATGGAAACATTCTTTAGAGTCATTTTTGTAAGTGGAATAAGTATGATTCATTGGCAAATATATGCGTTCACTAGAATTTGAAAGAAAAAAAGCAAACAACAACCAACAGTGCTATTTTTATGAACAATGGTCTGCAAAAAACAATTTCTTCTATTGGCTTGAAGTATTCTGGCTAAAGAAAACCCCAAATCCTTCAAATAAAAGGATATTAAGAAAAGACTGTCTTAAAATAGGAGTTTGGAAAATGAGCTAAACTGAGTACAACAGCATTGTAGTGCCCCTTGAGATATTGGCCCAGTTTATCTTGTGCCATTACATCTAACACCAAGACGTCTTCTCTTTGCAAAGAGAAGCAACAAAGGTAGCAAGACAACTTTCTGTTAACTCCTCAAAGTATGTGAGAATTTATAGTCAGTGGACTGGCCCCCAAACTGGTAACTTCTTCACAAAAACCTTTAACTCTAATTTGTTCATTCATGACACAATTAAGGCAAAAATGCTTCAAGGAAAAAGTTAGCAAAACAACCTGAATTAAGCATTAAACTGTTAAAGCAAACAGTTTCTAGTCCTAACATGTAATGGTAAAACAATTTTAAATGTAATTCATTCAACAGAGATAGAGAGCAAGTGCGAGAGTGACTAGAGTGTTTGTTTCTCTCTATCAATCTTGAAGTTCTCTATTTCTGTTATCAAAATGCATTATTTTTTTGGCTGGCTTAAAAATTTTTGACTTATGAGGACTGATTGTTTATTCACAGAGGAAGCAAGAAAATTATCTGAGCCAGAAAATTAAGAACTTAGGATCACACCAACAATGGACTAACCTTTCTACAACTGGAACAGAACTGAGATGTGGATCATCCTTAAGCAAGTCATGACTACTTTTGCTTTTGCCCTTCATGCTCTGCAAAGAATGTACAATATAATCACGAGGGGGAAAATAAACAGTATTCCTAAATAACAAGTTAACAAATTTACATAAAACCTAGCAATGATATAATATGGTTAGCAAAAGATGTATTCCTGAAAAGTTCAATACAAACTAAAGTTTTATAAGTAAGACTCTTACTCTTCTATTGACTGAAAATAGTATTTTAGAAACACCTTTTCTTTCAAAAATGATGTATCATTTAAAAGAAGTCTGTTGAATTACCAACTTCAAGCACTAAATTCTCATCATAATTTGCATATAATGAAACTAGTTAATTTTTATGACCCCTATAACTTAGAAGCTAGATCACGAGAGTATTGAAATAAATGCACGCTATTATTCTTCAAATATGCCACCTATACTGCACATAATCACTTTTTAAAATGTTACTCAAGCAAAAGATAAGTGCATCCCCGAGGAACTACTTACCAACAACAACAAAAAAAGATGTAGAAGAGCCTCTTGAGCATGAGAATATTTATCAGTGACCAAATATTTATTAAATGCTTTAATTTCAAAGTTCATGTTTTCAAAAAATGTACATTTTCAAAGGGAAACAAGACATAAAAAGGTTTAAGAAGTAGCATTATAAAACAACACTACTGCTATTAAATATATATATATATATATATATTTTGAGATGGAGTCTCACTCTGTCACCAGGGTGGAGTGCAGTGGTGCGATCTCAGCTCACTGCAATCTCTGCTCTTCTGGGGTTCAAGCGATCCTCCTGCCTCAGCCTCCCAAGTAGCTGGGATTACAGGCGCATGTCACCATGCCCAGCTAATATTTGTATTTTTAGTAGAGATGGGGTTTCACCATGTGGCCAGGATGGTCTCGATCTCCTGACCTCGTGATCTGCCCGCCTCAGTCTCCCAAAGTGCTGGGATTACAGGCATGAGCCACCGCCACGCCCGGCCAAGTATTAAGTATATTCTTTGTGCTAGGCACTGTGCTTCAAATAGTATTGTTACCCCTCTCTTCTTCTCTCCCCAAATTAAAGTATATGAGGTGGGAATTATTAGCTCTATTTTACAGATGGTTAAAGAGATTACGTAATTTGCTAAAGGTCACAAAACTAGTCAGTGGTAGAGGATCTAGGGATTAAATCCAGGTGTGTCTGACAATAGTACCCATATATCGAAAACCTAAATGTATCCATTTTTCTTTTCCTCTAGGCCCCTATGGGCCCAGAACACTGGCCTGGTTTCAGAGCTGCAATCTCCTGTTCTACAGATTTCCCTACTGCAGGGTGGGACACCTCAAACTTATACCCTGTATATTGAGGGAGGAAGATGCTCACCACCCCAACTCCCAACTAATCATATAAAAGTGAATAGTTAAGAGATTAGAGTTGACAGAAAGAATAATTTCTGCTTTGAAAAATTTTGAAGAAAATTTTATACGAGAAAATTTATTACAAAGTATGTTAACTAAAATGTTTAAATGACATTTAAACAGATACAGACACAGAGATGAAAACACCTCTTTCCCTGAAGCTCGCTTTACCACTTTTAATTTGGAAAACAGGCTCTTAAATAGATTTTAATTTCTGTATTAATATGGGGCTTTCTATAGATTTAATCAATTAAAACATGCTTATAGTGCAATTTCGTAATACAAAACTTTCTCCAACAGTTAATCTAAATATGCTATTATTTGTAGTTTTAAAAAGTCATAGAATCTGAATTATGCAATTAATCTATATATCTAATTTCATAAACTTACTTAAACTAAGGAGTGATGAAAAAGCAAAATGTCATCTAATTACTGGATAATGTTTGTCTGACTATGAAAAATGGGGGAAAATATTCACAAAACAGAAGGTGGTATAGTAGAAAGAACACAGGACAAGAAGAAAGATGGTGGTTGGATCAAATGAGTTTCAAAATGTAGTATTCCACAATTCCATGGGGTTTAGTCTAAAACATGTACCATTTGTTGAAACAGAGTGATCTCATGAGACCTCAGAAACACTGCCTACAAAATGGGAATAATAATCATAGCAGCCTTGCCTATTTCACATAAGAGAATTAAATGAGATTATCTGCAAAAGTGTACAGTGAAAATCAAACAACTTAAACAAGAATAAAAGCCTGAACAACTTTCATTCATGCTTTCCTTCCTTAAAATTCCTTCCTCCTGCATCTCTGGCCATCAGATTATTTTCATCTACCCTCAGAAATAGTCCTTTATTAATTCTCCCCACCTGGTTCCCTTATAAAGTCACAATCATAAACATCACAGTCAGAATTGGCCTCAGATCCTCTGTTCTAGCCTTTTGGTCCACTGATCAGAAAATGACTTATACTAATAAATAGCAAAAACAAGATTAGAATTCAGATCTCTAAGTAATCTCTTGGTCCATTAATGAGCTATACTATTTCACTTCTTTGTGAATGTTAGTTTACAATTGTTAATTTCATTGTTAATATATTAAAATGGGTTCTTGTATTCTTGAAAATCACTAAGAGCGATTTTAAGTTTTCTCCTCATAAGAAATGATAAGTATGTGAGGTAATTCATATGTTAATTAGCTCTAGGGGCTTTAGCTAATTTAAAAATTAATTAATTTTTTTAAAAAGGTTCTTGTTTGTCTTCTAAAACTTACTTTAAATAGCTGGAAGGAAAAAGAAAAAACTTGCTTTACACTAATTTAAAATAAGACTTGACAATAGGAGGAACCTGTGTTTAATTTTAATAATCATTACCATTTCAAATTTTAACTAACTTTTAAAATTAAATTACTATAGAAATATATGAAAAGGCAAATTTTTAGGCCTCTCTTCCCACTACAGTAGACTCTGAATCCTGCAGGGAGAGAAAGCAAATTGGAGATGAACTGAAGAAATTAGGATACAATCCTTAAGAGAGTGAAAATGAATTCAGACATTTCTCTTTAATGCCTATTCTTTCTTAATGACCTACTTTAAGGTTCTTATTTATACCATCAGGTAACAGTGAATTTAAAGGAAGAACAAGCACCAAATATATTTTTAAATGTTTTAAAAATTGCTTAAAATAAGTTGACTAATTAAAAGGTTTAGCTGATGAACGAAATACTAAATATATTTAGTGAATTCAGTGTTAGGGGCTTCACAGAAAATTCAAAACTATCTGCAAACAAATGTAAAAATGAAAATCAGAGGGACACAGAAAAATTACGTTATCTGGAACTTCATATCCAAGAACAAAGAGTCAGCAAAACAGTAGGAACTAAATAGAATACAGGTAGAAGGGGGCAGAGGGTAGGTGGGAGACAGGAGAGAAAGGAAGGAAGGAAGGAGGAGGAGAAAGAGAGAAAAAGGAAGAAAGGAGGAAAAAGGAGGAGGAGGAAAAAGAAGAAGAAAAAGAGAAGGGGGAGGAGAGGGGAGAAGGTATAAAACAACATTGGTGGTACTCTGTGTGGATAATTTTATGAGTCAACTTGGCTAGGCAATGGTGCCCAAATGTTTAGTCAAACCCCAGTCTAGATGTTGCTATGAAAATATTTTTTTAGATATGATTAGTATTTAAATTAGTAGGCTTTGAGAAAGCAGGTTACACTCCATAATGTGGGTGGGCCCCATCTAATCAGTTGAAGGCCTTAAGAGCAAAAACTGAGGTTTCCCAAGGAAGAAACAATTCTGCCTCAAGACTGTCAAAAAGAAACCCTGCCTGAGTTTCCAGCCTGTGTATTTTGAATTTATCAACTATTCCCTGAGTCTCCCTGCTGGCCTACTCTACATATTTTGGAATTGCCAGCTCCCACAATTGCAAGAGCCAATTCCTATAAATAAAGAGATAAAGTGATAGATTAATAGATAAATGGATCTATTTTATTCTTACCCTCTCTCTCACATTCTATTGGCTGCTTCTGTTTCTCTGTAGAACCCTGACTAATACACAAAGAGATCTTCAGCACAGAACCAGAAAAACTTATTAGTTAAAAAGGGGATTTTAGAGGCCACAGTCTATTCTCCCAGGCAATGCAGGAAATCTCCTTGACATCATTGCTGACTGGTCAACCATGTCTCAACACCTCAAATGAGCTTATTAATACACACACACACACACACACACACACACTCACACACACAGTTTCTTTTTAAATGGCTTCTATTATTAGGAAATTCTCTGATTGTAGAGAAAAAAAAAATGTATGTTTATTTTCCAACCATCCAACCAACCCTACTTCTACCTTCTAGAACTACAAAGAAGGCCTGTTGTTAGGCATACTATATAAAGTTAGTTTAGACATTCATTAGACAGAATAATGGCCCCCTAAGATGTCCATGTCCTAATCCCTCAGAACCTATAAACATATCACCTTACATGGCAAAAGAGACTTTGCATATAAATGAAAGATTCTGAGGTGGGGACATTATCCTGGATTATCAAGATGGGTCCAAATGTAATTACAAGTGTCCTTACAAGTGAAAGAGGGAGGCAATAGAGTTAATTTTAGAGTGATGTGGCATGGGAAAGACTTCACCAGTTATTGCTGGCTTTGAAGATAGAAGAAGGGGCATGGCAAAGAATACAGGCAGTCTCTAGAGGTTGAAAAAGGCAAGGGAATAGATTCTCCCCAGAGACTCCAGAAAGAAGTCCCTGCAAAGGCCTTGATATTTAGCCCAGTGAAACCTATTGCAGACTTCTGACCTCCAAAAATATAAGATACTAAATTTGTTTTGCTTAAAGTGGCTTAATGCCACTAAATTTATGGCAATTTGTTAAAAGAGCAATACGAAATTAATAAAATATGTTAACACCTTTGTAAAATTAGCTAAGTCTAAACAACTAGAAAGATAAGCAAATTAAAGTTGAATACAATTTGATGAGGCAAAAACATTTTACAAATTACACTGTTTAACATTTCTGACCTCCTCTTTGCAAATAGCCTAGCAGCATTCTCCATGCCATGGCCACCTCCCAATTTTTTGGGGAAAGTTTAATTTCATAAAATAAACTAGAATAGGACAAAACATCCTTACTTTAGTCTCAAAAGTGGCGAAACTGTCTACCAAGATAACTTTTTCTGGGTGAGGAAAAAGCCCTTCTATAACTCTGGATTTGAAGTAAAAATGTTACTATGTCTCGTAGGAAAGAAATACTCAGTGTACCACTGTGAATGTGGCACAATTTGATCACTGAATAAAAATCTAGCTATTGAGATACTTTTAAAATGGGCCTGTTGTTTAACTTACCTCATAAAAACTAGTTATCTTGATTGTAAGCTTTAATTTGAAAAATATTTCCTGACATTTATATTTAAGTTACATGTAAAGATTCATGAATAAATTTTAAGCCAATACAGACATTCGAATAAAAGCATTGTTTAAGAAAGCAATATGAAGGGAACAACATTCCAGATAAAAATATTTCAAATATTTGAAATCTAGGATCATATTTTCACTTAGTTTTATTTCTCTAAAGTATTATTATATCCAGTTCCTCATTGCATTCCCTATGTGAGGTGGTTTTTGGCATCATCCCCATCCTCCCCACCATTTCCCTTCCTCTGGATGCATCTAGTTTGTCAAGATCTTCCTTAAGTATGTTCACAACTGGACAAAATGCTGCAAGTATGATCTAAACAATGCAGAGAATGTTAAAATCCTTATTCCAGAGATCTTACTCTTAGTAATCCAACTAGGACTCACAGGCTATTATGTCATACCTATTCAGCTGATTTTATTGAACTCAAGTACAGAATTTACAGGTACTCCTATTACATTTCAACTTACTAGTTCAAATAGGCATGGGTTGACAACAAAGCACCCTTTGGGCAGAAGTATTCAATTAGCTATAAACCTATCTGACTGTACTATCTCCCCGATCACATTTCTTCTTGTTGTCCACAAGAATATCATGAGAGAGTCTCACAATGTGCTTTTCTGAACTCAAGATATGATTATTATGGCATGCCTCTATCATGCAATCCTATCAAAAAGGAAATGAAGTCAGTCTGGCAAGTCACTTAACCAGAGGCTCAGTTTCCTCATCTATAAAGAAAGGAAGTTGAACAAAATCCCTTTGAGCTATAAAATTCTATGATTCTAAGAGATTTTATCAGGTAGTAGAAAGACACTGAAATAAATAATGAAGGAAAGCTAACCCATGTGGGAGAGGCACCTTGTCATGAATAAGTGAGTGGGGTGAAGGGGTGTCTGTAATCCCACACTGATAATCCATAAACCAGAGAGGACTCTAATCTTATTTCTCCTTTCACATAAAGTAAAGCCTCAATTCAGACTTTACCAATTATTAACTCGTGATCAAGCAGAAATGTTCTGGAATAAAGATTAATACTGTGCAGTCACTGAAAAAAGAAACTTGATAAGCAAACGACGAATGAAACAATTATTTTTAAGCCCTTCAGAAATATTTAATTTCATGCAACCACTGAAACTGCAAATTATTCTTAGTCATTAGAACAGACACTTATTTGGCTTTGGCTTCAGTCATTTCATACACTTAAAAATAGTAAAGCTAAGTTTTGAAGAAATCTATTAGCCACAGTTTTCCAACATTCAGGTTAGTCTTTCCTCTTCTTACCAAGGTATTTGAACAGTGCTGGTAGTGTAAAAACTGTATATAAGCAAAATAAACAAAAATACACTTCTTGGATTCTCTCCAGAATTTATCTCATGTACTTAAAAACAATTTCCCTTTCTCTAAGCCAGTAAATTTCAACAGTATTGTTCTTGTTACTATTTTCTCCAACTAAACTTACCTACTTGTCTATTACATAAAGCAGACAAAAAAGTTAAATTCTGTAGATTTTAACTTTTTTGATTCTGCAGTGTGCCAAGATCCAATTGCATGTGAAGAATGGGTTGTTGGTGGGTAATAATGAGGCTGGGCTGCACAAGCCACTATCTAGGACTCAATGGGAGTGTTCATAAAGGCCACTACGCCAATTGTGTCAAGATTATGGCTCCCTACCCAAAAAGGCTGAGCTGATAATGAAATTTCTCACCAGCCCTCTAGATTGGGCATAAGGGCATAAGATTCTACATAATAGTTATGATCATATTAGAGAAATTTTATATTCTTTAGTTATCTGAGATTAAAATACCAGTTATAATGTATAGTATATTTTAAGGCACTTGGCTTTCAAAGACATTTTTCAATATTGTATAATAAATCAAAATTAAAACTATATCCTTACAACAGTAAGTGGAACATATTATTTTCATGTTCAGAAAGGAAAATTGAGGCTCAGAGAGACTAAGTTATTAAAGCTCACAGGGTGTCAGGGGAAATTAAAGTTTTAATGTGAATTTGTATGATCCCAAATCCATGTTATTTCTATTCCAGCACACTGCCACTCAAAGATGACACAGACTCTATCTACAACAAGCTCACAGCCCAGGACTCTACACAATTAATCAGTTATAAAGTAAAGGGTATAATGTTGGACTAGTGTACAATGCAAACACAGTCATATGCTTCTTCTGTAATAAGGCAAAAAAGAGGTGTTTAAAAGGAAAATGTAAAGTATTACAAGAAAGGCAAAGGTTGGGTAAGAAAAAGAAGATTTTTAAAAGCTGGAAAAGACATTTAGAAAAGACGGCATTTCAGGTGTTGAAAACAAATATGGCTTTGATTTCCAGAGGTGGGATGGGACACTTCAGGTGGGAAAAAGAACATCAACAAAGGCACAAAAAATGGAAACGATAAGGCATACATGTAGAGAAGCAAATCATTCAGATCTGCTAAAGCAGTGTTTCCTACATTTCCTTGGTATGAATTCCTCTGGAATTCATTAAAAGTACAGCTTCCTAGGCCCCTCGCTTGGAAATTCTAATTTAGTGAGTCTAAGATAAGGCCTAGGATTCTTAATTTTTAAAAAGTATGTCAAGTGATTTTTATCACCAGGAAAGTTTAACAAGTACTAGTCGAAAGAGCAGAGTTGGTGAAAGAGAGTCATGACAGCAGAATCTTGGAATAATAGGACAAGAAATTTGGCCTTATTTCTATAGTAAAGAGACAGTAAAAATAATATTTTAAGCTTCAGGAAGGTTGCTCTGGTAGTGGAAGGAAAAGAAGAGAGGGGAGATGGGAAACTGGTCTATAGACTACCACACCAGTCCAGTCCAGAGATAATGAAGGCTGAACAAGGGTAGTAGCAACAATAAATTAAAAGGAAAAAACAGATTTGAGATACATCTTGGATAAAAATTCGCCAGGACAGTGCAATGAAAAAATATATGAAAAAATCACAATGGAATCTAAAGTCCTTCTTTGGAAGATATTGACACCAGGAATACAAAGTCACAAAATAAGAAGTTTGAGAAGAAAAAGATAGTGAGTTAAGACTTGCCCAGGGCTTGAGAAACTAGTGTCCAATAAGTAGCTGGAGAAAAGAAGAGTAAACCAGCCTAGAGATATAGACGTGAGAGTCAGATACAAGCATTTGATGATAACTTTATAACAAAGCACCCCCTATGAAAGAGCCAGATGAGAAAACTATGATGACACAATACTAGGATAATAATACTCATTTGATAATGAACAGTATTTGGGTTATAATTTTCTTGGCAGAGAGAAAAGATTTTACTCAGTCCTTCAAAAAGTGTTTAAAGTGTTTTTCAGGTTTAAGAAAGAAAATAAAGAGCAAGACAGCACTATCTGTGGTGGGTCCTTGTACATTTCAATCTGAAATGCAAATTGCTTTTGGAGTATAAGTCCACAATATTCAGTATAATTTAAACATATCATTTTTCTATTTTGTACAGTAGAAAGCAGCAGAAGGAAGATAATCTTTGAACATTTAACACATGCTGCTGTTACAAATAGAAAAAATTCAAACTAATTTCCTAGTCAAGTCTATCTCAAAGTAATTGTGAACGAAACTTACTTTAGACTAGAAATTAATTTCAACAAAAAAACTGACAGAAAAACTTTCTCCTGCCCTTGCTCTCCAAGGCTGCTCAACCTACTATCCATGACCCTATGGGATTTAGGGAAGGACAATGGGCCAACTGCCTTCCCTAGCTGCCTTCTACCCCAGAATGCTATGCTACCAGTGAAATTTCTCACCAACTTTTGAGATGTCTTGGGCTTGAAGGAGACAGCTTCTACAGCATTCATAATCATATGAGAGACTTAACTAGCTAAAAAAAACCTCAGTTCAAAACTTCTGATTCTACCACCTCTTAACTGCATGATCGTGGACGAGTGTTTTAACCCTCTCTGAGTTTCACTTTCTTTATTCTACAAAATAAGAAAAATAATATCTATATTGCATGGTTGTTATAGGGATTACATAAAATAAACAGTATAGTTAGCAGATAAGAAGATAAATTATTGTAATGCAGTATGATAAATGCTTTGACGGGCATAGGCAGATTATCACGGAAAGAAGTACCTAGCTTAGCCTGGGTGGGAGTTCAGTGGCAGGGGGAGGTAGAAGTAGTAGAAGGTGATAGTAGAGCTAAATCTTAAAGGAAAAACACTTTAAGGAGAGAGCACACTCCTGGCAAAAGGAAAAACAGGGGTGGGGGAAGTGTGAGGAAGGTATGGGTATGTAAGGAAACCTGACATCTTTAGAAAACATCAATGAAAAGGAACCCTGGCAATTTCCAGATCTAACATTCGTGGTTTTGTCCATTCACAAACATAACCACAGAATCATGACACATAGTAAATCATTTTGATGAGGCATAAATTTGAATCATGAACAATGCAAGACTAGTGCACTGACATCTAAAGAAGATGACTCTTCAGATATTGAGGTGACAGAGTGATTGGTGACATTAAAGAATTGGGAAATGAAGTTTTTGTAAAAAAATGAATATAGTTTTGACATCTAAAGTCAAGACATTTCCTAAAGCAACTCTGAACAAGGGCTAAGAGCCCAGGAGAAATATTCGGCCTTATCTCCTAGAGTTTAGAATGTTGGTGTATAGGTAAATGGAAATTGAATCCATGGCATCAAATACATCACTCAAGGATACAATAAAAAGCAACAAAAGATTATGACCAAAATATTTCATATACACACCATTTTAATTACATTTTAATGCAAGGGGTATTAAGTAGAGTGCTTACTAGGTGTCCAACATTAGCCTGCAAAACCATGCTCACTAATAAGGGAACATATGGATAAAGAAGTAAAAACAAGAATAATAATAATATGCTTTTAATTCGATGTTATTGTTAGAGTTGGTAAGAAATAGATAATTATGTTAAGCAAGTAAGGCTTATAGGTTATAAACTTTCAATTACAACAATAAAGACTATAAACCTAATCCTTTAGGTCTCAGTATTCACTAATTTTCAAAAAAGAAAGGCATATCAGAACCTTTAGGAGTAGAAACCCTTGAAGATAGTTTTCTTGTAGTATACATACCAGAATTACTGCTCTAAACAATGACAAGACACTGTGTTTCAGTCATGAGCATTATGATGCAAGCAATATTGAAGAAAACCACATGTAAAGGCCGACAGGAAGGACTAGCAGAATAAAAAGGCCAGGAGGCACTGCATAATTCAAGGGCATGGATTTAATAGCTACAAAGACCTGGGTTCAGTTCCCAGCTGTAGCTACTTATTGGTTATGTTACTTTGAGCAAATTATAAACTATAGCTGAATTTATTCATGAGTAAAATGAGGATGATAATATCACCCATCTCAAAGGGCTGTAATGAGAATTAATGAAATAAAAAATATATAAATAACATTAAAATGAATATAAGAGTTTTGGTCTGTGACTGTTTATAACAGTAATGATAATAATCATTATCACCTATCATACCACCTGAACAAATAGCAGGATCCGAATCATGAAGTTCAACCATTCAAAAAACTGCAAGTCTAGTTCAAACAAATTTTTTTAAAATGCCAACATTAAAAATAAATAGGATAATCTCAAAAGTTGCAAATATTACTGACCACAAATCAATTTACAAATTCAATGAACACTTACTGAGCCTGCCCCACGTAAAACATGCTGTGCCAGATATAGTAGGAGATACAATAGTGAGTAAGATATAGACCCCAATCTCTTTTATAAGTTAGAACAAAGGGCAAATTAGAGATTACCTGACTAACTCGATTTACTTCCTCCTCTTCTTCCTCAGCTTCCTCTCCAAATGAAAGTAAACTAAAATTTCTAGTCCAAAAAAGGAAAGAAAAAAGAAAGAGAAAATCAAATCAAACTTATAAATACCTTATTTTCAGAGCAACAGAATTCACAAGAAGAAATACATTCTGACTGTTCTAAAAAAGACCATATTACTCAGTATTCAGCAGAAGTATTCTAACGATCTATATTTTCAGTATGATGTTAAAGCTTTTGCCTCACAGCACCAATGTTTCCTATATTATACTAACTTTTAAAGACCAAAAATCCCTCCTGAGCATTACCATTAAATGTACTGAGTCAAGCATGACAGAAATAATTACGCTTTTTCATATTTATCAAAACTGATAGCAAAATGGGTTTCTGAAAAACTAGTAAGTATATATCCCTGAGTGCTACAAATGGGAAGCAATTAATCTAATATTTGGCAAAATATTTTTTAATGTTTTAAAATTAATATGTATACAAAATTGTCAGAGCAAAAAAATATGAGCAATAAACAACTAAAATAGCCCACAAGGAGAAAAAACTAGGTTTGTCTCCTCTGATTCATCAAACAAAAGTAATCTCAAGTAAGATAAACAATAAGTTACTAAAACTGTATCTCAAATAGAAAAATTAAAGATGTGGCAGCGAAACAGATGTGTTTTTTTTTCCCCAAAACCTAGAAGCAAGCAATGACCAACATATCATCCCCAACATATTTGCTGGAAACAAAAACAAAGCAAAACACACCAAAAAAATGACTTTAGAGTTTATTGTTAAGATAAATCAGTGATGACACACTGTATATGAACATAGTGACAGTGACCTTTCATCCAGATAGATTAACCAAAATAAGCTGATCAAAGAATTTTTAAAAATCAAATAAATAATTCTAATAAGCAGTTATTTTGCCACAAGGAATTAACTGCTTATTAAAGTGTCTGGCTCATATCTGACAGTTTATAAAACAATTTAAGTTTGTATTTGTAGGATATCAAGGACAAAGACTAATAGGTATGGAATGCCTATACTACTGGGTGTTTTAACATACCTCTTCTCATTTAATCCTCATAACAACCAGGAGCTTCAACTTATTCTAATCTCCATTTTATAGGAAGAGGTAACTGAAGCTTAGAAAGTTTAATCAACTTTGCTTTTTATTAACTAGATTTGGCAGGATTATATCTAGAATTGATCAAATCAAACAATTATAGGTACAATAAAATCTCTAATAAGGATCCTACAATTCAGTAAAAGAATATGTTGAAATCTAGCCCTACGGTATATACAGACAGTATTACTAATGTAGAATATTGTCCAAAATACTGAAATTTATTTTTTCATTCCTACTTTTTGGAAAATTATCTTCTGGAAATAAACCAGAATACTGAATGAAACAGCTTTATATTTTAAAACATTTATAATAATATTATTTTTAATAGCACCAAAAAAGGAGTAAAAAGTTAAATACAAGTTAAATTGCATAATGCAATCATGCAGTCATTAAAAATATTCTTTATACTTTTCTCTGCTTTCTATTTATACTGAGTGAGCATATATTAATTTTAAAATAAGCAACAAACAAAAGTTTCTCAACAACTCATTTATATAAATAATTGTTACAGGGATCATAAAATATGTATCTATTTATTAACACAGATTTCATATGAACAACTGAGATGACATGTTTGTAGCTTAAGTTTAAGATATACTGCACCTGAATACAAGAGTTGCTCATTTAGGAAAACAAACAAACAAACAAAGCCACTAATATGGTTTCGCTCTGTGTCCCCACCCAAATCTCATCTCGAGTAATTCCCACAATCCCCACGTGTTTTATGGGAGGGACCCTGGTGGGAGGTGACTGGATTATGGGGTGGTGTCCCCAAAGCTGTTCTCATGATACTGAGTGAGTTCTCGTAAGATCTGATGGTTCTTAAGTGTTTGACAGTTCCTCCTTCCCACTCGCTCTCTCCCCTGCTGCCTTGTGAAGAAGGTGACTGCTTTGCCTTCCTCCACGACTGAAGTTTCCTGAGGCCTCCCTAGCCATGTGGAATTGTGAGTCAATTAAGCCTGTTTCCTTCATAAATTACTCAGTCTCAGGTATATCTTTATAGCAGTGTGAAAACAGACTAATACAACCACACACTCATAATTCCAATATCTCTCAGTCTCAGGCATGTCTTTATAGCAGTGTAAAAATGAATTAATACAACCACACACTCATAATTCCAATATCTCTCTGGTTCAAACTGGCCTTTCCTTTGCTAGTAAACAATTACTATAAAAGGAAATAAAGTAAACTAAATGAATGAGTGTCATTTTTCAAGCTGAAGAAAAATCTCTACACTATGATTACTTTGTGCCTTTGGGTTTCAATTTCTTTACTTCCTCCTCTGGTTTCTCTTTTTTCGGCCTTTTAATTTCTCTTGGAATGATGTCATCAAAAGGATTAAACAAAACCTATGAAAAAAATATTTTGAAAACATTATTCCATTTTTAACATTTCACAAAAAATCAAACCCAGTATGTAATTCCATTGGTATAGTGTCTACATTTTTCCCCACATAAACATTATTAGTATAGTGATATATATTTACTACACAACATGCTTCCACTTACACGGCCTCACTAGATTCTCTCAATAATCCTATGTGCTATTAACTAAGGGATATTTTATCCCCATTTTACAAAAGGGAAAAATATTTAAGAAAATGTAAATGATACGCAGTAAACAAGATCAACTCAGATGCTTTGATTCCAAATCAAGTATTCTTGCTTCCTCAATGAAGGATCATTCTTTTTTTTTTTTTTTTTTTTTTTTTTTGAGACGGAGTCTTGCTCTGTCGTCCAGGCTGGAGTGCAGTGGCATGATCTCGGCTCACTGCAACCTCTGCCTCCCAGGTTCAAGTGATTATCCTGCCTCAGCCTCCTGAGTAGCTGGTACTACAGGCGCATGCCACCATGCCCAGCTATTTTTTTTGTATTTTTAGTAGACACAGGGTTTCACTGTGTTAGCCAGGATGGTCTCCATCTCCTGACCTCATGATCCACCCACCTCAGCCTCCCAAAGTGCTGGGATTATAGGTGTGAGCCACCGTGCCCAGCAGATCACTCTTAAATTACCTATGAAGTCACTTCTTTGGGCTAAATAAACCTAATTCCTTTAACTTTCCATTATGAGGTAAGCTTTTCAGTCATTGGATTATCAGATAAAGTTTCATCTTTGAATTATAACCTTTAATTAAAAAAATTCTTAACTAGAAATTGTGCCCAAATAAATTAGAGATAAAATTTGAGTTGTGATGTTAACTTAGTATAAAGCCTTCATCCAATAGTTTAAAAATACTAAGAATCAACTCCTCTTAAACAACAACTTAAGTGCTGTATCTCATAATAATCATGCTCCTACCTCACAGTTTTTTATTTTGTGTGGATTATGTGGTCTTTCTTCATCATCAATGTCTACTTCTGACAGTCGCAACATGTTATATACTGTATCCCCTGTAACCTATCAAATTAAAAATATAATGTAATTGAAAATTATTGCACTCATCCTTTGAATTAAGAGAAAACCTTCGAAAACATCTTTCAAATAATTAAAAGAAAATTTCATATGATTACATAAAAATATATGCATTTAATAATGCAAATAAAGCAACTTTATCTTAAAGGAGAAAAGCATGGATGGAGTTCAATCCCCCAATACGTTTTTTTGGAAATTTCCAATATATATGTAATGTAAGTTTTTATTAATAATATAATGCCAAATAATCTCCTACTGAATGACAACTTTTCATTCAAACATCATAAACAAATTTAAACTTTGGAATAGGATAAAATAAGCAAATAACAATAACAATGCGGTAAATGCTTTAGAGACATTATCTCGTTTTAATCCTCACAAACATCCTAAAAGTAGGAACTAATATTATCCTCTACAGATAAGAAAAATGAGGCTCAAAGAAGCTATAAAACCAAGAGTGATGGCCTTTCTAACTTCTAACTATGCTACACATTGTCTCTGATGTGTTACTTATATAACCCAATTGTAAAAACTGAGGCAGAATGGCAACTTAAATCTCATTTTATTATACACTCTTATTTTTAAGAAATAAATGGAGGGAATCTATAAACATCAGATAGGCTGTGCTGGAGTGGCTCAAAAGAATGTGCCAATGCATATTTCCTAACCCACTGTTATTATTCATAAGTATTAACCAACAACATTGCAACATATGGTGTTAGTGTGATTCCTTTCATTCAGTGTTTTTCAAGGGTTTTAAAACGACACCAGCTTTCCAATTGTACTGAATTTGTTTTTTTCCCTTTTATCATCACAAACTCCAGGTTTGCCCGGCATATGGGGAAACCATTCTTACTGAACCAGCAGAGGGCGCTGATGCACTAGTGATGTCCGATATGCCTAAGACTTAAAACATACAGAAATATATTTATGAGAAAGGAGAAGAGTGAGAGAAGAAAACCTTCAGAATCCCTTTTTAAAGGGAATTGTTAAAAATTCTATAGAAAGGACGCTCCCTAATATGACATCAAATGTGAGCAGGATTAAATAGGTACTATTCAAAGTAATATTTACAGTAAGAAGTTTCAATGTCAACACAAATTCCACTTTAAACTTAAGAAAATCCATCATTAATAAACTGTAAACTACTAAATATTATTACTAAATGTCTTTCCAAAAATGTAAAATCAATATTGGCTAAGTGGCACATTTTAGCTCATACCATTACTATGATTTTAAAGAAGGAATACATTAAAGTCACAACTAATGACTGAATCGAAAGATAAAAAAGAATTTAGATGCTCCCTCACAGTGCACTATAATAGGAATATATTCCATCATTTTTTAAAATAATAAACATATCCTATGGAATGTTTTTTACAAAGGTAGCTCTTAGATAAGTTAATCATATGTATCTTAGAAGCCTAAGGAATAACATAAAACCAAAAACTGAACCACAGGTTTAAAATCACTGGACACTAACCTTTCCAAAGATGGTATGCTTATTGTTAAGTTCATCCGCTCGACCCAGTGTGAAGAAAAACTGGCTGCCATTATCATGAGAACCAGCATTTGCCATGGCAACCAGTCCTCTCCGATTAAAACGCAACCGTGAATGAAATTCATCCTGAAACGTAAAAAAGATTTAGTGAATGTCCTCAGTCATAAGACCCTTCATATGCAGTTATTCAACTTGACCTGCAAGGTCCCATACAACTTCTAATAAAAAATGCAGACATTTTACTTAATTGATTTTCAAGTATTTACTATTCTTTCAATGTTATTAAACTTGAATTCACTAGACTTTATCTTCTAAATATACTCAGACAGAAATATACCCTATTTTGTAGAAAGCTGCTTAGTTACACCTAAAGGAAGAGTACCCAAGGGGGAATGGATTTCTAAGTCATTTCCCTATTCTCATCCCAAAGTCAGCTAAGCTTTTGAAATCTTCTATTATTTCTCCCAGAAAACTACCTTTGCGCCATTGCAGAGGATTCAATTATTACTCCTTCCCATCTCATTCTAAATGTTATTAAACAATTGCTTTGTTCTTGTTTTTTAATTCAAATAATCTACTACGATTGTGTTATGTAATTTTACCATGTCTTTTTAAAGTCCTAAGTTGAATCTTCTCTGAAATGGCACTGATTCTATTTGCCAGTTTTCAAAAGAGCAGGAAGAAGCCTTTCTAAGGTGGTTTTCTCACCATGATAGGGCTACTTAACAAATACATTAGTCTCTTAGTTAACAGAATTTCCATCTAGCCTGATACTGAACTCATTTATAAATGTAGCCATGTTATATCATAAATGCTTTTCACAAAGGATGATATTTTTCCTTAATAATTCTCAAGAGCTCTGAACTCAATGGATCATAACTCTGTATACTGTATTCAAAATGACCTAATTGAAAAATGTAACAAGATAACTGTATTACCTGAAAATAATGAAGCAAAAATCTCCAGTTAGGAAGGAATTGTCAAAACAGCTATTGTGTCACACTAAATAAAAGAATAAAAGAATGCTTCTGACTAGACGGAGTACCTAAAATCATGAGAAGTCTTACCGTGGTAAAATATAAAATAGTCTAAAAGTGACATCTGAGACTTTTAAAATAACTATTCCACATTTCTAAGGCCATTATCATCTGGAAATTAAAGCAAACAGTTCAAGTATTTTCTTCAAGAATCACACAATGACTCAGTAAAAGACGAAAGGAAAATACAATCTATTCCATTAGTATAAAAACAAATTTTTCAAAAACTCCCATATTTTAAGAGGTACAATATTTATTCATTCAAAGAACATGATATTGGTGCCATCAAATTAATAGCAAACACAACTTTTAGCTTTTACTTGAACCTGCTATTGTTAATATCTTCACTATGACATTAACTCCTTTTCTTCTTAGACCTATGTTGGCAGTTAAGAAATCACTGACCTGTTCTTGATTAATGCATCTTTTACAGACAATTTATTTATTTATTTATTTTTTTGAGATGGAGTCTCGCTGTGTCGCCCAGGCTGGAGTGCATTGGTGCGATCTCCGCTCACTGCAACCTCCACCTCCCAGGTTCAGGCAATTCTCTTGCCTCAGCCTCCTGAGTAGCTGAGATTACAGGCATGTGCCACCATGCCTGGCTAATTTTTGTAATTTTAGTAGAGACGGGGTTTCACCATGTTGGCCAGGCTGGTCTCAAACTCCTGACCTCAAGTGATCCGCCCACCTCGGCTTCCCAAAGTGCTGGGATTACAGGCATGAGCTACTGCGCCCAGCCTGATGTTTATATACTAACGTGAAACGTTTTTTCCTCTTGTGGAACACAATCATTTTCGATTAAGCAATCCAAACTGACTTGGAAATAATAATAACAACAAAAATAATAATAAAAATAATAATTCAGTCTTACTTTGAATGGCGCTCCATAGATAGACTCTCCACCACTCCCTGTGCCAGTAGGATCTCCACCTTGGACTATAAAACCAGGCACAACTCTATGAAAAATGGTATTGTCATAATAAGCTGAAAAAAATAAAAATAATTTATCAATGTCTAAAATTAATCACATCTACAGTTACCAAAATTAATACAGCTAGAGTCAAAAGATTTATTTTCCAGAATGTTAAATACGCTCCCAAGCCAAAACCTTTTGTATCCTCCTTCTTATAAAATAGTTACTTCTCAAAACAGCACACATTTCTACAGAAACCATCATTGTTGACTTTTTGTTTTTATTTCTAGGATTCTCTCAAACTCTGGATTGGTCTTCAAAATAGAAATTAGAGAGTTCTGATAGGGAGGAGAAGCAATATTGTGCCCCAGGGGACATTTGTCAATTTCTGAAAATATTTTTGGTTATCACAAATGGGGGATACTACTGGCATCCAGCGAGTAGGGGGCAGGGATACTGCTAAACATCCTATACTGCAAAAGACAGTTCCCACAACAGAGAATTACCAGCCCAAAACGTCAACTGTGTGGAGACTGAGAAACCCTGGCAAAGATGAATACCTTATTTCCTACTGCTTCCTCTTTTCCTCACAGGAAATTAATTTATTAACATACAAACTCATAATATATCAAAATTACTTATTTATAGGTCTACAACCATCAATATACCCTCCTCAAGAAACTTTGAATAAATAAAACAAATAACACAATACATACTTGAGTCCAATTAGCTCAGTTTGCTAAATGATTGAAATAAATTATTCATATTTATATGTAATTCAAAAATATACAATTGGAGTATATAATTTAGAACTCATAAATATACAGGAGAGATTATATATGACCTCCTATACTATATATTATCTGGAACCTAAAATCATTAGGGTACTTCATAGAAGAAAAGGAAGTTAACTTGGGAATGGCAGAAGCATGGCATCTCAGTGAGGCAAAGCATAAGCGAAAAATTGAGTGCGGAGCAGGAATTAGAGTTTGCCTGAATAAGAGAATTTACATTAAGAAGTAGCAATAACGACCAACATGCACAAGAAAAGATGCTCAATATTATTAGTCATTAGAGAAATGCAAATCAAAACCATGATCAGACACTACTTCACACCCACTAGAATTGCTAACATCAAAAACCTTAAAAGAATAAGCGTTGGTAAGGATGTGATGAAACTGGAACCCTTTTACATTGCTGGTGGGAATATAAAATAGTGTAAAAAGTTAAATACAGAATTAGCATGTAATCCAGCAATTATGATTCCAGGGGTGTGTGTGTGTGTGTGCACGCACGCGCGTGTGTGCACGTGTGTGTATACAAGTAATATATATGTTTATATATTAATATATAATTTCTAAGTGTAAATATATAGTTCAAATAAACAATATATAATATATAAGTAATTATAAGTTACAAGTAATTTTGATATATATTGTTTGATATATAAACTATATATAATATATATATCACTGTGCACATGATCAGATTTGCTTTTACAAAACATCATATTTATATATATTGTTTCTATATATATCCAAAAGAATTGATTGTTTATATATATATATCCAAAATATATATTTGTATATATATCCAAAAGAGTTGAAAACAAGTACTCAAATACACACAAATGTTCATAGCAGCACTATTCACAAGAGCTAACAGGTGTAAACAATTCAAATGTCTATCAATGGATGAATGGATAAATAAAATGTGATAAATACATATGATGGAATATGACTGTCACAAAAAGGAATGAAATACTCATACATGCTACAAAATGGATGAACTTCAAAAACATGCTAAGTGAAAGAACCTAAACACAAAGTCACATATTGTCTGACTCCATTTATAAGAACTATCTAGAATAGGTAAATCTGCAGAGATGGAAAATAGATTGGTGGTTGCTGGGGGCTGTGGGTGGAGGAGAGGTATATTAGTCCATTCTCACACTGCTATGAAGAAATACCTGAGATTGGATTACTTATAAAGGAAAGAGGTTTAACTGACAGTCCCACATTGCTGGGGAGGCCTCAGGAAACTTACAATCACGGCAACGTCAAAGGAGAAGCAGGCACTTTCTTCAGGCAGCAGGACGGAGTGAGCGCAAGCAGGGGAAATGCCAGATGCTTATAAAACCATCAGATCTCATGAGACTCACTCATTATCACAAGAACAGTAAGGGAGAAAATGCCCCTATGATCCAATCACTTCCACCTGGTCCTGCCCTAGACATGTGGGGATTATGGGGTTTACAATTCAAGGTGAGATTTGGGTGGGGACACAGAGCCAAACCATATCAAGCGGAGAATAGAGAATGACTGGGTTAATGGATACAGAGTTTTCTTTTGGGGTAATAAAGTGTTTTGGAACTACACAGAGGTGCCAGCTGCACAATATAGTGAATATACTAAATGACGCTGAACTGTACACTTTAAAATGGTTAGTTCTATTTTATATAAACTTCACCACAGTTTTTTCAAAAAATGCTTTAGGTGGAAGGAAAGAAATTTTACATCAGTGAAATTAGTTCTGTACTTACATTAGGTAAGCACAAGTGGAAAACATATGCAGTATGAAGTACTGAATAAACAAAAGCTATTATTTTTGTTGTTGTAAAAACAAACAAAAAGCAAATAGCAACAAAGCAGGTTGTGGTTGAGCCAATTATCGAGTTAGGCAGTCATGATTCAATCACATGCTGAGGGTTACAAAGCAGAAAGATGGAAAGAGCACAGTTCCCTAAAGATTTCACTGAGCTTCCCTAACGATTTCACCAGATTTCTTGACATACAGGATGATAAATGTCTTTATTATTTAAATCATTTTGAGTTGGGTCTTCTATTACCTGCAACTGAATACAACCTGAATATAACTCAATGAAAAATATTTATCAAGTATCTTCTGTGGGCCAGGCATTTTACTGATACAATTACTGACATAATTTATAAAGTTCCTATTTTAGTGGCTTGGAGACACCCTCATAATTGTTTATATTTGCAAAGTATAACTGGATATACAATGCATATTTTAAAAACTATAATCTGTATTCCAACAACTGTATTCAGTACACAGTACATAACAAGTAGAAAGGAAGACCAGCTGATTTTTGCTTAGTCCCTTCTCCCAGTGCAGGGCAGTTGGGCTGTATTTACAAGAGCTCCCTAGTGCAGACAAGTTCCCTCTGGTTACAAATAGACACTATAAAAACCAAAAGGTCTTAAGGTATCTCTCCTATATTCCTAGGTAACCATTTCATCAGTTACACTAACACTGTATGTAGCAGTCAGGAGTTTGAGTCCTGCCTTTGGCTAGCTATACAATCTTAAACTCCATTTTCTCATAAATCTAATAACATAAATTAAGGCACAGTGTCAATCTGAAGATTAAATAATGTGAAAGCAAACTACACATTTTCAAGTTCAACACAAATGTGAGGTCAAACTAATATCTTCACTCAAATGCTAGAAATTCATATTCAAATTTGAATATAAAATATACCCCAGTATATATCATATAATGAATATTCCTCTAGACCCATAATAAGCAGTCAACCAATACTTTTTGAGCACTGTGCACATGATCAGATTTGCATTTTCAAAATGTCACTTACCCAGGGTGAATATATTAGAAAGAGACATGACTGGAGAGAGAGGGGGAGTGAGAGAGAGAGAGAGAAAGAAAGCAAGAGAGAGCGCAAGTGCATGTGACAGACAGCCAGTGAGAGAATGCAAGCAAGCAACTACTGTCCTGAGAGTCACTACATAACTATGGCTTATCTTGAGATACACAGATTCAAGAACTACTTATGAAGCCAGATCCATAAGACCCAGATATATGTTACCTGTGATGGAAAAAGGACATGAAAGAGGTCTTTATTACTTGTGTTTTCAAATTTTAGAATTTCACCATTTTCTTTCTTTTTCCTATTTTCCATTAAGTATTTCAGTGATGCTGGCTTTTTATTTTAAGATTTTCTTTATGATTTTCCTAGTTATATTCCTGTTGAATGCATGAAATTATTATACTATATATAAATGAGTAAAAATTTTCTATACTGTCTACACTATAACTTTGTATTCTAACATAGCTGGAATTTCCAATGTCCATAAATCTTCCATATCTACTATTTCTACTTCTTTGTAATTTATTATTAATTACTATTGAACTATGCATTTATACTGGTATTTATAGTTTATAATACTGTATAATATATTTTGCTGCTTGCAATGTTTATTTGATTTTCTTAAACTTTTATGCATCATCACAAGTATTTTGAAAAAGCTTTATTATTTCATTATGCATGTTCATAATATCCTCCTGAATGTTCTCCACAATTGAAAAAAGATACCTAAATGTATCTTAAATATGAAACAAAGTTCCTATTTGATTGCTGTCATTCTAGTATTTGTCACATGGTTTCTATTTCTGGCTACAATAATATATGGGCATTATCATATATTTTGACTAATTATATTTCTTGCCCAAGTTCATAGAGGAATTTATACTTGCACTTTAAAGTAGTAATACGTTCCTTCTTCTAGAATCCTGTTTTGTGTTTAACTATGTAAATATTATCATTAATAACTTTTTATCTAACACTCATCTTGCGACCAGTCTGCACTATTTACTCCAGCCTGGGTGGTATTTTTTTAAACAAATATTTTAGTTTTGTAAAGAAATTTCTTTTAACTTGTAGCATATTTATGCTTATATTTGTCACTCTAAAGAATTAGTAAACTATTATTAAAGAATAAAAGATAAGCAATGAAGTATGGACCATGATGAGACAAGAATGATATGAAACAAAGGTGAAGAGATTAGTAGTTACACAATGTATTAAACATTTTGATTTTCTTATCCACTTCTCCCTCTGCTCCCCACTTGTCTATAAAACAAACATAAAATTATACTCCTTCCTCACACTGGAGGAACTAATGAAATTATCAAAGCTAATAAGCTTCTCTTTCATTCCTTTATATCTTTTTTGCCCTATTTTTTAATTGATAAGTTTTTAAAAGTTCCACTCATTTTAAATGTCCACCTAACTATGCTGCAAAGACCAAAAATCTAAGATTAAGTCTGTATAATGTAGATCTTTTGGTTTTGTAAAGGCTATAAACCATCCTTTGGCTATGAACATCATTTTAGTTAAGGGCCATATCTGAGACTGCGCTCTTACTTGTTCATGTTTTTATTCATTTGCTTTTAAATTCTGGAAACCATGCTTTAAAAAAATTAATATGAGTGTTTCAAGATCTAGAAACATTATGACTCGTCTAAATCATAGCAGCAAAGAACTAAAATGGAGTTTTCTGGATTATATTTTTGAAACCTTGACTTAACTCATTTAGGAGTATCCTTGTTTAAATCAGTCTTCTTAGGCTTCATGTTAGCCTTTCCAATAATAATTCTATCTCTATACAATTAAGAGGATTGGTGAATTTGATTAATTGTTCTGGTTATTTTTAAAATTATTTTTCTATTCTTTCTTCTTTCTCCTTGCATTATTATGAATAGGGGAATAATTGTTTGTTGTAATAATTGAGTTTCATCATCACCCAACTTAAGAACCTCATTTCTTCTTCACTGTCACATTGTATCCAGATGTTTTCTACTTCTTCCATTCACCTGGTCATGGATTGCAATTTACCATTCATTCTTTCTAATGTTTTTGTAATTTTACTCTCCTTCTGTAAAACTTGAGCTTTTGAATCCTCAAAACTTCTTACCAGAAACAAGTCTGACTTTTCCATGTCTCCTGTGTTTCTCAACTTGGTTAACAGATATTTGAGGCCTCTCTGACTGAACTATCTACCTGACTCTATTTCCTTCCTGCCTGCCATAGCAATTATTAACAATGGTCTTTGCAGATGTCCTTTCATTCTTTCTCTCTCTTTCGCTCCACTCCTCCCCACCTCACTCTTTTGGAGACGGGGTGGTATCTGGGTATTTTTCATTTCTTAAATCTTCACCTGATAATTATGTTTGTCTAACTATTTAGAGAGATCTCATCATAACATACTACGGGATTCTCTTTCACACCTTGCTTCTAACCCAAAATGCTGTTTTCTGATACCTTGAATAAAACTGTCTCCAAAAATCAAATATAACGTAGAAGAACAATGATTTGCCACCACTGGAGATATTCCAAACCATATGTAATGTATTCTAGAAGCCAACAAAAAGCTCTAAAAATGGAAGGTTTACTTCCCTAAGAGAATACTCTGCAGGGAAAAACACTTAAGTGGATGTATAATTCTGCAGCACTTTAAAAAAAGAAAAATAGTTACTTTATGACTCAAATCTAAAAAAACTAGAGATATTGATAATAATATCACTGGATGCTAGCTGGAAGGCTGTGTGGAGAAACTAGAATTCTGAACAGATATTTAAAAATGGATAGACTTAAACAGTAAAAAAGGGAAGAAAAAGCATACCAAAAAAAGGTGAACTAGTATGAGGATATGTATGAAAGTGGAAACGGAAAGGAAATGCTTAGGAAATAATGTCGAACTAAAACCATGTGGTTAGTGCAACGAGATAGAAAGTTGGATAGCTAGGAAGCCAAGCTACCTAAGGATTCAAATACCATATAAACAAGTGAGAGAGAAAAGAAATTAAAGATAAAAGACAGGAAGGGGAGCAGGCAAGAGGCAATTACAGTCATACAGGTGAAAGGCAGACTGGGGAAGAAATTGGTAAATTTGGTTTTACACTGGTTTTGTTATAGCTAACAGTGGAAGGCTCCAGTTGAAAAGTCCACTAGGCAATTAGATACGTAAATTAGTACTAGGAAGAGAAGAAATGACTGAAGTTCTAAATGTGGTAGTCATTTGGATTGAAGTAACAACTAGAGAGTGATGACAATAGAGAACTACAGGCAATCTTAGGGAATACCCAAATTTAGAGAATGAAAGAAAGAAGTGTAAGATAGCAAAGAAAACCAAAGAGGATCACAGTATTATTTGTTGAGATAAATTGCTCTGTTAAAAGTATTCAAATTTATTTTGGGTAGTTTTTATCTCTTATCTCTACTTCCTGACACCCAGCTCAATACCACATCCTCATAGCAACACCTGTCACTCATGACCACTATTTAACACTAGTCTTCAATGTTGTGAAGAAGACACTGCAGTTTATTTTTAAATTAACAAGAATTTCTCCAGTAGAATAAAAGTCAACAGTTATAATTTACCTTCCAAACAAAGTTGGATAAAATTTCTGCAAGCTTTAGGAGCTTCTTTGGACCACAACTCTATGTCAATATCTCCAGCTGTAGTTTTCAATAAAACCTGTAGAAAGAATATTACATTTTATTAAATTATTATTTTGCTTAATAATCAGTTGAATAACTATTTGACTTGTAGCAATCACCAGTGAGTTTTCAATTTTAAAAGAAATATTAAAAATTGTGTTTGGCTTTTGTCGATATAGTCAACAAAATGTCAAATATTCACTACAACTCATTGTACATTTAGATCTTTCAAAATACTATTTCAGAAAAAGTTTGAGATTTAAGAAAAAAATAGCATATATCTTTTTTAATCACAGAAAAAAACTTCATTCATTTAGAAAAGAGTAATAAAGTGAGAGGTTCACTTGAGGCTAGAGTTCAAGTACAGCTTCGGCAACACAGAGAGACCTTGTCTCTAAGAAAATTTGTTTTAATTAGCCAGGCATGGTGGTGTTCCATGCTATTTGGGAGGCTGAGATGGGAGGATCACTTGAGCCTGGGAATCTGAAGTAATAGTGAGCTATGATCATGCCACTGTATTCCAGCCTGGATGACAGAGCAAGACCCTGTCCCAAAATAAAACACGACAAAACCCCAATAATGCAAATTTGTTATAATTGAGTTTCCCATTGCATCAATTCCAATAAAACTGTGTAGCAAATTAGGAAATTAAAGAATAATGAACCCATTAAATTGTGCCATTATAAGACAATTTTATAATTACCCTTTTTAATTACCTTTTACTCTCTCTGCTCATTTAACATCATGCTATTCCTAATTTACAAAGGAACATTCTTAATCTAATTCTGGTTTGTGATTTACTAAAATATTATGTCTTAAAATCACCTTCTACAGTAAATAGAATCCCATGATAGCCTTTCCACCAGCTCATAACAGCAGATACTCCTTGGTAGAACCAGAAACTTTGCAACAACTAGAACCCCTCCCTGCTGGGCCCACAGGAAACAGTTTATAATTGTCTTATTTATAACCACAAATAACCAAAAAGAATGTTAGGCTCTAAATTTGAATATTGTGGCATAGCTGGAAACCAATTTCTCCAGTATTACTTCTTTTTTCTCCCCTAGTATACCAAAGTAGATCAGTGTCAATAATTTGTGACCATCACAATCTTTTAGAATGCTCTTTCAAGTAAAGAGTATGCAATATAACTGTTCAAAAACATGAGCCTGCTTCTCATGGAAGGTCAGTATCATCGATACTAAGTCACATTTCACCACCCCAAAAAGAAACCCTGTACTCATTAGCAGTCACTCCCTATTTACCCCTACTGTTATTCTCTGGCAGCCACTAATCTACTTTCTGTCTGTGTAGATTTGCCTATTAAACATTTCGTATAAACAGAATCATACAATATGTGGCCTTTTGTGTCTGGCTTCTTTTACTTAGCATAATGTTACTTTCAAATTATATAGGGGTCTTTCAGTTCTACACACCTAGTTTTTAAATGTCTTGAAAATCACAATGACTTTATACTCTTACTGGTAAATATTTCAAGACACAATATATATTTAAGGCAAAGTCTACCATTAAAAATAATAAATAGAAATCCATATTTCCAATGGTCTTCATAATAATTTCTGATTTTTTTGACAGACTTCCCATGCTGAGGTATCAGTTCTATCATGTTCTTATGATTTGCTTGTTTATATTATTAATATTATCTTCAATAAGAAATTTGTGATGGCTGGTTTAGTTAATCTAAATACTATGGTCTATAAATTTATTTAGCTAGTCATTATGAAAAATTACATCACAATGCCAAAAAAAGTGCCTTTTTTTTTTTTTTTTTGAGACAGAGTCTCGCCCTGTTGCGCAGGCTGGAGTGCAACGGACGATCTCAGCTCACTGCAACCTCTGCCTCCCGGGTTCAAGCAATTCTCCTGCCTCAGCCTCCCAAGTAGCTGGGACTACAGGCACCCGCTGCCACATCCGGCTAATTTTTTGTATCTTTAGTAGAGACGGGGTTTCACCATGTTGGCCAGGCTGGTCTCGAACTCCTGATCTCATGGTCCGCCCGCCTCAGCCTCCCAAAGTGCTGGGATTGCAGGCATGAACCACTGCGCCTGGACATTTTTTTTTTTTTTTTTTTGAGACGGAGTCTCACTCTATCTCCCAGACCGGAGTGCAGTGGCGTGATCTCAGTTCACTGCAACCTCCACTTCCCTGGTTCAAGCAATTCCCCTGCCTTAGCCTCCTGAGTAGCTGGGATTACAGGTGCACAACATCATGCCCGGCTAATTTTTTTGCATTTTTACAGTACAGACAGGGTTTCACCCTGTTGGCCAGATTGGTCTCGAACTCCTGACCTCAGGCAATCTGCCATAGTCTCCCAAAGTGCTGGGATTACAGGCATGAGCCACTGCACCCAGCCATCATCTTTTTATACATATTAAATAATGCATTTAAACAAAGGACAAAAATACAAATATATATAGATTTTCTCCCCACAGCTCATGGATGGTTTTGCACACCCACTGAAGCATGCACTCACTGGTTTAGAAACCACTGCTCTAATGAACACACTAATTACATCATCCCTCCCTCCACAGGCTCTGCAATCAGGATGCCCAAATTCAAATACTGGCCCTTCCGCTTACTAGCTTTGTTACCTTGCGCACACTATCTGACATCTCTGTCACTTAATTTCCTAATCTAAAAATGGGATAATAATATCTTTTAGGATTTCTGTGAGGACAAAATGAGCTATAACACATAGACTGCTTAGAAAAGTAAATGACAAATAATAAGTGCTCAAAAAAATGATAGTCATTATTATGTGGTTTTTTGGCCACAGGCAACTTACACCTAGTAAAAAGAATGCATATATAATCGGGCCACCGTGTTCACCAGGGTTTCTTAATCTTTTCACTAATAAGCTACTGAATTAATAAAGAAGGTACATGGCTCCTTCCTCCTCTGGCCATACATCCTCGTCGGCCATCACTACTTTGTGGGCCTCCTTGGCTCTTTCTCTTAAAATTCCCAATTAATACTTTGATAATATCATGTTTCTTATAAATATATATGCAAATATACTTATAAAGCCATTTTGATTTTCAAGACATTTAAAAACTAAGTGTGTACAACAGGAAGACAGACCCCTATCATTTGAAAGCAACATTACACTAAGTGAAGAAGCCAGACACAATTTAGAATAAGTGATCGTTAATATGTGGAAATTTCATCTTCAGGGAATTACCTCTTATGCTTAAAAACTTTCTATCAAGTACTACATTTCTTTGCCTCATCTTCAGGGGCTAGGGTTACAGCAAAACACAGAACATTTATGGACAACCAGGGACCAAGCACTGGTATCATGTATCAATTACTTCCCAAGCTGATACTAAGTTCTTTGAAGGAAGGAATTTTGTCCCATTTACTCTGAATGTCTCTGTACCCTTTCAGCACCTAATGTACCATTAAATAGTAAAGGCAATAAACATTCATTGAACAGACTTATTACATTTGCTTCAAATTCTTCACAGACCAAATTTTTGTCCACTCTTAACCTTACAGAACTTAGAAGCTTTAATATCTTTGATGAGCCTTATGCTGGAAAAAGTCCCAAGTTGTTTTTGGATGAAAACTTGGGCCCTTATGTTATCATTCAGCCCATTTCTGTTCAGAAGACAGTATTTATCACATTTTGTAATTAAACATTTATTTGCATGATTATTCACTCAATGTATACTTCACTCAACTAACTCATGACAACTGAGACAATGCTGTGTTTTCTTTCCATTGTCTCCCTAAAACCTAGCATAGAGCCTGGCAATTGATTTGCTCAATCATTATTTGTTGAATGAAAAATCTATTCAGGAATGTATCCTTGTTAAAGTTTTTCATCTATATGACCATGTCAAATCTTCCTTTAGAATAATGCAATTAAGTCTGTCCTTGACCAGCAGCAGTATAACCTCAAACTCACCAATGCTTAATACTTCTCAAAAACTAAGAAAAATATAGTATTAATTCATCCATCCATTCATTTATTCAATACATATCTGAACTCCTTCTATCATGTATCAAGTACGGTTCTAGATGCTTGTCTCTGCCCTTATGTTCCTTACATTCTATAGGGGGAAGGTAGGAGGAAAGATACAGTAATACTAAATAATTAATAAATACCATGGAAAAAAACTAAAAAGGTTAAGGGGGCCAGAGACTGCTGGGATGCAAGGCATGATTAAAGTTTGCTATTTCATAGAAAGTAGATAACAAAGGGCTCTTTGCTAAGGTCAACACTTGATTAGACAGAGGAACAGCAAGTGTGAAGGACCTGTCTGGCAGGATGGTAAATCTATTCAATCTCTACCAGTGTTTATTAACTGGGGGTGATATTGCCCTCAGGAAACATTTTGAAATAGAAGGAGGTAGGTATTTTGGGTTTTCACATTGATATTAAATAAGATAGGTGAGGGGTGGGATGGACATACTAATCTACAATGCCCAGGAGAAGTTCAAACAAAGAATTGAAAGAATTGATCTGCCCAAAATACCCATTAAATTTTTGCTGGGAATTACAGCATTTTTGGTTTCGCTTTTAAATTGCTCTCATTACATTATCGAATGTCAATGAATAGAAGACTGTATAAATTATGATGCAATCATGTAACAAACAGGATGGTATGTTATGTAAATTTAGCTTATCTTAATTCACCTATATACTTCCAATCTCATTTTCTCCAATATGCTGATTCATCAAATTTCATATGTGATATAAGCTAGGTCTCAATTTAAGAATTCAGGTGACACTCATTCCACAACTGACTCTTCTGCCTTGTACAGCATACAAACATCTTGGATGGGAATTGGCATACATTAGCCATCAAATCAATCAGAGAAACCTTTTCCCATTCTAATGTGGTAATAGTCCCCATTTCCCACTTTCTCTGACTGACAGTCATCTCAGGGTTTAAAACCAGCTCAAAAGATACCTTTTCCATGAGGCTTTTCCTAACTTTCCCAGTTGTTCACTACTCGGTACCGCCATAGCAACCTGGTCTCTTCTCCACAAGCCCGCTTATCAGACATACAGGCTTTTGTTTACCTGTGTGTCTCAGAAACTAAACTATAAGCTTTTCCGGGAAAACAACTACCTTACCCATCCATCTTTGTATCTCCGGCGCGTAGTACAGTGTCCAGTGCCTCGCAGGCGTTCAATTAATGATTGTAGAAGAAATGGAGAATGAATGACCTCCAAGTTAAGCAAATAATATATCAAACTCAAAAATGTCCGTTTAAAAACCTAAGACCCCAGAAATCGGCTGCATGAGTTGGGTTAAAGCATAAAATAGGACCAGAACGCTGGTAGGTAGAGAAATCTCCACTTGACTTTTTCAAGTACATCCTGAAAAGTACCAACATCAGCGTTTCGATGCAACATTGTCCACATGCAGGAATAAGGACAACACTTCTCGTGGTTTCTTCCTACCATGAGATCCCGAAACCCATCCCCCCACCCCAAATCCGGGAAATCTCACTTTGGGGATCCCAGGACCCCAAGTTCCCTAGATGAGGCTCTCACCTTCCCATTCGTGGGAGGCTCCTGAATGTAGATGTTGCTCATCCTGGTCAGTACAAAGGACTCTGCTCCTTATGGGGGATGAGAGCAGACGGACGGCCACTAAAGCTGTCCGCCTACGAGTACACTCTTCCTTAAGTCGAGTGGTGCAGGAAAGCTTCAGTTTGTCAACATCACGCAAGACAGGGACACCAAACACTACCCTTGCCCAAAGGAGCCCCTCACGGACGCCGCCATGTTGTTACCGGACCCGAGCACCGCTAACCCTGAGAAGGATTATTCCAATGTACTCCAGGGAACGAGAAAAGTCTGTAAAGTTACTATAGCTTAATGTAATTTGTATTACAATATTAGAAGGGACACTTCATAAGTGTTGGTGGTGTTTACACTACTCGCGTGCGCAGATCAAACTCAACTCCCCCCCCCAAAACTATCAGTAATGGTTCGGACCATGTGTCTTCTGCAATATGACTCGTCCGGAAACTGCATCCGCATCTACTGGTTCTGCTGTCGCTAGAGGCGTACAGGGCCTTCCCGACCGTAGCGAGGGTGCTGCTGCGCTGGGGGAAGGAAAACGCCGCTTTGACTGTGCCTTGTTCTCACAGCTGGCGGGAAGCAAGCGCCTTTTCGAAAGCCGGAGGCTCGAGTGACCCCTCTTACCACCGTTATGGCAGTCCCAGGTAAGGAGCAATTACAGGACCTCTGCGTCCGAGCTCCGAAGGGAGCGCAAGGGAGGGTAGGGTAGGGTGCGGGGTGTAGGGAGCAGCGCCCATGGGGATTTCGGTGGAGGCCTTAAAATTCACAGGTTTGTTTTGTTTACATGAAAAAGTTTACACTCCAAAGATAAACTCTGAAGGAAAGAAAGTAACTATCTTCCCCCCAGGAGCCAAGCCCCAGCTGCTTGGGATTACAGGGGAAGTGTATTGTGGAAGGGAGGGAGGAGGGAGAGACTGTAACTGTAGGCCTAAGGGGGCAAGCGGCCAAGAAAAACTACCTTAACTGTGGTGTGGCTTAAAACTAAAATTTGAAGTGGGAACACTTGGCCGACCCAGGTAACCGGAGGCATCGTTTGTCTTAGAAGTCGCTAGGACCCACTGGGTGTCCGGGTTCTACTCCTAGTTCTTCCTGTTGTATGTAGCTGCTCCGTGGCCACAGATTGGTCGCTTTGTGCTTCTGGGCCTCAGTTTCCTTATGAAAAGAAGGAGCTTTGTTGAATTATATATAAGATTTCTTCTAACTCTCAAATTCTATGTCCAGAAGTTACTGACCTAAAAACGGTGAACTCTGCAGAATAATTACTTAAAAGATTTTCTCGTCCTCAACTACCAGCTTACTTGAAAGTTCTAGTAGCTGAAAGCATCTCCTCAAACCGGCTTTGCCACTGCAGAACACTGATTGCAGGAGACATTTTCAGAAATACACACTTCTCCACCCCACCTCCCAACCTGGAAATTCCCAGTGCACTTTAGTAATAGAAAAGATTCTGAGAATTACTATGGTTCAGAGCTCTAACTTTGTTTAAACCTGCCCTTCCCAGTATTATTTGACCAGATTCTTTGTTCTGTGGCAGCCCTTTTGAACCTCCTTCTACAGGTAGCTGTTACTGGAACACTGTGCTTTTGTACTAACTGCAGTTTGCGGAAGAGTACATTTGGAGCTGTGAGAGAGGAAATGTACACTCTTTATTAAGCCTACTGTGTGCCAGGCACTGGTACTGGGCATTGAAAATACAGTGGTGAGCAAGGTAGACATGGTTATGCTTCACACACAACTTAGAATTTAGCAGTGAAGAGAGAGAAATTTACAGAAAGTGGGACAAGCGCCATGGCAAGGAAAATACAAGACCTTAAAAAGCACAAAGTAAGGGCACCAAACACATACAGGATGGGCAGGACTTTCCAAAGGATGTAGCACTTAGGAGGCGATCTAAATTGTAGGAGGGGTGGCTTGAAGGGAGAGGAGACTGCAGTCAGAGGAACTGGATACGTAAAGGAAGGGGAAATATGTGAAAAGAGGAAATGAAAGGTGTTTTCTATGGATGGAACTCAAATACAGATCGGAGATAAGTGAGAAATTAAGTAGAGAGGTAGTAACTGTAGCTAATATTGACTAATATTTGTGTGTCAAATATGTCAGAATGAAAGATATTTTCTGTGGATAAAACTCAAATACAAATGGGAGGTAAGTGAGAAATTAAGTAGAGAGATAGTAACTGTAGCTAATAAAGACTAATATTTATGTGTCAAATATGTCAGATACTATATCAAACATTGTATTCTATCTCATTTAATATTCACAACTGCACTGTGAAATGAGTATTAATGTTCCCATTTTACAGATGAGGACCCCGAGGGACAAAGAAATCAAGTAATTTGCCTATTATGAGATGGCTGGAAAGCAAGAAGTCAGTCTGGTTCCTCTAGACTGTGCACGTCATTCATTTTGCCATCATATAGGATAACTTACAAAGTAGTTTCCAGCTCTTTAAGGACCTGTAGGCCATGACAAGAGGTTTGGCATTATCCTACGGATGGTAGGAAGCCATTTAAGGATTTTAAAGCAGATTCACATTTTGGAAAGATAATTCTGGCTAGAAAGTAGATTGGCGACAAAGTTTACCAGTTAGGAGTAATTCTGGTGAGTTATGATGATGTGTGGCTGAGATGTGGTCTCAATAGGTAAGGAGAGAAGCGGATAAATTGAAGACATTTTTGGTGGTGGAATCACTAGGAGTTGGTGATTGATTCAATGTGGTTAGGTAAAAGGAAATGAGGTTTACCTGGGTTTTACTGTTAAGCAATTGGGTGGGGCTATTTACTGATATGACAACACCTCACAAGGGGCAGGGGTTAAGGGGATGATGATGACATCCAATCTGGGACTTGTTGTGTTGAGGTTAGTCAGACATAGGAATGCAAACAGTTAATAGTAAGAGATATAATTTGTAGCTTAGGAAAGAAGTCAGAGTCAAAGACAATGATTTGGGTGTTATCCACACACATAATAGGAGGTAAGGCTATGGGAGTGGAGCACTCTGCTTAGATGGTGTGTAGAATGTGAAGGGAAGGTCTGTGGCTGAAGTCTGATCAACATCTAAGAGGCCAGCAGCGAAAGATAAACCTACACAGTAGATTGCCTAGGCATCCTGATAGGCCAAGTCAGCTCTAGTGATCTTTATACCACACAGCTGCACCCAAAGTTGACCTGTTATTACTGCTCATTTCATTACTTGAGCAAGCCTTTTGGGCACCTGTGTGATATGGGCACGCTGGAGGACACAGTGTCATAGTCTGTGCCCTCATAAAACTTTAAGCAGTACATGAAAATGTGCTACTTAAGAAAGGGGACAAAAGTGATTTTTTAAGGCCTCATTAAAATTCTCTTAAACTTAGACCAGTGTTATAGATATGTTAACCTTCTTTCAATTCAAAATAATGCTTCAAAGTATAATAATGTTAAATTGTGCCATTAAGCTAGATGGCAAGCTATAAACTGTTTAAACCCAGTAATTGAGATAATAGGTGTGACAGTGCTGTAAAAGTACAATGCAAGTGTCATTAGAAAATACAGATACAGAAAATCATAAGATAATTTCTTGGATGATCGATCCAGACAGGGTATTAAAGGAAAATAGGGCTAATCTAAACCTTTCAAGGTGATCATCAAGGAGGACAAGTATTATGTTATGCTCTTTAATTTTAGGTTTAATGGATTCAGTTTGGCATTTCTTGGAGTGGTCCTGCTAGTGATTATGACAAGGTATGATTATAAAGTAACAAGGCTGCTTTCAGCAAACCACACATAAAAATCATCCTTGTCTGTTTTATGATCATGTGCTTCACCTGTGTTTCCGTAGCATTGTGTATAAGCGTATACCATTATGTAGGTAATACAATGAAATGTAGGCATTTAGGAAAATCTTACTCTTAGTTGTTATTATAGAAATAATATTTGATCACAGGTTTCAGTGAAATTTACTTTCTTTGAAAAAACTGCTTTTCCCATTCACAGTTGTTGAAATTACCTCCAACATTCATGTCAGTGATTCACGACTCTCCATGAAGAGTTGAACTGGCACAAGTGGCAATGTATGTTACTGATGTAGTTGGCACAAAACTGTTTTCTTATTATCTCCTTCACTGAAGCCCTGTGGCCAACGTAGGAGATTTTTCTATGGCCAAGCTAACATTTCAGTCTGGCACATCACAGTGAATAAGATTTTTAAAACACATGATAGTAACTTAGTAATGGAAGAATTCTCAATTACATGCAATTATTCTTTATTCCTAAACTAGACTATAGATAACTTGTTTTCTCTCTAGTCTATATTGCACATTGCTGCTAAAATAATTTTCCTAAATCATATATCTGATCCTGTCATTGCTAGGAGGCATGAACTTAGTTCTTGACCCCATCTGTGAATTTTGTAATTCTCTTCAAGCCACTTAACCTTTCGGAGGTTCAGTTTTTGTGTCTCCATAATGGAGTTGAAGGCTAAGGTTTCTTAAGCTTCTAAAGTGTTAAAATGCCGAATCTCCCCATCTCTGTCTGCAAGAATGAAGTGCACACTCCCAAGCATGACCAAATCACTGTTTCTGCTCTTTCCTTCCACCACTCCCCTCATGCATTCTACAATCCTGCAAAAATCTGACTTGGCCAATTATTCTGTGAAGCTCTCAAGTGCTTTCCTACCTACGAGCCTTTGTTATTACTTTGTTATTACCTCCTATATTGCCTGTAGCTACCTATGGGAAGCTTTCCTGATCTCTTGACTGAAACTCTTGCCTGCCACTTCTTCATGCTTATTAAATAGAGCTCTGTGTCTTTTATGGAACCTGGCACATTCTATCATGGATTACAGCTGTGGTTGCATTACCATAGGTAAACTAGTATAGTGTTGCTTCCCGTGGGCTGCATGCAGCTCAGGACGACTGTGAATGCAGCCCAATACAAATTCGTAAACTTTCTTAAAACATTATGAATTTTTTTTGTGATTTTTTTTAAAGCTCATCAGCTATTAGTGTTAGTGTATTTCAGTGTATTCTATAGTTTATGCCCTCATAAAACTTTAAGCAATACATGAAAATACTACTTAAGAAAGGGGACAAAAGTGATTTTTAAGCCCTTATTAAAATTCTCTTAAACTTACACCACTGTTATGTTAACCTTCTTTCAATTCAAAATAATGCTTCAAAGTATAATAATGTTAAATTGTGCCATTAAGTTGGATGGCAAGGTATAGATAAACTGTTTAAACCCAGCAAAAATTGAGATAATAGGTGTGACAGTGCTGTAAAAGTACAATGCAAGTGTGGCCCAAAACAGTGTGGCCCAGCGAAGCCAGAAGATTGGATATCCCTGTAGGGGCTTGATTCATCCCTATGGCTTCTCTAACATCGAGTTCAAAGTTATACCCATCATAGGTAAATAATGAATAATTAGAGGGTTGATTACTATAACTGCTGCTGAGCAGAAATAGTACTAAACAGATTAAACTAATACAGTCTTCATTCTGTTTCATTAGGTAATTAAATTTCTGTCTCAAACAAATTTCTCTGTCTCTTCTATTTTTTTTTTTCTTTTTTGGTTGGGGGGGACGGAGTCTCGCTCTGTCGCCCAGGCTGGAGTGCAGTGGCACTATCTCAGCTCACTGCAGCCTCCGCCTCCCGGGTTCAAGTGATTCTCCTGCCTCAGCCTCCCAAGTAACTGGGACTACAGGCACATGCCACCATACCCTGGTAATTTTTTGTAATTTTAGTAGAGGCAGGTTTCACTGTGTTAGCCAGGATGGTCTAGATCTCCTGACCCTGTGATCCGCCTGCCTGAGCCTCCCAAAGTCCTGGGATTACAGGCATGAGCCACCGCACCCAGCCTCTCTGTCTCTTCTTATACCTTAAAAACTTCACGGATTAATTGTACTTTGTGAGGCATGTAGACTAAAGAGTTTTATACATTTCATATCAGTATAAAACTCATATCAGTAAACAGCTCTTTGATTGGTTTACTATTTCTCCTTTTGGAGTCAAATGATTATGAAGGCTTTTTTTAATTTTAATTTTATTTATTTATTTATTTGGAGACAGAGTCTTGCTCTGTCACCCAGGCTGGAGCGCAGTGATGCAATTTCAGCTTACTGCAACCTCCGCCTCCTGGGTTCAAGTGATTCTCATGCCTCAGCCTCCTGAGCAGCTGGGATTACAGCGTCCACCACCACGCCTGGCTAATTTTTGGAATTTTAGTAGAGATGAGGTTTCACCATATTGCCCAGGTTGGTCTTCAACTCCTGGCCTCAAGTGATCCGCCCACCTCAGCCTCCCAAAGTGCTGGGATTACAGGTGTGAGCCACCACACCTGGCCTATGAAGGCATTTTTAATGGACTATTAAGACATCTGCTATTTCAGAATACTTGCATTGAGAAACTCACTTAGCCTATTTTTTTAAATTATCTTATTAATTAATAAAGTATTAATGTTTTAGTAAAAAATGTCTAATTTCTACTGCTTTGTCTACTTTGACTTTGGTACAATATTTGGCGTCCCAAAGAAAGGAGTGTATCTATAAATTTTTAATATAAATGGTAGAAAAATAAAATACTTGGAATTTTACTTTGCATCAACTTAAGCAGAACATATATATTATATAAATAGATATTACCACTTATAAAATATGGCTGCAGTTTGAATTTTAAAAGCAGAAGAAATTGAAATTGTCTTTATAGGTCCCCAGATTGTAACTAAAACCATAATGGAGTAAACAAATGTAAAACTTGTTACTAAACAGAATTAATCTAATTGACTCTAATCCAATTAAAAATTAAAAGAATGGATCCTGTGACAGAAGTAATTGCAATTTCTAATTACTTAGTACTAAAAAACTTAGTTACTTAAGCTGTATATGTTTAAATTTAAGCGATTGTAGAAAATATTTTAATATAATGAAAATTCAGGCTTCCCTAAATTCCAAAATAGACAATAGGAAAAATATATTAAGTTCTAAGCATCACTGTTAAAATTCCCAGTGACTAAGTTGTTGCCTTTGGAAAGATAGGTGGTGTAAAATTTCAGGAAATAAATTTAAATCGAATATGACATTCCTTTGAGGACTACTGACCAACCTGAAGCAAGTGTTGTGGACTCTCCATCTTTCTTTCAATTTTTCTCAGTCCTTTTATTTTTGTCCCTTCTTTTTGGTTTTCTCAATATTTTCTGTTTCTTCGTTGCCTACTGTTAACTTAAAAATTTTTTTTCTTTTGTGCCAACTACTAAGACATAATTTACATGTTTTAAAGACAGCACAGATCACAAATGTTCAGCTTGAAGAATTTTGACAAATAAATTGAGTGTGTGTGTATACGCACACACGTATTTCTTAGCTGGCAGCTGGGGTCTAGAGAAGTTGCCAGTTTCCAACTTCTGAAGTATAGTCATGCACCACAAAATGATGTTTTGGTCAATAACTGACTGCATATACAATGGTGGTCCCATAAGATTATAATACTCTTACTGTACCTTTTCAATGTTTAGGTATGTTTAGATACACAAGTACTCATCATTGTGTTACAACTGCCTGCAGTATCAATACAGTGACATACTGTACAAGTTTGTAGCTTAGGAGCAGTAGGCTATACCATAGAGCCTAGGTGTATAGTAGGCTATATCACCCAGGTTTATGTACACTATGACGTTGCCACAAGGACAAAATTTCTGTGTTGTGCCTAACAACACATTTCTCAGAATGTATCCCTGTCATTAAATGAAACATGACTGTATTTTCTTAAGCTTATAACCTCAAATCAGTAAGTATTTGTTGAGCACCTCTTAGCAACTCTACATCATGGTAAGCACTGAGTTGGATTCAAAATTATGTGGCTACTTTAAGTTACTGGAAGAAAAAGGACCAGCACAATTACCTGATTCCTCCCACTATCACCCAAGTTGTTTAACAGAATACTAGATTCAGAGTAAGCCCTTAATATTTAGCAAGTATAAGAATGAAGACTCTGACATCATGAGTTAATAAAATTTTGTTGAAAGTCTGCAATGTAGCCTCTCTGAAGAATTTACAAATGCAATCATTGCCTTTTGTCAGATAATATTTACTTGACAGTTACTTTTCTTAGTGTTACAGTTTTGTTTGTTTGTTTGAGGGAGATTTTCCAGATTCCTTTTTGAAAGGGTAATTTAATCACCTTTCACATTTTAAAGCTGCCAAAAGCTAAATAGTGACATATCTTTTACTCAACTCTTTCTCTGTCTGGACTTAGTTTTCTTTCTTGAAGTAACCAATCTATATCCTTACAGAGGTATGTCTAATATCTTCTGTAAGAATTAAAGAAAGAGGTAAGAAACATGAAAAGATGGCTCGCCAGTCAGGACAGATTTATTTAGAGAAAACAAACCTGAGAGGCGCCTTCTGGCCAAGTTAGGTCAGAGGCACACTCACTTACAAACTAAGAGTTTTTAAAGATTCAGGGTGGGAGAGTTTATCAGAGGCTTGGACTGCTTCTCTGTCTCTTTGTTGTGCTTATATGGGAGGGAGAGTTGTGTGTCTGTTCCCATACATCTTTCTGCAGCTGCAGGCCTATCAGTCTGCATTTAGCTTTTCTATCCTAGTGCACCTGAAGGGAAAGGAATGTGCTTATTAAGGCCCACTATTTTACTGGGGCCCATTGTATGAGGGTGAAGTTTGGCAGTTGCTCAAGAGACTTTCTCCCCACCTCCCTTTGTGCCCAGCTGTCTTATCTGTATGTTATTGTCTGTTCTTTCTGGCTGCCTATAATTAGAAGAGAAGTAATTTCCTTGAAATGCATGAGGCTAGAAAGGGAGCTGGAATTTAAAGTGGTGGTGTTTGTCCGAGATAACAGTGCTCCTGCTCTATCATCTTCTTTTTTTTTTAATACGAATGGCAACATGCCATAAACACTGTTCTGCACCTTGCTTTTTTTCTTTTTACAGTATATCTTAGCGATCATAACATCATTAAATAAAGACCATCCCCATTATTTCATACCATAATTGATTTAGCCAGTTCCCTACTGATATTTAAATTATTTCTACTCTGTCCCTATTACAAAAAATGCTATAGTGAATAACATTATACATAAGTCAGTATGCATTTGTGCAAATAAATTGGGAGAACTAATTCCCAAATGTGAGATCGTTGTGTCAGAGAGGTGTGTACACTTGTAATTCTGACAGGTTTTGTCAGCCTGCTTTCCGTAAGAGATAGTACTAATTTATGCTCCTGCCAGCAATGTATGAGAGTATGCCCCCCTACACTTCCTTCAACCTTTTCAATCTTTGTGATTCTGATAAGTGAAAATGGAATCCCAATATAGTTTTTAGTGTACATTTTACCTGTTGTTTTAAATAAGACTGAGCATATCTCCACATGTTTGAGAGTCATTTCTATTTCCGTTTCTGTGAACATCCTTTGCCCATTTTTTTCCTGTTTGTTATTGGTCTTAATGATTTGCTGAGATATATACATAGGGATAATTGCCCTTTTTTGGTCCTATGAGGTGCAAATATTTTTTCCTCAAATTTCCATGTGTCTTTTGAGTTTGCTTTTGGTGATTTTTGCCATTCAGTTTTTTTCCAATGTCAAATTTGTAAGTTTTTTATATAATGCCTTTTGGTTTGCAGGTCATAATTAGAAAGGAAAATTTTGAGATGGGCACACTGTATTACTCTGAAAACAGCCTTAGCAAACTTCAAAAACGAATGGAGCCAAGAACTGCACAGGAGGCCAAGGCAGGGAAGTAGGTAACTTAGCTGAGTAAGGACCTCACAATATAGCCCTACTATAGTCAGTTTGACATGGATTTTGAGTACCGTTATATCAGCCAGCGTTCTTATTCCAAACAATAGAAACTGACTAGTTAACTTAAGCAGAAAAGGAAAGATATCAGGTAGCTCAGTGAATCTAAGCAAAGCCTGCATAATAAGGGTCAGAAAATAGAAATGACCCAGGGAACCCATATCCAAGATCCTGCACAAGCCCAAACCTGGTTAGGGCTGCTACTGCCAGTGACATCAGTGCCCCTGGAAACTGGATCCTGACAGCAGAATGAATTAACTTTCCCCACTTTATTGTGTCACATTTCTCAGATCTATTAAGTCAGTTGCCTCAGATTCAAACTCTTGGGTAGAAGCATTCAATTGGCCAGACAATCACGAAAATTAAAGACGAATGAAGCTGAAGTAATAATTTAACCAAAGACTGGTGAGGAACTAGCTGATGTAAAGTACTTTATTTAGAGTTCTGGTTGTATTTCCCTGTCATGTAAAAGTTTCAACTTTAGTAAAGAAGATGACCTGCCGAGAAAAAGTTTCATAGTTTGTTTATTCTAAAACTATGGGATACTTGAGTGATGAATTTTATCAGTGACTTTTGTCATGAGTTCAATTCTAATACATGCTGAGATAAGATTATTTCAGATCTATTACAACATTTTTATTCTGTTGTAGTAATAGTAATGATGCATTTAGCATAATTTTATTCAATATTTTTTAGCATCTACAGTTTCTATGGAAACAGATTTAACACTGACCCCAATTCTCTGAGCTTTTCTCAACATGCAGTTGTTTTCAGAATGAAAGACCCTCAGATTATATTATTCATTTGATTTTATTCTAGTCAATTCTGCTACAATATAACATATTTGTTTTTAACTATGACAGGGTTTACAGGGAAACAATGGGATTAGAGCACAATGGTCAAAAGCTTCAATGACACATTAAAAAAAGATAGGAACCAACATGGTGAAACCCCGTCTCTACTAAAAATACAAAAATTAGCCATGCGTGGTGGCGGGCGCCTGCAATCCCAGCTACTCAGGAGGCTGAGGCAGGAGAATCACTTAAACCCGGGAGGTGGAGGTTGCAGTTTGCTGAGATCACTCCACTGCACTCCAGCCTGGGCGATAGAGCAAGACTCAGTCTCAAAAAAAAAAAGGCCGGGAGCAGTGGCTCACACCTGTAATCCCAGCACTTTGGAGGCCAAGGCAGGCAGATTACGAGGTCAGGAGATCGAGACCATCCTGGCTAACATGGTGAAACCCCGTCTCTATTTAAAAAAGTACAAAAAATTAGCCTGGCGTGGTGGCAGGCGCCTGTAGTCCCAGCTACTCAGGAGGCTGAGGCAGGAGAATGGCGTGAACCCGGAAGGCCAAGCTTGCAGTGAGCTGAGATCATGCCACTGCACTCCAGCTTGGGCAACAGAGGGAGACTCCATCTCAAAAAAAAAAAAAAAAAAAAAAAAAAAAAGATAGGATCCTAATAGAAACAGTAGCACAGTTTTACACATGTTAATTGGTTAAAAAAATGCATAAATACTACAATAAGTATGACATTTTACCTTTTAAAAGACCTGGAGATTGCTATGCAAGTGAGCTTCAGAAGAGTTGCAGTTTATGAGTTATGAAGTGACAGTAAGAGGGAAATAAGAAATCCATGAAAAGTTTTAACACCAGATATTGATGGATGTTCACAACATTTGCGGTGAACTGAGGTCGCTAGAAATGTTTTGCGATGCATGTGCTTGTGTATTTTATATAATCCTGTGTGGTTCAGATCAGCTGGATACAATGTTCTGCATTTACTTAGTGATTTATGTGGATGAAAATCACATTATGCTCAAATTTTTCCCTAGTGTATCAATTACAGTAGAGCAATACTTGCATTTTTAAAACAAGTATTGTAGTAGAACAGACTGTACTTTTACTAGAATAATTAGAGACAGGGTCCCCCTCTGTCACCTAGGCTGGAGTGCAGTGGCGCAGTCATAGCTCACTGTAACCGTGAATTCCTGGGCTCGAGTGATCCTCCTACCTCAGCCTCCCAGGTAGCTAAGACTAAAAGCACATGCCACGACCAGCTAATTAAAACAAAGAATTTGTAGAGATGTGGTCTCACTATGTTGCCCAGGCTGGCCCCAAATTCCTGGCCTCAAGGAATCTTCTCAAACTTCTGGGATTACAGGCATAAGCCATGATGCCCCACCTCAATAATGTATACTTTAATATTAAAATTTAAGGGGAAAATAACTAATGTTTTAACTTCATAACACCAAAGAAATAGTTTTAAAATTATATTTGTTTTTAAATTAGCACTGTTTTGTTTGGACTGTATGTATTTAAATATATTATTTAGTTAGGATTATATTTCCATTTCAAGGGTTTGGGAATTATATGCCCTTTACCAAGAAAATGGAATAATACCTGTAATCCCAGCACTTTGGGAAGCTAAGGCAGGCGGATCATGAGGTCAGGAGATCGAGACCATCCTGGCTAACATGGTGAAACCCCATCTCTACTAAAAATACAAAAAATTAGCCAGGCGTGGTGGTGGGTGCCTGTAGTCCCAGCTACTCTGGAGTCTGAGCCAGGAGAATGGCGTGAACCTGGGAGGTGGAGCTTGCAGTGAGCTGAGATGTACACCACTGCACTCCAGCATGGGTGACAGAGTGAGACTCTGTCTTAAAAAAAAAAAGAAAAAGGAAAAAAAAAGAAAATGGACTAATACTATACTGGGGCTTTCATTGGTTGATTGAAGCCACTATTGGAGGATAAAATTAGTTTTAACTATATATGCATACAATGGAATATTATTCAGCCATAAAAGGGAATAAAATTCTAATACATGCTATAATATGGATGAACTTTGAAAACATTCTGCTAAGTAAAATAATCCAGGCCCAAAAGACAAATATTGTATGATTTCCCTATATATGAAGTACCTAGAATAGACAAACTCATAGAGACAGAAAGTAGAATAGAGATTACTAGGAGCTAGAGGGAAGAGGGAATAGTCAGTTGTTTAATGAATACAGTTAGTGTTTGGGATGATGAAAGAGTTTTTGAAATGAATAGTGATGATGGTTGTACAATATTGTGAATGTACTTAATACACCTAAATTGTATACTTTAAAATGGTTAAGATGGTAAATTGTATGTTATTTATATTTTATCACAATAAAAAGAAATCAGTTTTAATTTGTCTCTGGTATTTATATCTTCAGCATTGCCTGCATGTACTACTAATTATACAGGATTACTGTATTTGTAAATATTTATCAGAACTGGGTGGATATATGACTTGTTTGTTTGCTCTTGTCAAAATTTGAGTGTTGAATTTAGATATTTCTTATAATACCTAGCAATTACAGTAAATGTAATTACAGGAATTTCACCAATTCCTATAAGAAATTAGATATTTTTTCCTTCTAATGGAAAACAGGAAAATATTTGTTAACCTTAATGTGTGTATGTGTATATATGTATATAAATTATTTTACATTTGAGGGACAGGCCAGAGTACCCTGAAATTTCTTCCTCAATGTTGTAGAATTCTTGGAATGTTTAAACTCTTAACTGTTTACTAGATTTTTTTTTTTTTTTTACTTTCTTTTATTTTTCAACTTTTATTTTAGATACAGTGGATACATGTGCAGGTTTGTTACCTGGATATATTGCATAATGGTGAGGTTTGGGGTACAAATCCCATCACCAAGGTACTGAGCATAGTACCCAACAGTTTTTCAACCCTTGTCCTCCCTCCCCTCCCAATGGTCCTCAGTATCTGTTATTGTCATCTTTATGTCCATGAGTACCCAATGTTTCAGCTCCCACTTATAAATGAGAACATGTGGTATTTGGTTTTCTGTTCCTGTGTTAATTCACTTAGGATAATGGCCTCCACCTGCATCCATGTTGCTGCAAAGGATGTAATTTTGTTCTTTTTTATGGCTGCATAATATTCCATAGTGTATATATACTGCATTTTCTTTAATCCACCATTGATGGGCACCTCAGTTGATTCCATGTCTTTGCTGTTGTAAATAATGCTGCAATGAAGATGTGAGTGCATGTTTCTTTTTGGTGAAATGATTTTTTTTTTTTTTTTGGATATATACCCAGTAATGGAATTGCTGGGTCGAATGATAGTGCTGTTTTAAGTTCTTTAAGAAATCTCCAAACTGCTTTCCACAGTGGCTGAACTAATTTACATTCCTACCAACAGTCTATAAGCATTACCTTTTCTCCACAGCCTCACCAATATCTGTTGTTTTTTGACTTTTTAATAATAGCTATTCTGACTGGTGTGAGTTGTTATCTCACTGTGGTTTTGATTTGCATTTCTCTGATGATTAGTGATGTGGAGCTTTTTTTTATGTTTGTTGGCCTTGTGTTTTTGTCTTATTTTATTATATTGAATTAGAAAAAAATGTTATCGATGTATTTGTCAGATAATTTGAGTAAATTGGCCTTTCTGTTGATATGTAAGAGTCATATAATTGAGTAGGTCATTAAGCTGGGTCAGAGATGATTATTTGTTGTTGCTGTTTCTTAAAGAAATAAATTCTACTGGGTGTGGTGGCTCTTACCTACAATCCTAGCACCTTGAGAGGCCAGAGGAGAATCGCTTGAGGCCAGAAGTTTGAGATCACCTGGGCAACAAAGCACAACCTCATCTCTACAAAAAAATTTAAAAGTTAGCCAGGTGTGGTGGCACATGCCTGTAGTCTCAGCTGCTTGGGAGGCTAAGGTAGGAGGATCGCCTGAGCCGGGAGCTGGAGGCTGTAGTGAGCTGTGATCATGTCAGTGTACTCTAGCCTTGGTGACAGAATGAGACCTTGTCTCAACAAAAAAAAAAAAAAAAAGAAAGAAATTCTACAACAAATGGTTTTTCTTAGCTTTTTTCATACAATAAAGTTTTTAAGTTTTTGCATATTTATTTACTTCCTAAAATTCTATCCAATTGTGTTTCAGGTTGCAACAAGGACAGTGTCAGAGCAGGCTGTAAAAAATGTGGCTACCGTAAGTATTCTAAAAGATGACATGTTTTGCATTATTCATACTGGAATCATGGCCTCTTTGGGCAATGTAACGTAGCATCCTGATTTCAGGGGCCCAGGTGCATAGTCCTTTAGCTGTAAGCTAACATCTAGTTACAGAAATTCCTCTGTTAGCACTAAATATTCACTTTTCTTCCCTGCTTTAGACCCAGTAACAGGTAGCTATGTATCTGATGACTACCAAAAGTAGCATGAAGATACATGTGGTTAGTAGTAGATTAAGGAGTTTGGAGAAAGTATATTTTTTAAAAACTATATACGTACTTATTCTTTTCTCCCTTTCCACATACTAGGAGAAAAAGTGAAGGCAATGCAAACTATTTATGAAGACTTTTTGTGTTTACTACATTTACTTTAAAGATTTAATTGGTCTCAGAATTTCTGCTCATGGGCGAAAACTTGATTTAAACAATTATTAATCTCCCTTATGATTAATTGAATGAAAAGGTAAACTTAAGCATGTGTAATTATAAATATAAATTTGTAATTTTATACTGTAAATAAATATTCTTTAGTTAAATATAGTAATGCCTAAAGCTTTAGTAACAGCTATAGCAACAACATTTGCTATTTTCTAAGTTGTTTGCAGACCATGTGAATTAGCTTGGATTGTTAATACACTCCAATTCATTGAAGAGTTATTATGTTTTACCAACTAAGATGATTTGACAAAAAGATGTTCATGCAAGAACATGTGATAAGAGAGTACTCGGCATAAATCTCCATCAGAAGGGCACATTAAAAGAATGCTGAGAGAACAAGTCACATACTTCCAAGCAAAGCTAAAACTGGCTCAAGGGAAGCTTGCTCAAGTAGCAAAATTGCATATATAACTATATATATCACTCACATAAATGAAACTGAAGAATGTACTTGCATGCAAGAAATGAGTGCAATGAAATCTTTTCTATTTTTAAATTTGTTTATATTTCTGCTTTGTTTACTTTTTTTCAACCATTGCTAACTTAAGCTTTGTTTACTTTCTTTTAATCATTGCTGACTTACCTGCCTCATTTCTTTATTCAAGAATTAAGAACCTACAAATGCTTCATTTACTTCAAAATCTGGAATGGATTTCCCAGTCTGTCTACTAATATCAGTCTCTACACTTGGACTTCTTTTAACCTAACACTTTGAGGAAAGCAATTAAATTCATTTTCTGGAAATAGAATATTTGTTGATGTAGTCTCCTCATTGTTATTTTATTTAAGACAACAATGGAAGTATCTGCAGTAATTAGAATTCTTTAGGAGAAGCCAAGTCAGCAAATAGTTTTGTCAATATTTCCATATTTAGTTATTTTTACTTTATTATTTAGATCTTTGATTTTAGTGATTTAGTTATTAAACAATTTCTGATTTGTCTCCTGTGGAAAAATTTAGTAATATTTCCCTTCTGTGTTAAATTTACGTCTCCACAGCTATTAAAGATGAAGGTCTTCTCAATTTACAAGTCTTTCTAATAGAAATTGCATTTACAAATTAGCTTATCTTTTATTTGTGGGCCAGAATTTTTGTATTGCTTGTATAAAGGTAAGAGAAAGGTCAAGAAGACGATTTGAAATATTTTTAATGCCCAAAAATATGAGTATTTTTCAGTTGTTTACAAAAGAATATTCTCTCTCTTTTGTTGCAAAAATAGTTGTTCAGATTGTACAATTTAAATAATTTCAATACTTGATAGAAAAAGATCTTATTTCTCAGTATATTTCAATAGTGAATATATTGTTTTTTAAAGTTTCAAGTTAAGTTTGAATATATTATTAAATAACATGGGTCTCTCTTTCTGTGGCAGAATTTCCTTAGCAAAATTAACTTAAAAGAAATTCACAGGCCGGGCATGGTGGCTCATGCCTGTAATCCCAGCACTTTGGGAGGCCAAGGCAGGTGGATTATGAGGTCAGGAGATCGAGACCATCCTGGCTAACCCGGTGAAACCCCATCTCTACTAAAAATACAAAAAATTAGCTAGGTGTGGTGGTGGGCGCCTGTAGTCCCAGCTACTTGGGAGGCTGAGACAGGAGAATGGCCTGAACCCAGGAGGTGGAGCTTGCAGTGAGCCGAGATTGCACCACTGCACTCCAGCCTGGGCGATGGAGTGAGACTCTGTCTAAAAAAAAATAAAATAGAATAAAATAAAATAAATAAATAAATAAATTCACAGAAAAAATAGTTCAGTTTTTATTAGAATTTTTTAGGTTGATAACTTTGGAATATTTAAAAACAGCAAGGACACGGCCTTGGGATTATTTATGGGATAAATGTCTCAAATAATCATGATAGTTCTCAGAAAGTATGATTAAAAGATTAGTATAGTAGACCCAGTGGTTGATCATAGCAGCAGGAAATAAAAACAAATATGTAAATACCTTTAACATTTTACATGAATATAAATTTGTCACTTTTTTATTGCCTGTTTATATGTCTGTTTATTGGTGTTCAGTCTTGTGTGTGTAAACCACATCTGAAATGCATTTTCTATTTTTTATAGTTTGCTTCTTCAAAGGTAGGCAAGAAGTTAAGACACTTGTAAAGAAATTTTTCATTAATTCTCAACCACAGGTGATACTGCCTCCCTAGAAATCTGTAAAGGTGTTTTTTATTGTCAGCAACAGGATGGAGGGTGCAGCACTATGACGCTTATTATGTACAGCCCAAAGATTATAAACGTCCTACAATGGTAGGACAGTCCTGGACAGTGAAGAACATTCTGGCACCAAATGCCAATGGCATTCCCTTTGAGAAGCAGGTACCTTGTCCCATTATTTTAGATTCTTTTTTTCCTTTTACAGTCTTATTGCCATTGCCAAATTTGTCAACTGCTTTTTAAAAGCAACTTATTTACATCTTTCTAAAAGTACAGCTTTTCTTTCCTAGAAACAATCAAGCTTTTTTTCTCCACATTTATATTTTGTTGACCTATATGATATTTAATTAAACATATTTTAGAATAACAACAGACTCCTCACAGAGTAAAATATCAGATGGTGGAATAAAATAATATAGGCATAAACCGAGGGAAAAGTGACCAGGAAAATATGGCAGAAGAAACAAGAGCATGTAGCATCACATTAACCAAAGGATGTGGGGAAATTGTCAGGTGCAGCAGATAAGTTATAAGAAATGAACTGAAAAATGTTCTTTGGGTTTGGCAGGTAGGATGCTTTGCTTCCCTCAGCAAGATCAGTTTAAGTAGAGTTGTAGGTCATGAAACAAACTGTAGATTCAGGCCTGAGTGGTGGGGGATGAAATAGAGAAAGCCAATGTAGTCTCCATTTTCAAGAAATTTTCATGAGAGAGGTAGGAAACGTTGGGTAATTTCTGGAAGAAACTGGGATAAATGGAGAGGGTTTTTTCTTTTTTCTTTTTTAAGGTATAAAATGTTGGTATAGACTGAGGGAAACATTAGAGGATATATTGCAAATGCTAGCGATAAGGAAAGATTAAGCAAGTTCCTCTAAGAGGTATGACAAGGATACCTCTGAAGTTTGGAAGAAACTAGATGAGAATAGATATAGATGTTTTCAGGTGGTGATAGAAAGTAGGAGATCCAGCCTGGTAATCTCAATTTTGTTTGTAAATTAGAAGACAGGATTGTCTCCTTTGGTAGGGAGTTTGAGTAGGACGTAGGACAGGACAGTGAGTGATGAATGTTTTGAGACAGGTACCAGTTTGGGAAAGTCATTGAGGGAAGTAGGAGAAGAAGTTGACTAAGGACAAATAAAAAATGCAAATATGCATGAACGTGTGGTTGTTACACTCAAGCATTGCCTGACTACTCTGTGGGGTGGTGGGGGAGTGGTGGCTAACAACCCAGAGTAATAGTAACTTTGAGTCAGATTCGTTTGTCTGCAATGAGGATGAACAAGGGTATATAAAAGAGTCAGACTTGTAAAAGGTTGTTCATATTGTCAGTAATAAGAGATTTGAGACTGGGAGAAAATGAAGATATTAAGGGAATGAAGATCATAATGAGAATCAAAAACAGATCTATGCATGAGTGTAAATGAATGAAAAAGCTAGAAGGATGAAAGACATAGTTAGAGTTTAATATTGGAGTTTAAAATTTCAGAGATAAAACAGTTACAGATGATAACAAGGACGATAGTGTGGCCATGGAATCTAGAATGTCAGGGAACCCAGAAAAGCTATCCAACAACCTAGGCTGTCCATTCAAGCTCGTGGCAGGGCTTGGGGTAAAGAGTTAGAGTATGAGCCACATTCAAAAAATTTCAATGAATGGGGCTATTAACCTTCAGCAGGGAGCTGAGTGGACAGTTAAGGATTACTACTTGGAAACAATATTGAGAAGTCTGGAGAATACTAATAATACTGAGGTAAAGGATAATTAACTGTAGAGAAATGCCCTCAAGGAAGAGCCAAATATCCCTTAAGTGTGGTGGCAACGCTATGTGAGCACATAGGACAGTTACATGTTTAAGAATCTATCAAAAAAGACTAGGAAAGGGGCAATGATCAGCTGTGTCAGTGGGGAAATAAAACAGATAAATATGAGGATAAGACTTCCAAGGAAGCTGGCCAGGTGCAGTGGCTCATGCCTGTAATCCTAGCACTTTGGGAGGCTGAGACAGGCAGATTGCTTGAGCCCAGGAGTTTGAAACCAGCCTGGGCAACATGGCGAAACCTCATCTCTACAAAAAACAAAAAAACTAGCCAGTCATCGTGGCGTGCACCTGTAGTTTCAGCTACTTGGGAGGCTAAGGTGGGAGGTTGGCTTGAGCCCAGGTTGCAGAGGTTGTAGTGAGCTAAGATTGTGCCACTGCACTCCTGCCTGGGCAACAGAGCCAGAACCTCTCTCAAAGAAAAAAAAAAGACTTCAAGAAAGAATATATGACTACAGAAGAGGCCAGCATTTTTAGGGGAGGAACCAAAATGTTAGGGATGTGAAAGCTTGGTGGAACGAACTGGGTTTAGGAATTTAACAGCTTATAAAATAGCTTGTGTGTTCTCAAATCTGAGGATTTTAGATAGAGCTAAAGCCTGGTTAAGTTAGTAGCTGTTAGCATAGTCTATTATTCTGTATTTCCAGAAGTAGACATTTGGGTACCCTATTTATAAAACGAGGGTTTTTTTGTGTGTGTATACCTTGACAGATTTTTATCTGCACAGTCAAAATGAAACATGAAACTGGAGGGTTTTTATTATTATTATTATTACTTGGCATAGCTACTCCTGGAGGGAGGAAAGGGAAGAATATATTTGTCCTTGTATTAGTAAAATAAATGGTCATAACCTGGTACCATGTATTAAATACCTATTTGGTGCTAGTCTCTGTACTAACTGCATGAAAGATATTTTATTCTTAAAATAACTCTGTGAAGTAGGTTTCATGATCTCCAGTTTTATGAACATTCCAGACAAGTGGTTCTGGCACGAGATTACTTAGGTACAAACCTCTGCTGGCACTTACTAGCTATGTGACATTAGGCAAATTGCTTGATCACTGTGTTTCAGTTTCCTGTCTGTAAAGTGAGATCATTATAGTACCTAATCCCATAGAGTTGTGTAGATTAAATGAGTTCATGCAAGTGTTTGGATCAATGACTGGCTTCAGTAAATCCTCAATACTTGTTGTTATTTTTGTTATTGTTCCAAATCAGAAAACTGAGACCCAGGGTTACTGTGTTAGTCAGTGGGAAAACTGAGATATGAACTCTGGTTATCTGTAAGATTTAATACTATGCCATGCTCCTTTTCATTTGCTTTTTTTAAAAATTGTGTTAAAATATACATAACACAAAATTTGCCACTATAACCATTTTTTAAATATACAATTCAGTGGCAGTAAATACATTCACAATGTTTTAAAGCCATCGTTACTATTTATTGCAAAACTTTTTCATTGCCCCAAATCTGTAACCATTAACCAGTAACTCTCCACTCTCTCCTTTCCCCAGCCCTTATTAACCTGTCTATCTCTGTGAATTTGCCTATTCTAGATATTTCATATAGGTAGAATCATACATATTTGTCCTTTTGTGTCTGACTTATTTCCCTTAGCATAATGTTTTCATAGTTCATCCATGTTGTAGCATGTATTATAACATCATTCCTTTTAATGGCTGGATTATTTCTCTATATGTATATACCACATTTTGTTTATCCATTCCACTGTGGATAGACACTTGGTTGTTTCCACATTTTGGCTATTATGACAAGTGCTGCAATGAATGTTGATGTACGAGTATCTGTTTTGAGTCCCTGTTTTCAATTCTTTGGGCTATGTACATAGGAGCAGAATTACTATGTTGATTTTTTTGAAAAACTGCCAAACTGGTTTTCTTTTTTGTTTGAGATAGAGTCTCGCTCTGTCGCCCAGGCCGGAGTGCAGTGGCGCCATCTCGGCTCACTGCAACCTCTGCCTCTCGGATTCAAGCGATTCTCTTGCCTCAGCCTCCCAAGTAGCTGGGACTACAGGCGTGTGCCACCATGCCCGGCTACTTTTTTGTATTTTTAGTAGAGACGGGGTTTCACCGTGTTAGCCAGGATGGTCTCAATCTCCTGACCTCGTGATCCACCCACCTCTACCTCCCAAAGTGCTGGGATTACAGGCATGAGCCACCGCTCCCGGCCGAAAAACTGCCATACTGGTTTTCGTAACAGCTATACCATTTTACATTCCCACTAGAAATATACAAGGGCTCTAATTTCTCTACCTTTTTGCCAACACTCATTATTTTCCTTTTTAAAAAATAGCCATTTATGATTATAAGAAATGTATATTTGGTCATTGTCCCTGGTTCTTGACACAGAGCTTCTAAAACTCTTGGAATTTCCTGAGTGATAGGGGTGATAGGAGCATCTTTTATTATTCATAGCATGCCCCTTTCAACCATGCCTGAGTTTATACTAATAAGGCAATTCTTGGGAGGCTCCTAGATAATTTCAGGATGGGGGCCAGTTGCCAGAGGAACAATCCATGTGATTAGAAAGTTGGAGCTTTCAGCCCCACTTCCAGACCTCTAGAAAGGGGAGAAGGATGAGGAGCTAGAGATTGAATTTAATCACCAGTGGTCAGTGATTGAATCAATCATGCCTATCTAATGGAGCCTTCATAAAAACCCCTAAACTACAGGGTACAGAGAGCTGCTGGGTTTGTGAACACACAGAAGTGCCACGATTGTGGCACACAGAGAGCCCATGGAAGCTCTATGCCCCTTCTTTGCCCTATGCATCTCCTCCATTTGGCTATTCTGAGTTCCGTGCTAGATAATAAACAGGTAATAGTAAGTAAACTGTTTTGCTGGGTTCTGTGAGCCTTTCTAGCAAATTTTCGAATTTGAGGATGAGGTTGTGGGAACCTCCTGACCTTATAAAGCTGGCTGGTCAGAAGTATGGGTGGCCTAGACTCCCTATAGGCATCAGAAATGGGAATAGTCTTGTGGGTCTGAGCCCTTAACTTGTGCTAACCGTGGATAGTAACAGAATTGAATTGAATTGTTGGAAACCCAGTTAGTGTCCAGAAAGTTGGAGAACTGGCTGTTGGTGTGGAAAAAACCCATACATTTGATGTCAGAAGCGTTGTGAGTAGAAACAATTCAGATCATCCTCGTAGGTATGAAGTGGTATCTCATTGTGGTTTTGATTTGCATTTCTTTAATGACTAATGATGTTAAGTATCTTTTCATGTGCTTGTTGACCATTTGTATTTCTTCTATAGACAAATGTCTATTCAAGCCCTTTGCTCATTTTTTAACTGGGTTGTGTTTTTGTTGAGTTATAGTTGTTCTTTATGTATTCTGGATATTAAGCTCTACCAGATAGATGATTTGCAAATATATTCTCCCACTCTGTCACTTTTCACTTTCCTGATAATTTTGCACAAAAGTTTTTAATTCTGATGACCATTTTATCGATTTTTTTCTTTTGTTGCTTGTGCTTTTGGTGTTAGATCTAAGAATCCATTGCCAAATCCAAGGTAATGAACATTTACTCCTATGCTTTCTTCTGAGAGCTTTATGGTTTTATATTTTATTTTATTTGACCCATTTCTAGTTAATTTTTACATATGATCTGAGGTGAGGGGTCCAACTACGTTCTTTCCCATGTGGAAAATTTGTCTCTGTACCATCTGTTGAAAAGACAATTCTTTCCACACTGGATGGACTTTCATCTTGCTAAAACTCAGTTCGCTATGTATGTGTGGGTTTATTTCTGGACTTTCAATTCTATTCCATTGGTCTGTGTGTCTATTCTTATGCCAGTACCAACTGCTTTGATTGCTATAGATTTATGATAAGTTTTAAAATCAAGAAGGGTGAGTCCTCCACTTTTTTTTTCTTCTACGTTGTTTGCTACAAGAACATTTAGATTGCTAGCCATAAGAACTGTAATTTGCAACACAGTTATTTCCTAGGCTTCGCTAACTTATTCCCCAATAGAAAAAAAAAAAAATCAGTAAGAAACTTTATTTGTAGTTTCGCAATTAATTTGTCTTATCACCTCAGGGTCACTTTGCTTGAAGCAAAGCTAAAATGGATGTGGGGCAGAGACTGCTACCAGTGTGGTCATTATTTAAGCATTTTATTTATTTTAAATATTCATTTCAATGAGAGGATGAGGGGTATTTGGGTACAAAGCTAGCTTAAGTACAGTAAAGATTGATCATCAGGAGTTTTTTTTGTTTTTGTTTTTGTTTTGAGGCAGTTTTACTCTGCTGCCCAGGCTGGAGTGCAGTGGCACAATCTCAGCTCACTGCAACCTCCACCTCCCAGGTTCAAGCGATTCTTGTGCCTTAGCCTCCTGAGTAGCTGGAATTACAGGCATGCACCACCATGCCCAGTTAATTTTTGTATTTTTAGTAGAGACAGGATTTCGCCATGTTGGCCAAGCTGATCTTGAACTCCTGGACTCAAGTGATCCACCTGCCTCAGCCTCCCTAAGTGCTGGGATTACAGGCGTGAGCCACCATGCCCAGCCTATATCATCAGGAGTTCTGATCAAAGAGGCAAGCCAAACCGACCTAGAAAGCCTTCCATTCTGCTCCAAACATGTAACAATGCAGGAGGAAAAAAGTGTTATGTCAACAGCAACCACAACAACAACAAAAAACCCAACTCAGAAGAATGAAAGGGAAATCCCCAGGTGCTAGACAAGAAAACGAGCTCAAAGTCAGAGCAGGGAATCTTAGCTGGAAACAGTGGATCCACAGGCCTACTGGGTAGGCGTTTAAGAGCTGTGGAGTGACACTTTCAAGCCCTAGGGATGGCAGTATGGCAAGGGTGGAGCCCCTCACATAAAGTCAGACTCCTTAAAAAGGCTATAAAGCAGGGATTAGAAAAAATTTCACTCACTGAAAGAAGCAAGAATGCGTATAGTGTGTTTGAGTTCCCATAAGATAATTAGAAGAAAACAAATAATCAAGAATTGGCAACCTCAGCTTATACCTTGTAAGTATATGTAAGTATGAGGAGTGAATTTACACTGCTTCCAGTGAGGCAGGAACTATTTTTCCCATGCTAAGAAATTAATGTTAAAAATTGTGCTGATAACAAATCAAATTTAAAAAATTAAGTCCAACTACGTGTTGTGATTAATAAAACTACACATAAAACTAAAAACTACACAGAAATTTTCAAAATAAAGGGACAAGGAAAAAACACATATTTGATTGAACATTGCTGATATTCCACTGTTTTACCTACAAAAATGGCAATTTCATATTACCCAACGAATAATAAACAAAAGAGCACTAGTGGAACTGTTAGCTGTGGTGGGTATCCTAGTTACTGGTGGCGAATCCGTACAGTTCTGCAGCAACCTCTATTCTTGCCACCTCAGAAGAAAGAATTCTACTGAGGGTCATGAGACAGAAGAAGAGACTGAGGCAAGTTTCAGAGCAGGAGTAGACGTTTATTAAAAAGCTTTAAAGCAGGAACGAAAGAAAGGAAAATATACTTGGAAGAGGCCCAGACAGGCACCTTGAGGTTAAGTGCCCCAATTAACATTGAACCTAGCATTTTACACGCTGGCATACTTCCAGCATCTTGCACCCCTTTCCCTTCATTCTTCCCTACCTGCGCTTGGGAGGTGAGCGTGCACAGTGTGTTTACTGGAGTTGTACACATGTTCACCTGAGGCTTTGTCTTCCCTTTTCTGGTAGAATGCCCCCAGAAGGTCATACTCCTTCATTTTTGCCTCTTAATGCACATGCTCGAGTCCACTTGCCCAGTTCCTGAGATCTTATTGGAAGCTGCTGATTATCAATTTCAGGTGTTTTTATCTGTTCAGAAACTGCTCCCTGGCACTGGCTGTGACCAATTATCATTTTAGAGAGACAGTGTGACAGCTGCTGGACCATCACTTGATGGTTGCCTGATGTTTCTTTGTGAGTGGGGGAGCCCTCTCCTGCTCCACTCATGCCTGACCAGCTACTTACTATAACAGAACCATTATAATTTCAGACTCTTGAGGCAAAAGCACTACTGGTGATAAGTGGAAACTCAAGAACAATAAACTAAAAAGATAAAGTAATGATCTTCAAAGCATTTACTAATGTCTCAAAATATATAGCAAAATCTGTATTACAAGGAGAAATTGACAAATCTACCCTAGAGAAAACCTGGTGCATGCCCACAGAGACATGTACAGCTGCTCATTTCAACATTATTTATAATAGCCATTATTGACAAATCAATACTTGTATAATTTTAAGTACTTCTATCAGAAGTTATTAGACAAAAAAATTAAGATGGAGAAGAGTTGAACAAGCAAACAGATATAGAACCCTTTTCAACAAATAGCAATATATGGTTGTGTTGTTTAACAACAGGGATACATTCTGAGAAGTGTGTCATTAGGCAATTTAATCTTTGTGTGGAAATTATAGAGTGTACTTTCACAAACTTGGATGTATAGTCTACTACACACCTAGGCTACATGGTATAGCCTATTGTTGCTAGGCTATGAACCTGTATAGCGTGTTACTGTACTGAATAGTGTAGGCAGTTGTAACACAATGGTAAGCATTTGTGTGTCTAAACATATCTAAACATTGAGAAGGAACAGTGTTATTATCTTATGGGACCTATGTTGTCTATGTGGTCCATCATTGACCTAAACACCATTATGCAGTATGTGACTGTGTTTTTGAAATACATAACAAATCTTTCCTAAATTTACTACATCCTAGGCCACAAGAGAAGTCTCATCAAATACCACAGAACTAATATCATACAGATTCCATTCTCTGATAACAGTGTAGTAAATTTAGAGATTGACAGTAAACACAAAGCCTGAAAACTCCATATATTTGGAAGCTAAAAAGAGTGCTTCTGAATGATTCATTTGTTAGGAAATCACAGTGAGGAAAACTTGTTCCAATAATATGGCAGAGTAGACTAAGAAACAACTAAGAAACTTGTATAAAATGTGCAATACATATTTTAGATGCATTAATATACTAGGAAGAAGATAAAGAATTAAAGAATATTCAAAGGCCAACAACCAAAGGAAAGGAGAGTTCCAGGAATTAAGCCTTGAGGGTATTTGATGAACCCTAGGCTCTTGAACTTCTATTTTTCATGGGCTGGCAGGATGCGGGGGATAAAAGCAAGGCCCAGGGCCCTGCCTATGCCAAATTGGAACTCTATTTAGAGAGTCTCTGGTATAAACCTAGGACTCCCAAAGGACTTCACCCACAAAATAAGAGACAACTAGAAACAACCCCTAGCATAGATTTGTAGTGAATCATTAGTGGATTGTGAAATGAATTATTTAGTCACCATTAGCCTTGGTTGTTTCAAACATTGAATATAGAAATCTTTCAATTAACTTTTGTTTCAGTTTTTGTGTGTTAGGGTGTATTTATCCATGAATGTGTGTATGAGTGCACTTGTTTGCATTATTTTTTACTGTTCTCAGTTGTTAAGAAAACTTGAAAGCTGCTACCCTAAAGAAAACCTAGTACATGTGCACAAAGAGACATGTACAACTGCCAATTTCAACACTGTTTATAATAGCAAACTACTAGAAGCAACCTACATTTCTATCAATAGTACAGTAAATAAATATAATTTTCATACAGTAGAACATTATCGATTAGATAAAATGAGCAAATTACACCTGTTATGTTAACATAGATAAATCACAAAATTTTGGGTGGCAGGAAAAAATTGCAGGTATAGGTATAATTGAGTTTATTTATTTATTTTTTCTTGAGACGGAGTCTTGCTCTGTCGCCCAGGCTGGAGTGCAGTGGCGCAATCTCGGCTCACTGCAAGCTCCACCTCCCGGGTTCACGCCATTCTCCTGCCTCAGCCTCTCCGAGTAGCTGGGACTACAGGCGCCCGCCACCATGCCCGGCTAATTTTTTTGTATTTTTTAGTAGAGACGAGGTTTCACCGCGGTCTCGATCTCCTGACCTCGTGATCCGCCCGCCTCGGCCTCCCAAAGTGCTGGGATTACAAGCGTGAGCCACCGCGCCTGGCCGAGTTTATTTTTTTAAGAATACATATCACAATATGTTGTTTGGGAATGATAGAGACCAACTTCAGTGCAGTTGCTTCAGAGGACAAAAAAAAAAAAAAATGGAATGAGATTGAGACAGTGTTCCAAAAGTTGATACGAGCTCTCCAGCTATGTGCGTGTGTGTGCACAGGCATGCGAGTGAACTTTTTCCTTAAACGAATTGAAAGTGAGCATGACAAAATGTTAGCATATGGATGATAGGTATTCAGGTATTGGTTATATTATTTTCTGTACTTTTATAGTGTTTGTAATAAAATTTGACTTTCTAAAACATATACATAAGTAGATAACTGTTGTAGTTTTCTTATAGGGTAGAGTCTCTAGGGAAATGATGCAAGAATTAAATGTTTAGGTATTCTTTAGTAAAGCACATTCAGTTATATTAATGCTTGTATATTATTATGCCAACTTTAGATGAAGGATATATAATTGCATGAGTACATTAGTCAAACTGGGAAAGAAAAGGTATGGGAAAGGAATACAATATAAAATCCCAAGTATGATGGTATTTTTTATTTACTTAGTTTAGTTAGAGATATTACTGTATTTTTAGAAAGGGAAATAGAATAACTCAATACTTTGAAATCCATTAAGAAGTGGCCCCCAAAAATGCTTATTGACTAAGGAGCTCTGATGAAGAAGGGAAAAAGTTCTGAGTATTGCATTCATAGAAAAGTATAGGGAAAATAACCAAACTACTACCAACTGAATAAAAGTTAAAGCTTTCTACATTATAGTATTGAAATTGTAACTTATTGGTTACCGTGAGGCAGCAAAACATACAAAAATACATAATGTATCTATAGTTTTAACATTCACATTTTTTTTGTTTGTTTCACTTAGCTGGTCACCTGACTTTTGAATGCCGTAATTTTCTCCGAGTAGACCCTAAAAGGGACATAGTTTTGGATGTCAGCAGTACAAGTAGTGAAGATAGTGATGAAGAGAATGAAGAACTGAATAAATTGCAGGCATTACAGGAAAAAAGTAAGCAATATTTTTTTTCCATTCTTTAGAAATGTTTGTAAATGTTCTGTCATATTATATCATGCTTTACATTACACTTACTAAGATCTCTTTTATAGTTTATGTAAGAGCTACTGCATAGGAAATAGGTTTTAAATATTGTAAGTTATTTGCCTAAGATCGAACAGCTAAGCAATTACAGATTCAGGAGACAAGTCTATTTCTGACACACAGCTTATGTTTTTTGTTGTTGTTTTTCCCCCATCACATTAGGATGTGTGTCAAATGGCTGAAAAAGTATGACTTAAGATTTGGTTTCTAGTCCTATTTGGCAATTTGTTTTAGCACGTGACTTTCACCAAGTCACTTAACCATCCTGAGGCTCAGCTGCCTTGTGGGATAACACAAAATATTGGGTTGTCAAATGATGCTCATGCAGATCAGCGATCTTAGCCAGTATCAAGCTTCACTAATAATTTCAAGTATACAAGTGATCATGAGGCATAGGCAAAGCAGAGAGTTCTGGGCATGCTAGTACAGTTCCCCAGGTATTTCCTTTCTACTTCATAACCCACTCTGATCAGTATTAACATAAGAAGTTTCTTTATTACTTATACCAAAGAAAGTTGATTTGGTCATGAAACATACTCATTTATGCTTGGATAGTTACATTTTCCAGGGAGCTATGCCCCATAAATCCATAGATTTCCCGGTTTGTTTACCATAAGCAATCTCAGTTACATCCTACTAAAAGGATATAAATAATAATTATATAAATAAGGATTCTATGGCTAACAGATATCATTTATTTTTTTTCCAGGAGATCTGTTGTTAGTGTGTTTCAGAGAGATTTCTCCAGGGCACTCTCTACTTTCTCAGGCACATCTTCCTCTCTCCCTAGAGAGAGAGTGGATTGCAGACCTATCATTTAACCCTTTCTTTCCCACGTTTTGTATAAAATAGCTCATCCTTGCAGTGGGGTTTTTAGGGATTAAACATGGTGCCATAAATTAAACTACTTTGTGAACTACAAAATGCAGTATGGTAAATATCACTCTGAAATAAAATATAACTTATTTGAATATAATCTTAGACAAGGAATGAGAGAGTTACAAATTTTAAATTCATCTTAGTTTAGGTTATCAATGAACATTAAACAATAAACTTTGTTTTAATATCAAGCTTTCCATATTATGTCCAGTTAAGGTAAGTGAAGAAGTCAAATGTAAGGTGCTAGAACAAGCTGAAAAGGAAAAAGAGGGAGAGAATCCCAAAGAGTGCAAACAAGAGTCATATCATATGAGTATATACAGCTTCAGGGTAAAGATAGTTGATTGAATACACACACTTTTATTCTCTACTGAAATACCACTAAAATGACAGAAGTAGAAAAAAATTTAAAGACATAAACTCACAAGGGCAAAGAAAATGAGTTAGGAGGGAATAGCAGTAAAATTTTGGAAACGGAAAAGCAGATGGGTGATAACTGATTACACTCTTGAAAAAGCTAAATTCTTTAGCAGTGTGGAAAGCTGTGAAGTAACCCGACATATATTCTAAAATCCCCTAAAGACATGATAATTAGTATCCTTGGGTACCTCTGGCTGAATATACGGCTAAAAACAGGAGGATTGGTTTGAAGTCTCCAGGAGTTAGACCCTCAGTTCCCTTCCCCTATGAAGTCAGATGACTTTCCTTCATCACCCCAGCAGACAACTGGAGGTTTATTTTCTAGACAGGGTAAAACATAGGTTCTTTAGACTGGGACACACTAACCATAGCTGAAAACAGGGAGGAAGTTAAAGGCTGAGAACTTTCCAGCCCTCTTCACCTATTTGGTTCCCAGACATATATCACAATTAGTCTAGGAAATACTTCACTCAAATGAGTCCCAGAAAGAAAATTTCCAAGAACTGAAGGACATTAGTTTTACAATTGAAAAGGTTTCACAAGTACCAAACACAGAGCTAAAAATAGACCCACACAAATGCACACTGTTATAAAACTTCATATAATCCAGGCTTCCAGGATCAGGGATTAAACAGGTCATCAGTCAAAGATCAGGAGTCAGAATAGCTTTCCACTTCTCTAAAGCAGTCCTGAAAGCTAATAGATGTGGGGAATGCCTTCGCATTTTGGAAGGGAAATCATATCCAAGTCAGAATAATATTCTCAACCAAACTATTAGCCAAGTATGAAAATAGAATAAAGTTGTTTTCAGATATCTTCATTTTAGGTTGATTTTTATATATGGCATGAGGTGAGGGTACAGTTTTATTCTTTTGTATGTGGATATACACTTGACCCAAGACCATTTGCTGAAGACATCCTTTTCCCATTGTGTGTTCTTAACACCTCTCTTGGCCAGTTCATCATATGTACATGGGTTTACTCCTGGACTTCCTATTCTGTTTCATTGGTCTATGTGTCTGTCTTTATGTCAGTACAATACTATTTTAATTACTATAGCTGTGTAATATATTTTGAAATCAAGGAGTGTGATGCCTACAGCTTTGTTCTTCTTAAGATTGCTTTGGCTATATGGGGTCTTTTGTGGTTCCATATACATTTTTGGATTATGTTTTATATTTCTGTCAAAAGAGCCATTGGGATTTTGGTAAGGATTCCATTGAATCCATAGATTGCTTTAGATAATGTAGGCATTTTAACAATATTCTTTCAATCCATGAACACATATATTGTCAAATGCTTTTTCTGCATCTATTGAAATATTCATTTGATTTTTAGCCTTCCTTTTCTTAATGTGGTGTTTCACATTTATTGATTTGCATATATTGAGCCATCCTTGTATCCCATGGATGAATCCCACTTGATCATAGTGTATCATCCTTTTAATGTACTGCTGAGTTTGGTTTGCTAGAATTTTGCTAAAGATTGTTGCATATGTGTTCATCAGGTATATTGGTCTGTAATTTTATTTTCTTAAGGTACCTTTGTCCGGCTTTGGTATCAGGGTGATGCCAGCCTTGTAAAATAAGTTTGGAAGTGATCTCTCCAGTTCTTTAGAAGTGCTTTAGAAGAATTGGCTTAATTGCTCTTTAAATGTTTGGTAGACTTCACCAGCAAAGCCATCTAGTCCTGGGCTTTTCTCTGTTGGGAGGATTACTGACCCAATCTCCTTACTTGTTACTGGTCTGTTCCTATTTTCGATTTCTTCGTGATTCACTCCTGATATATTTTATGTTTCAAGGAATGTATTCTTGTAAGTTATCCAATTTGTTGGCATATAAATGTTCCTTGTATTCTCTTATGTAGTTATGTATTTATATAACACCCCTTTATATTTCTGTGACATCACTTATACTCTTTTTTCAGTTCTAATTTTGACCCTTTCTTTTATTCTGAGTTAGTCTAGTTAAAGATATGTCAGTTTTATCTTTTTATTAAAACACTCTTAGTTTCTTTGAGCTTTTTTGTTGTTTTTCTAGTCTCTATTTCATTTATTGTGTTTTTTCTTTCTAGTTTCTTAAAGGTATAATGTTTGGTTGTGTTTTTTTGAGCTCCTTCTTTTCTTTTTTTTTTTTCGACAGACAGTATGAACTACCTCACTTGGCCCTCTTCTTTCTTAATAAAATCATTTATCATATAAATTTCCCTTTTAGTACTGCTTTTGCTGAATCCCATAAATTGTGGTGTATTGTAATTTCATTTATCTCAAGATTGTTTTTTAATTTCTCTTTTTGATTTCTTCTTTGACCCAATGGTTGGTCAGGTTTGTGTGGTTTAATTTCTACATATTTGTGAATTTTCCAGTTTTTCTTTCATTACTGATTTACATTTTCATACCATTGTGGTCAGAAAAGATACTCAATATGATTCCAGTCTTCTTAAATTTGTGAAGACTTATTTTGACACCTAACATGCTCTGTTCTGGAGAATGTTCTGTGTGCTTGAGAAGAATGCATCCTGCTGGTGTTGGATAGCATATTCTGTATATTTTGTTTTTATTAGAACCAATTTCTCTATAAAACCTAGTAAGTCAACTCCTTATCCATCATTGCTAAGTGGAAGAGGAAATTATTCCCATAGCTACTAGCTACTGTTTTATTTCCTTAGTTCCTCATAACTTTTTGGGGACATGTTTGCAGTAGTTAGTCTGAAATTATTATAACTCCAAAAAAAAAAAAAAAGAAGAGAGACAACTACTAAAAGGAAAGCTAAAGTGACAATTTTAATGTCAGACCAAGTAGATTTCAAAGCAAAGAATACTAGGAATAAAGAGGTTTTTTTTCTAATGATAAAAGGGTCATTTGGTCAAGAGAATATAAAAATTCTAAGTGTTGGCCTGGCATGGTGGCTCACACCTGTAATCCCAGCACTTTGGGAGGCCGAGGTGAGCAAATCACCTGAGGTCAGGAGTTCGAGACCAGCCTGGTCAACATGGCAAAACCCCGTCTCTACTAAAAATACAAAAAATTAGCTGGATATGGTGGCGCATGCCTGTAATCCCAGCTACTCGGGAGGCTCAGGCAGGAGAATCACTTGAACCCAGGAGGCAGAGGTTGCAGTGAGCTGAGATCATGCCACTGCATTCCAGCCTGAGCAACAGAGTGAGACTCCATCTCAAAAAAAAAAAAAAAAAACTAAGTGTTTATGCACCTAATAACAAACATCTGAAACAAATCCTGGTATAACCATAAATAAAAATTCTTATGGATAGACAAATTTGCAGTTATAGCCAGAGATCTCAACACCTTTCTCGTTAATTAACGGCACAAGTAGACAGTAAATCTGTGAGGACATGGAAGACTTGAGTAACACTATCAACCAACTTGACCTATTTAACATTTATGTAACACCTCACCCAACAACAGCAAAATACATGGTTTTGTTTTTGTTTTTGTTTTTAAGTGTACCTATCAAGATAGATCTGATTCTGGGCCATAGCAGAAAACTACTTAGAAAATTCCCAAATGTTTATAATTTAACATAATTGTAAATAGTCTTTTGGGTCAACAAAAAAAGAGCAAAAGAAAATTAGAAGGTAATTTTAACTGAATGAACATAAAAACACATTTGTGGTATGCCTCCAAAGAAGTACTTAGAGACAAACTTGTAGTACTAATACCTGTATTAGAAAAAAAGAAGAAATATCTCAAATCTATGACTTCAACTTCCACCTTAACAAACTAGAAGAAAGAACAAATTAAACCCACAGTAAGCAGAAGAAAGGGAATAATAAAGATCAGAGGTGAATCAATGAAATGGAAAACAAAACTACAGAAAATCAATAAAACCAAAAACTGGTTATTTGAAAAGGTCCATAAACTGAAAAATCACTATCCAAAGAGATTTTAAAAAGAGAGAGAAAAGGCATATATTACTGATATCAGAAATGAGAGAATTGATAACACTACAGATCATATGGATATAAAAGGGAGAAGATAGTATTTTAAAGAACTTTATGCCAATAAATTGGATAACTTAGATAAAATGGATAAATTACTAGAAAGATACAAACCAGCAAAAGTTTGAAGAAGAAATCTAAAATATGAAGAGTACCCCTGCATCTCTGAAGTTAAATGTTTAGTTTAAAAACTTTCAACAAACTTCATGCGCAATGGCTTCTCTTATGAGAAAACATTTAAAGGAGAAATAATACAATTTGTACATAAAATCTTTTTAAAAATTGAAGGGAGGAGAGTATTTCTCAACTCAATTTATAAGACCGGCATTACCCTTATAACAAAACCAGATTAAGATATTACAAGAAAAGAAAGTTAGAGACTTATTAATACAGATGCAAAAATTCTTAAGAGAATTTTAGCAAATTGAATCCAGCAGTATATAAAAAGTATAATATGACTAAGTTGGTTTTATTTCAGAAATACATTTGTTTTATATTCAGAAAGTGTAATTCGTGATATTTAAGAGACTTAAAAAAAAACCTGTATTATTGTCACAATATTTTAAGAAAAATTATTCAGCAAGTCCATCTTATACTTCTGATAAAAAATTCTGAGCCAATTAGAAATAGAAGAGAACTTCATTAACTTCATACAAAATCTATAAAAAAACAAAATGTTACATCATACTTAATGATAAAAGACTGAAGGCCTTCCATAACATAAGAAACAAGGCAAATATGTCCACTCATACCACTTCTACTCAGCATTCTGCTGGAGATTCTAGCCACTGCAGTAAGGTATGAAAAATAAAGGCATCCAGATTTCAGGAAAGAGTTTAAAACTGTCTTTTTTTGCAGATGAAATGATCATCTATGTAGAAGTATCTACAGAATCTTTCAAAAAAGCTTCTAGAACAAATAACTGAGTTTAGCAAAGTTGCTAGAGTCTACAAGATCAGTTAGCAGAAATCAATTGTATTTCTGTACACTGGCAATGAACAATCAGAAGTTAAAATTTTACAGATATCTTTTACGGTAGCATAAAAAATGAAATACTAAGAATATAAATCTGACAAGGTATGCAAGACTGAAACGTATTTTACAAAATATTGTTGAGGGACGTTAAAGAAATAAATAAAGATACGCTATATTGATTGAGTGGAAGTTTCAATTTTAAAAGAAATGTCACTTCTCCCCAAGCAGATCTATAAAAAAAAAGCAATCACAATCAAAATTCCAGCAGGCCATTTGAGAAACCGACAAGCTAAGCAAGACCTTATCTCTAAAAATAAAAATAAAAAAACAATTGACAAGCCAATTCTAAAGTACTTGTGGAAATGTAAAGAACCTAGAAAAGCCAAAACACTTTCAAAAGGATTAGTAAAATTGAAAAACTAACACAACCTCATTTCAAGATTTATTGTAAAGCCACAGGTAATCATGAAAGTGTAGTATTGATGTAAAGATAGATCAATGGAGCAGAATAGACCCATACATATGTGATAATTGATTTTTTAATCGAAATTTTTATTTTGAGAATATTGTAGATTAACATGTAGCTGTAGGAAATCACACAGAGACCCCTTTTGTCCCTTACCTGGTTTCCCTCAATGGTAACATATTCGAAAACTACAGTTTCAAAGCAGGATAATGTCTTTGATACTATATATACACGTGTTAGAATGCTAAGCACAAAAATGCTGGTGACACATTTTACACAGAACATTTCCATCACCACAACGACGATTCATACTGTCTTTTGATACCTACGTCCACTTTTCTCTTGCCCCCACCACCTTCCTAAGCCCTGTAAACCAAAACTTTGCTCTCTATTTTTATAATATTGTCATTTCAATAATGTTTTGTAAATAGAATCTTACAGTATGTAACCCTTTCTGATGAGCTTTTTTTCACTAATTATAATTCTCTACAGACTGACTAGTTCGTTATTTTTTATTTCTGAATAGTAGTGTATGTTATGGATATACTACAGTTTGTTTAAGTATTTGTCCACTGGATTGTCAGTTTGGGGTTATTATTAATAAAACTGCTATAGACAGGATTTGGGTGAACATAAGTCTTTATTTCTATAAGACATATGCTCCAGAGTAAAATTGCTGGGTTGTTATGGTAGTTGCATGTTTTGTTTCCTAATAAACTGTCAAACTCTACAGTGGCTGTACCATTTTACATCCCTACGAGAAACGTTCAAGTGACCAGCATTTGGTGTTGTCACCAGCATTTTTGTGCTTAGCATTCTAACACTTGTAGTTATAGCCCATTGTGGTTTTATTTACATTTTCCTAGTGGCTAATGATGTTATACATCTTTTCATTACTGTTGAATGTTGAGTTCTGAACATACATATATGTGTGTGTATGTGTATATATGTGGGTACATGTGTATATTTTGTATGTTCTTTATACATGTTGATATTCTTTATACCATTCTAGACACTAGTCCTTTGTCAGATACCTGTTTTGAAAATATTTACTCCCAGTATGGCATTTGTCTTTTTTATCCTCTTACCAGGTCTTTCACAAAGCAGTAGTTTTTAATTTTGATGGAGTCCAATTTATCAGTTTTCCTTTTATAGACTGTGCTTTTGGTGTCAAATATAAGAACTCTTTGCCTATGCATAGGTCTGAAAAATGCTCATATTTTTGTTCTAAAAGTTTTGTGGTTTTAATTTTACATTTAAGTCCATGATAAATTTTGAGTTGATTTTTATGTAAGCAGTGAGGCTTGATTTATTTTGCCTATGGGTGTTCAGTTGTTCCAACACCATTTCTTTAAAAGTGTCTTTCCTGCATTAAATTGCTTTGCCTTTTTTTTTTTTTCCCCAAAAAATCAGTTGATTCTATTTGTGTGTGCTTGTTTCTGGATTCTCTGTGCTGTTTCATTGATTAATGTGTCTTTGCCTCCCCTAATACCATATAGTCTTTATTAATATAGCTACAAAATAAGTCTTAAATGGGGATACTAATTCTTCCCACTGTATTCTTCATCAAAATTGTTCAAGCTATTTTAGTTCCTTTTCATTTCCATAAAAATTTTAAACTCATGACTATATTTACAGAAAGCTTTGCTAGGATTTTGAATAGGAATTGCATAATTCCTATTACATAATACATATACAAATTACATATACACATAAATGTGTATATCAGTTTGGGGAGAATGGACGTCATTACTTTGTTGAGTCTTCTGATCCATTAACATGATGTGTCTCTTTATTTAGAACTTCTTGGATTTCTTTCATCAGCACTGTGTAGTTTTCAGCATATAAGTCCTATACATGTTTTATATCATTTTTTTGGAAAATTATAAATGATACTGTATCTTTAATTTTGTTTTCTGCATGTTCGTCGCTAATAAAAATAAATTGATTTTTGTATGTTTATTTTTTCTTCTTGCTGAACTCACTAATTCTAGATTTTTGTAGACTCCTTGGGAATATCTGTGTAAACTGTCATGTCATTTGCAAATATGAACCTGAGCTGATAGAGTGTTTTGTCATTTCCAAGTATTTCATGTAATTGAAATAAGTGAGCTTCAAAAATCATATTATTCATTCTGCTTTAAATAGTATAGAATCTCTCCTAGCATTTCATCACTTGCATTGTTTTAGTATTTCTCTCATAATGGAGAGAAGTTTTTCAGGACAAATGGCATTGACCAGTTTTCTGAAAAGCTGTTGGCATAACTGACAAAATCCTGGATACTAGAAATAGAGATAAGTAGCCTATAGTACTGATTTGTACAATTTCTGAGTCTCCAGATGTACATTGTCATTGGATGTGACTTTTTAAAAAATGCCTTATTTCCTCCATCCTTTTTTCTTCACTTCGCCTTTAATCATTTTTTCCAACTTAGTATGCCAACCATTGACACCTTAGCTGATAGCACGCAAGAAAGAGGTGGCCAGTGCCACACCCAGAAAGGAAGAGAGATAACTGAGAGCCGGAAGGCATTAAAAATAGTTCTTGGAATTTCAAGACTGCTTTCCTTCTTAATACATTTTATCTTTGGTTTGGCCATTTTTTTTTCCTTAATTACATTTTTTGTTCTCTAAACTACATACTTCTCACTGATTGTCTTTAATAACTCACATTTTTTATATGTTCAAGACATCATCAACATATTGTCTTAGCAAAATGCCCTTTTGAGGCTCCTGTCATTTGGCTTTCCTGCTTCTTCCCATTTTTATTGTCTTCCTATATCTAGTTCAGGCCATTCCTCACAATTATTTTAAGACTCCTGTCCTTTTTTTTTTTTTTTTTTTTTGAGACAAGGGCCCACTCTTTTGTCTAGGCTGGAGTTCAGTAATGCAATCGTGGCTTCGTGAATCACTGCAGCCTCAAACTCCTGGGCCCAAGCAATCCTCCACCTCAGCCTCTAGTGTAGCTGAGACTACAGGCATGTGCCACCATGCCTGGCTAATTTTTTTTTTCTTTTATAAAGACATGATGTCACTATGTTGACCAGGCTGGTTTCGAACTCTGAGTCTCATGCGATCCTCCAGCCTCAAACTCTCAATTGTCTTATTTTTCATCTCAAGTCCTCTCAGTGTTCTTAGAGACTTTCTTAGATGACCTGTGAATGACCTGACAACACCCTAGCTCATCTTCTCCACCTTATCATTGAAAATGATCTTTTCTGTCTCTTCACCTTGGACACACATTTTCATGACTGCACCCTGGACCTTGTTCTCAGCCTCCAAAATTAATGTTGTACACTCTATGCTTTTTACTCCAAGTTCTTATCTTTCCAGTTTATTTAATGTAAAGACCCTCAGGCTATTGACCCACCACTTTCATTCAGTTAGTCTTCCCCTTATCTAGCTTAGATTCCATCATACGTTATCATAATTATTTTTTTGCAAATATCTGTAACTGCCTTACTCCTTTCTTTATCTTTTACCCTTGTCTAGCAAAACCCGAAATATGGATGAACCTCTCTTTGCCTTCTCCATGCTGATCCCCTTACAGCAGTGCAAAGGTGAAGAGGCAGACTGGTGTTTCTATAAATTCATGATCCCTAATCTCAGCTTGCATTTATTTTTGCAAGTTTACTCCACATACTTATTTTATACCTTTCCCCCAGTCTTCAAACTTCCCACTTCTCCCTTCCTCCTTTGGCAAATGACTCCCTCTTTCATTGACAAAATAGAAGACACCAAATGAGAGCATCTTAGCTTCCAATTACTGAATCCACAAATTTGCATATATATCCATCTTTCTTTTCTTTCCTTCAGTTAAAATGGAAGGACTGTCCCTCCTTTCAAAGGCGTGTCCTACCATAATTGCTATGAATTCTTTTCGTCAAGAATTTTATTCCTTCAGTTATCCCCTCTCTGCATCATCATTTCAATCAGCATCAATTTTTTTTCTTGTTTTTCCCATCGTTCTTCCCTAGATCCTTTGCATCCCTCTAGCTAACATTCCATTTCTCTGCTGCTTTCTAGCTAAACTTCTCGTAAAAGTTATTTATTCTTACTTTCTCTACCTTTTTATTTCCATTTGTTTTTCAGTCCACTTGTCAAGGTCTTTAATTACTTTTTGCCAAATCTATTCGACGTTTTTATATCCACATTCTACTTGGCCTTTAGGTACTATTTGATAGGTAGCCCCTCTCTTCAACATTACTACTTCTTGATTCTGGTATTCTTCCAACCCTGTGGCCCTTCTTTGTCAGTCTTTTGACAGCTCTTCTTGTTCTTCTCAGCCCGTAAATGTTGGAGTTCCTCAAGATGCAGATGATCTTCCTGGGCTTTACTCCTTGTATTTTTTCTCATCATTCTCTTACTAAATGATTTTATTTATTCCCCATAGTTTTAAATACTATCTATAAGCTGATCAGTGTATGTGTCCAGACTAATCTCTAAACTTCAGAATCACATACCAAACTACCTACTTCAGTTACCTACTTGGATGTCAGGTCTTTTAGATCTCAAATGTCTAAAATTGAAATCTTTACTTCCCACCCACAATTGTCCTTCAGGCTCCTACCCACTTCCCACCAATCCACATTTCAATCAGTGACACTGCTAAAAACCTGGTGGTCATCCTTGATTCCTTTTGTTCCATCATCCTACTCACACACATATCACCTCCACTGCCTTTATTCAGGACACCACTATCTCTGGCCTGCACTACTCCAGTTACTTTATTATTCCCCTGCCTTTTCCCCTTAGCCCTTTCCAATTCATTTACCTTGTAAGTCTGCCGATCACACAGTCCATCTCACTTAGAATGTAAAATCCTTACTGCTGCCTTCATGGTCTTGAATAAGCAAGTTCCTGCTTACCTCTCTGGCCTCTCATTTCAAGGTATTCTACATGTATTTATGATATTGTTCATCTCTTCTCATTCATGTTCATTCTTACTCATAGTTTCCCCTCCCCTTCTATCCGCAACAACCTCTTTTTAGTTTCTAGAACACACCAAACTCTTTTTGCCTTGGAGCTTTGGCATCAGTTTCCTCTTCCTGACATGCACTATCCTTGCTGTTCACTTAGAATGCTATCTTTGCCTGTTAATTTTCTTTCTCACCACTTAACTATAAGTTCCCTGTGGGCAAGGATCATGCACAGCAAAGACCCAGTACATAGCACAGTACTTGACACATAAGCATTTAGTAAATATATGTTGAATAAATGAAAGTGTGGTCAATAAAAATCTCCTAGGATTTTATGAGACAAACTGATGTCTATTCTCTACCTTGCCAAATAACCCCAAGGCTTCCTGGCTACTAAAAGGAGATCCTAACAGCAAAACTTTAATTCTCTTATTTATACTTTTTTTCTGAAACCTGTAAAGTCTCTACCTTGAATGTACATTGCTTTTATGACTAGAAAATGTATAGATTTGGAATATATACATATATACCACACAGATATATCGGAATGTTTACGGCCAGGCACGGTAGCTCAAGCCTGTAATCCCAGCACTTGGGGAGGCCGAGGCGGGCAGATCATGAGGTCAGGAGATCGAGACCATCCTGGCTAATACGGTAAAACCCCGTCTCTACTAAAGATACATAAAATTAGCTGGGCCTGGTGGCAGGCGCCTGTAGTCCCAGCTACTCAGGAGGCTGAGGCAGAGGAATGGCATGAACCCGGGAGTTGGAGCTTGCAGTGAGCCGAGATTGTGCCACTGCACTCCAGCCTGGGTGACAGAGCCAGACTCTGTCTCAAAAAAAAAAAAAAAAAAAAAAAAAGTTTACAACCTTGAAAATAGAAAACTAATTAAGCCTAAAAGTTGGGACTTTAGTGTTAAGAAGTGAAAAATACAAAAGCTAATTTTGTCATCTTTTATATAAAGCAGGGGGTGAATTAATACTATGTAAATTTGAATATCATGTTAAAAATAGCTCCAAACTCTTAGTTTTTTATAGTCTTTTTTCTTTAGAGAGCTCTTTTGGGAAATAATCTTTCTTGTGGAAAAGCTATTTCTTGAATTTTATTTTAATATTCTTTTATTACAGTAAAATTGAATGAATGTATTGCTCCCTTTTTTTTTTTGAGACTAAGTCTCACTCTGTTGCCCAAGCTAAAATGCAGTGGCTTGGTCTCAGCTCACTGCAACCTCTGCCTCCCAGGTTCAAGCAATTCTCCTGCCTTAGCCTCCCGAGTAGCTGGGATTACAGGCTCCTGCTGCCATGCCTGGCTAATTTTTTGTATTTTTAGTAGAAATGGGGTTTCACCATGTTGTCCAGCCTAGTCTCGAACTTCTGACCTCATGATCCACCCGCCTCGCCTCCCAAAGTGCTGGGATTACAGGCATGAGCCACCGCGCCCAGCCTGCTTTTTCTTTAAATATATGTAAACAAGTTCTGTCACCCAGAAATACTTCTTATGTGTACAAAGATTTCCGTTGCTTATTGTTTCTAACAATGAAAGTAGAAATTGATAAAATATGGTTAATGGGAACACTATTCTGTGTTTAATAATGATATTGATATATATTTAATGACAAAGGTAAATATCTGCTATGTTAAGTGAAAAAAAAGCTGCAAAATATATGTGACAGTACATTTTTCAAAGGCAAAAAATACTTGGAACTTACATGCAACTATGTGTGTATGAGTAAATGTGTGTGTATTTGTTTTTATATAAAGAATGCCTACAAGAATACACACCAAATAGTGTATTTAAAAAACAAGTTAGACAATAATACTTATTGCATGATCCTAATTTTGTTGCAAAAGAAAATTTTAAAACTGTGCACTGTTGTAGTGTTCTGCTTTTTAAAGCCCAAACGGTACCCATCAAACCACTGGCATTGATTTCCTATGGGAATTAGAGGTGGGGTACTTGCATTTTTTTACTTGATGGACTTAGTATTTGAAATGTTTATAAAAAACATTTAATACTTTTATGAGTTTTTTAATGGATAAAGATAATTAAGAAAGGGGAAAATTATTACAAAAGAAGTACAATATCCTAACCAGTGAAATTTACCAACAGCTAAAATTTTAACATATATACATGCCATATTCATATATAGAATCATGATGACCAGATTTTTTTCTTCTCACCTCTCCCCCACAGGAATAAATGAAGAAGAGGAAAAGAAAAAAGAAAAAAGCAAAGAAAAAATCAAATTGAAAAAAAAAAGGAAAAGGTATTTTTTTAACAGCATTTTAAAAAACAAAGCAGGCCTATGAGTTTGGGATGGATTATAAAATTTTATTTTTTGTGTATAATACAGTTAATTTAATATTTTTTCTTCAACAACTAAGGTTTTCATTGAGCTTAAGTTTAAACTCAATATATATTTTGTCTTCATATACATGAAATTGACAAAAATATTTGTATTCTTGTAATATTACCATGGCTAATAAATTAACTTATTAATAGAATTTAATAGAACTTATGCTGTCCAGGTGCGATGGCTCATGCCTATAATCCCAGCACTTTGAGAGGTCAAGGCAGGAGAATGGCTTGAGCTCAGAAGTTTGAGACAGGCTTGGGCAACATAGGGAGACCTCATCTCTGCAAAAAGGAAAAAAAAAAATTATCCAAGTGTGGTGGCATGTACCTGTGTTCCCAGCTACATGGAAGGCTGAGGTGAGAGGATTTCTTGAGCCCAGGAGACGTGATCACACCACTGTACTCCAGCCTGCCAACACAGCAAGATCCTGTCTGCCCTCCGCCCACCAAAAAAAAAAATATATATATATATATATAATTATATGCACATACACACATACATACACCCACATTTGTATTTATATATATTTAGCATAACAGTTTCATATATATATATATATATATATATGTGGCTGATGAGGGTTGTGAAAGACCTGAAGGAATTTTTAGCATCACAACTTCCTTCCAGTCTTCAGCCACCTGTGCATTTTTACTATTAACTCTTTTAAAAACTAACTGGTTAAAGAAATTATTGAAAGTAGTAAGTGGCCACTTCTCGTTAACGAGTGCAGTTTTATTCGTACTAGCATAAATTTGCACATACAGGCATTTTTTAAAAGCACTTAACCATAATTATTTCTAGTTTAGACCCAGTTCTCATACAGAATAGGTTGTAGAAACCAGGGGCTGCCACTTTGTAGTTTTTATAGACCATTTAATACAGGTATTTTAATATTTCAGGTGTCTTATAAATTGGAAAAGTAGCCCACTTTCAAGTGTTAGGAGTTAACTAATAATCTTTAATATAAAAACAAATAGGAATGTAGAGCTCAGGGTTTTCTGTTAATGTATTAAATCATTTGTTCTAGCACAGCAAGATGGATTGCTCATAGGAAACGATATCTGATAGTCTTCCAAATTCTAATACAGATAGTTCCCAATTTATTTGGTTTGATATGATCTTTCAACTTTATGATGGTGCAGTAGAAATGTACTTCAAGTACCCATACAACCATTCTATTTTTCACTTTCAGGACAGTATTCAATAAATTACATGAGATATTCAATGCTTCATTATAAAATAGGCTTTCTGTTAGATGATTTGCCCAACTAGAGACTAATGTAAGTGTTCTGAGCATATTTAAGGGCAGCCAAGTTAAGCTATGATGTTCAGTAGGTTAAGTGTATTTTGTGTATTTTCAGCTTCAGATAGATTTATCAAGGTGTAACTCCATCATAAGTTGAGGTACATCTGTATATTTCTTTTTTTTTTTTTTTTTTTGAGACAGAGTCTTGCTCTGTCGCCCAGGTTGGAGTCCAGTGGTGCAGTCTCAGCTCACTGCAAGCTCCGCCTCCCGGGTTCACGTCATTCTCCTGCCTCAGCCTCCCCAGTAGCTGGGACTACAGATGCCCACCACCACGCCCGACTAATTTTTTTGTATTTTTAGTAGAGACGGGGCTTCACTGTGTTAGCCAGGATGGTCTTGATCTCCTGACCTTGTGATCCACCCACCTCAGCCTCCCAAATATTTCTTTTATAGTAACAAATGATTTATTTGGGCCTCTTTACCTTGAGCATCACAAACCTGAAATTAAATTAACTTTCTGTGCACACTTAGCAGAGATAGTGCCCCCTGAAAGTGTCACTATGCCACAGCCTAAAATTTTGCCTTAAAAAGGAGACTTCAGGCCAGGCACGGTGGCTCACTCCTATAATCCCAGCACTTTGGGAGGCTAAGGTGGGTTGATCACCTGAGGTCTGGAGTTCCAGACCAGCCTGGCCAACACAGTGAAACCCCATCTCTACTAAAAATACAAAAAACATTAGCCAGTAGATTACAGGTGGGTGCCTGTAATCCCAGCTACTTGGGAGGCTGAGGCGGGAGAATCTCTTGAACTCTGGGGCGTGGAGTTTGCAGTGAGCCGAGATCACGCCATTGCACTCCAGCCTGGGCAACAAGAGTGAAACTCCGTCTCAAAAAAAAAAAAAAAAAAAAAAAGAAACAAAAAAAACTTCAGGACCAAAAAGCCAAAGAAAAAAGTACAGGCAGGGAAGAAGCTTTAGTCAGAATCCAGAGATCAAGTCAAGCAGGGTCTTTAAAACAGGAAAGTAGACAAGGTTTGAGAATAACAACTGAAGAGGCAAGGGAGCAGGAGAATACATGAGAAAATAAGCTTTAACAGATGATCGGAAGTCTAAGTAAGTAGACAAACAAGGAGGAAAAAGGAACACAACATTACAAAAATAAGGGAAAACTCAGGAGTCACTAAAGGAGGAAGGCAGTCAAGGAATTCACACACTATACAGACACAAAATATATTGCCTTGGAGCCCTGTAGTCTCCTGAATTGACATTGGCACCTCCTTTATATCCGTCTCAGGTTTTCTTAGTTTGAGTTTTAACTCCTAATATTTAGATGACTAAACTAACTCTTTAGATACCTTTTTTTACATTTTAAATTAACTCAGTTTCTGTCTTGTCACTCATATTTTGAGTTTGAGTATAGGTAGAATGTTGCACATCTCTTTAAGTAAGATCTTAAAAGATAGGGTTTTCTGTTTTTTTCTTTTTCTTTTCTTTTTTTATGAATATTAGAGGAAGGAATCGAACCAATTTTTCCAATTTAGTATTAGAGTAATATTTTTCAAAAGCACAATGATAACCCATCCTTTTTCATTTATATATAGCATAAAAGCATCCTTTTGTAACTAATGAAAATGATTTTGTAATGCAAGTATTCATCTGTATCACTCTCCGTCTAGAGGGACCAAGTACTTGAAAAATCAGAAGAATTATCAAAAGTGCTTTTATTTTGCTAACTTTCAGCTTTCATTCATTCATATGAACATACAATTATAGCCCTTTAAAATAGAGAATTGCAACTTTTGAGGCACTTTTAAGAAAATATGCGAAGTTATTATATACACAAGTGAATATAATAAGGCTTGGTGAATGCCCCTTTGTTTGCCTTTTAGGATTTTGAATGATATGACTGCATGAAAAACCAAAAGTCACAGAAAAATAATTTCATCCTTACTGAATTTAAAACTCATTACTAGTATTGAATGGAATAGATACTAGTTTTGTTAGTTTCTGTGACCAAGCAGCAAAAATTCTAAATTCATCGTTTTAAGGGAATGCAAATATATGAAGCATATTTTAGGTTTATGTTTATACTCCCTACCTTACTCCAAGAAGAATTTAAGGCAGTTCAAATCCCACTTAAATTTATCAGTCATAAATGCAACTCTCAGTCAGTATGTATTATTGTCCATAGGTCTTACTCATCCAGTTCCACTGAAGAGGACACTTCAAAACAAAAGAAACAAAAATATCAGAAGAAAGAAAAGAAAAAAGAAAAAAAGAGTAAATCAAAAAAAGGGAAACATCACAAAAAGGAAAAAAAGAAGAGAAAAAAGGAAAAGCATTCTTCTACCCCTAATAGTTCTGAATTCTCCAGAAAGTAACTGAGACTTTGGCTTAAGCCATTAAATTTAAAAATTTGTTTTTAAAACGTGTTTGCCCTTCCTTGGAATTTGCTATATATTATGCTTTGCAATAAATCACAGCCTTTTCCATATAGACATTTTTCGTATTTGGGACCATTATGCCTCTGGCAATATATTTTTAATGTGCTATAACTGTAAAGTATTAAATCAGTCTTGTTACTTGATAGCCATGCCCCAAGTATAGCTATTTGTGTATACTAAACACCTCATTTTTGGTATTTGTGTCTCTGTGTGTTTGGCTAGTGTTACTACTTCATAAGTTGATTGTAAAATGGCTTTACTGCCGTCAACACGGGTCATCTACCTAGCAGTTAATGAGTATTGCTGAATCAGGTGTCCACCTTCCAATGATGAAGCAAGGTAAGGGGTAATGTTTTGCTCTTGACACAGAGAAATTTAATAGCTTTATATATTAAAATATAATATCTTTTAAAGATAGTGAAATTCTCTAGGGATTTTTTTTTCAATGTCATAGAAGATGCAGCTGCTTAATGGTCTTGACTAGGACTTTTTAAATGAATGGTGTCTGCAGGTAGATGATCGTGAAAGTATCTCTTAACAAAGTTTTACTCTTCTATGAAATGCAGAATTTCTAGTACTTGCCTCCTTTGTTTTTGTAATAATTAAAATATTTCTTGTATAAAGAGATTAGTTCAGCCTGTTAGTAAGTCTGCAGAGATGATGCTGAGTTGGTCATGATTTTTAGGATAGACTCCTGGGTTGTTTTACAAATGTGCCATATTGGCATGTCTTACAGTGATACCTCAAACACAGAAATTTTTATTTAGGAAGATAGCTAAGTCTTTATTAGAACTGATTTTTATGTATTCAGTATGTAAATTTTATGAAGCTTGTTTCTATGAGTACTGTGGAAAATTTTATAAATGTGAGCATATATATTTATTTTGTCTGACATAATTTGTAGTTTTAAAGCCAGTTTCACACTGAACTTACGTTTTCACAAATGACCAGTTTGGAGTGTTTCTCTCTTTTACTTTAGTGGCAACCTCGAGAGCAGTGTCAAAAAAAGAATTAAGAATTTTATTCTGTACTTTTTAAAATTTAAGAGCCAGGGAGTTGCATCGTGAAAGCCTTTATATAATAATGGAAATTTTATATGGGTAAGCATTTTCAAACACATATTAGTAGATATGTTTTTTAAATTTCTATTTTCACATTGATCAGTGTTACTTTGCTTAATACTTAGGTATCCCTTATGTCCACTAAAGTAAATGCTTACGTTGTAGAAGCATCAAACATCAACCAATGTCATTGCACAGCACCAAAGATTGCAAATACCTCACTATGGTGCACTTAAAAATTTTCAAATTGATAACCTACAGATACGGCTGCAGGTGAATTCATGATAGTGAAATCAGCTAAGTATACTTAACCTCACAGGCTAGAAAGGTTTACTGATTCTTGTTTCACCCAGCACCCAATGTGGATACCCTCAGTAAGACTCAGGGAGCCTTATAACTCCTCTTAACGTATGCTTGCCCATGCTTAAATTCTAGAGAAGCTGTATCCACAGCCCTCTTCTGTAATAGCATTGCAGCCATGAGAGCTCTCACGCTTTCAGCCTTTCCATAACCTAATTTCGTCATTTGGGCCTCTCAAAAGGAAATGCTTTTGTTTAAATAGGTCAGTCAGTTACTGAGAGAAAAAATACAGAGCCAGTAGGTTTTTAGGGATTTGTTTTGCCTTTGCTGCTAGTTTTTTGAAAATATAGTTCTTCGATTATCAAGATTTTAAAAATCGGTTTTTAATATAAAGCTTTTTTAAAAATGAGGCTGGCCCAAGTGCAGTGGTGTTTCTCTACTCCCACTGCTTGACTTGACTAGCCTTGAAAAAATAATAGTAAAATAAAATATTAAAAAATAATTAGAAAATGCTACAAAGGCAATGACCTCATTCCATTGAGTAAGATAGTTAAAAATGATAGTAATTGTAGTGAAATAGTTAATTACTTGTTTTATTACTGTTAATTGTAGAGATTATAAATTGGCGCATTAGGTTTCTGAATGGTGACACAATAATGATTGAGAAGAGCAAAAGTCAGTCCTCGTTAACTAATGTAGTATGCAAATTAAAATATTTTAATGATCAGTAATTTTCCCCCCAGGAATTATCTTGGTATTCCTAAGTAAATTTCCCATAATTTTAGCATAGTTTATGAAATTGAATAAAAATTTATTTTCATTGAAGTAATTTTCTTCTAAAATGATATTATTATTGAGATTGGATGCAAATCTCATGAATACGTTTTAGAAGAACATTAATGAAATTCCCTCCCAGGCAGTATGTACCAGAAGGAAAACTGAATTTAGCAGTAAAACAGTCCTGGTCATTCTAACTACCTGTATGATCTTGAGCAAAGTCACTTAGTTTCCCTGGGCCTTGGTGTCTTTCGTCTATAAAATATTGTACCGGATTATCTCTGAAATCACTTCTAGGTTTAATATATATAATTATCAATATTTTAAAATTCAAGCAATATTCATTTTAGAAATTATTATAAACAACATTCTATAATAGCAAAGGTTGAATTTATTAATATAACAGTTAAACACGTTCAACTTCTTCAAGCAGATAATTGATATTTGGTTCATATTCTTACAGCCTAATGCATGTCATTTTCACCAAATGCAGACAGAATTTGTATTTAGGTTTGCATCTGGAACTAGATTATCTGGCACTTTATGGCCATTATTTTTGGGTTGATGGACCTTCTCACCACACAATTTCCCCCTTTTTTTTGCATATCATATGTTGGCTGATATTTCTCAGAGGTATCCCTATTTCTTCATACTTAATATACATCTCCATTTACATCTTTGGTTCTCTGAGGTCAAAACAACAATAAATGAGAAGTAAAACAACTATATGTGTTTGTATTTACAACTCTATCTAAAATTATATAACCCTAGTTTACCTTCAGAGTAAACTAGGCTGAAGAGTTGTTAATAATGTTGATAAAAATGCCATTGAATCCTTTCTTCAACAAATATTTATTGAGTACCTAACATGGCAAACACTGTGCTAAGTACTGGGGATACAGAGATAAGTAAGACACATTTGCCTCCCTGAAGGACTTCACAGTGTAGTTTGGTAGGAGAAACACCAGAGCATACACCGTTTTATAATTAGTGCAGTAATTGACATGAACATGAGTTTATAGAAACTCAGGGGTACCTAACGTAGTATGGATAAATTAGAAGAGGCTACCTAGAGAAAATGGTGACTGAATTGCACTTTGATTAAGGATAAGAATGAGGGTTATGGCAGTTCCTGACAGATTGGGTACTGTGAACAAACACCAGATGTAGAACAAGCTGTGTTACGTGTTTGTCAAGAATCACAAGCAATCTGGTGTTGCTGGTGTATCATAGGCGAGGCAGGAAGTGGTAAGAATTGAGACTACCATTTTAAGTTCTTAGGAACAAGAGGAAGGAGTCGTGTGTTCCGTGTTTGGGAGCTTGAACTGTAATCTGTAAGCAATGAGACACCATTAAAGAGTTTTAAGTGGGGCCAGGCACAGTGGCTCACGCCTATAACGCCAGCACTTTGGGAGGCCGAGGCGGGTGGATCACCTGAGGTCAGGAGTTCAAGACCAGCCTGGCCAACTTGGCGAAACCCTGTCTCTACTAAAAATACAAAAATTAGCCGGACGTGGTGACAGGCACCTGTACTCCCAGCTACTCTGGAGTCTGAGGCAGGAGAATCGCTTGAACCCAGGAGGTGGAAGTTGCAGTAAGCTGAGATCACACCACTGTACTCCAGCCTGGGCAACAGAGCGAGACTCTATCTCAAAAAAAAAGAAAAGGTTTTAAGGAAGGAAATGACTTTTATTGGGGTTTGGTTTTATCAATTTCATAATCCGATTAATCCCACCATTTTTAAAAGATGAAATTGCTTTCATTAGAAGGCTATGTAAAATATAATTTGATTATTTTAGGCTCTATTATTAGACTCATTTCTTTCTACGGCCTCATTATTATTTCCAAAAATTACACAGTAACCTAAATCATCTAAAAACACATAAAGCTACTGTATTCTTTATTAGACCCATCCCCAGAGTTAAATGTACATGTACATACTTTGAGATGTGTTTTGTTCTTAATTGTATTTTAGGTTATTTTTGACTGACTTAAATTCTATCACTATTTTAATATTTGTTAGGTCCAAATAAACCATTTAGAATATTTTTCAATGTACAAAATGTGCTGTAATTTAATAAGGCTCCTTGCTTTTAAAATTTGGCTTAACCTGTGAAGCACAACTGCTTCAGAGTTACAGAGAGACACACCAGTTGGTCCACTGGATGAGCCCTGTGGTTCTACCTCAGGTAACCTAGTGATAAGCTAGCTCAGCAGGGAGTGCTTCAAGGACTCCAGCTGATCCTAGTGCTGAGACCAAAACTTCCTGGACATTGGGTGCCAAGAACAGTAGGTTTCTTATGCCAGTGTGACAATCCCAGTTGTGAAGGCCAGTCTTCTGATCTCAATATCTCCTCCCAACTCCTCTAAAAATAGGTAGAGTGGCAGAGAATTGGGGTGCCTCTTCTAGAGCACAACCCATGATGCACCCAGTCATGCCTGACTCCACTATCCCTTTCCCACAAATTGGGAGGAGTTGGGGCAGTGAGCATTTTGCTAGCTCTGTCTGTTTCCTGCTTCTTGTGCCATTTATAGTTCTTGCCCATGAGCAACAAAAGTAGAATGGTGCCGGTGCCTTAACTAAATTTTTCTCAACCTAGATTTTCACCTAAGACAATATGGTAATATTATTAAATTACTGTATATCAAGATAGCAGATTTTCTGGGATACTTTAAAATCAAAGTTGTATCAAAGATCAAGAAGCACCCATAAAAGCTTTATGAACTTTCACAAAAAATAAGTGAAAATTCTTCATTTTTATGGCCGTGTAAAATGTCATTTTTATAATGGAAAGTCTTAATTTTCAAACAACATATACTTTAAGCAATTTTAATATTTAAACATTTGCAAAATTGTCTTTTTGAATGTGAAGTTCAACTTTGGCAGTAGGTTGTGGCAATAGTGATCTGGAACTATGGTGCCAGTATAGCCACATAGGGTTATTTAAATTAAATAAATGAAAAATTTTATTTTTTCGGTTGCATTAGCCACATTTTAAGTGCTCAGTAGCCACATGTGACTGGTGGCTACCATATTGGTGCAGATATAGAAAGAACATTTCCATCATCACAGAAACTTCTCTTAGTTCTCGTCTAGAAGATAACCTTAGTTCTTGGTAGAAATTTTGACAGGCTAATGACGAAAAGTTTGTAACCCTGAGCTTTGCATGCCCAAGAAAAACAAGGTATTCTTTTTTATATATCAGACCAGAGAAGCTGTATTCAGCACATTTTGAAATGCTAGTTTTTGGCTATGGCCATACCACCCTAAATATGCCAGATCTCGTCTGAAATGCTAGTTTTCTGACTACAAAAACTTTACAGGACATAGTAGATATGCTCAGTAGAGCTACTTAAAATAATTTCCTTTTTTTTTTCTGTTGAATTCTATTACAAAACCAGGTCTGTGTTATAATAGAAACCACACTTATGAATAAAAATCTTTAAAAATTATAATTTGCAGAAATTAGTTTTATTTCTAGATTTCTAGGTGGTATTAATGTGATAGCATTAGGTGGGACCAGAGAACTCATTTGTTTTGTAGCTTTCATTATACAGATTATTTAGGAAATATATCAGCAAAGGATTTTTTGTTATGCTTATCTCTTGAAACAAAATATTTATTGTACAGATTATACATTGTGATTTTTTTGTTACTGAATATATTGTTTGTGCCCAGAAAAATCTAAAAAGATGTGGGTTGACTTCTAAGAGACTTAAGAACAAGTCACCTCTAGTTTATAAGACAGTTCCCCCGACATTTACCTATCCGGTACCGTCTCATAAGAATAACTGCCTGTAAGTATCAAAAAGTTGAGAAATGCTGGTAATGTGACATAAACTTCTCATTGTTCTTCACTGAGATAGGATTGCTTATCTTGTTATTAAATTCTTTAATTTCTCCTGAATAATTAGCATAATCTCATGTGATACAGAAACATCTTAACTAGCAAATAAAAGTAAATTTATACAAAGGAAAACCAATAAAACCTTAATGTGCGTTTAATAAAGTAACTGAATGATCAAAAATGCAGCTGTGTCTTGCTTTGTGAGTGATGAATTTTTGAAAAGCAATAATACAAACTGTTTCAAATGCACACTTTATTTTTATTGCCCCATCTCTCCAGTAAGCATTTAAAACACAGAATTTTTAGTTAATAAGCAATATGGATTTGTGTTGCATCCATTGTTTTTTCTTGAATTATATCATCAGCTTCATAGTATATTTCATTTGTTGCATTTGATGCTGCATTTGAATTGAGGGCTTTGGTTTCTCCATTTGACTTGCCTGCAGATACACAGAACAAAATGAAATAATTATTTGAAATTATGACATCGTTTCACTTATAAAAATTTGCACTTAAAAATAATTTTTGTAGCAATATTGAAAATATGAAGTCCTGAAAATGCTATGTGTATGAGTGAGAATTATTTTGAAGTGGTTTTTGAGTATTTCCTTCTGAAAGTCAAATAAGGGAAATAATTCAGTAACAAAAAAATTGATTTTCATGCTTACCTTTTTTCCTCCATGCTTCCATGAGGAAAATAACTACACATTTGATAAGAAGGTAACAATTTCTGAGTGACTTAACAGAAGTGTGACTGTCCCTCTCCTACACATAAACTACATTAAAGCCAATCATAGTAACTTGCCCAACCTTAAGGCTTTGCCATTATAACTGATTTAGATGTGGTTTATTAAAAGGACACAGTTGTGCCACAATCCCATTCACTCACTCTATATGAGTCCAAAATGAGCAAAGGTGAAGGAATATGGATCTTTGCTGATCGGAAGTTAGTCTAAACAAACATAGCAAAGAAATGGATTATTCAATGAATAGTATTAGGAAAGTTGAATGATCGTAGAAATATTAATGTATCATTTCACCAATAGAAAATAACATAAATATGTAAAAAACAGTGGAAGAAATCACAGACATTACTTATGACCTCAGTGTTGCTAAATGCACAGTCCAGTTCATTCTCATCTTATTTGATTTCTTAGCAGCAGTTGATCCAGTTATTTCCTTGGCTTCCAGGACACCATTCTTTTTTACTCCCTGCTACTTCACCGTTACTAATTACCTCCATGTTGCTAAATCCACAGTCCAGTGGCCAAAAACCTCTGGTCCTTGATGCCTCTCTCTTCTCTCACCTTACATCCAATCCATCAGAAATCCTTGTTGACTATACTTTAAAAATACATCCAGAATCAGACCACTTCTCACTGTCTTCACTGCTACCACTATTCTGTTTTCAGCACAACCTTCAAAGAGCTATTCTTTAAAAATAGGTTGAATCATGCCCTCTGCCCAGAACCCTCCATTCACCCAAGTCTTATACAGTGGCCTACGTGATTTCATACACACACCATTAACCTCTCTGACTTCATTTTTTTCTACTTCATTCTTTGGTTCACTCCAACCTCTTTGATTAAACACTTCAGGCATGTTCCAGCCCTTGGGACTTTTGCACAGACTATTCACTCTGTCTACTATGCTTTTCTTCCAGATAATCTGCACAATAACTCTCTTTTTTCCAAGTCCTTCCTCAAAAGTCATCTTCTCTATAAGACCTACCCAAAGCATTATTTAAAATTGCAGCCTCCATATCCCCATCACCAACCCCTTCTGTCCTCCATTTTTCCCCCCAAAGCACTTATTAACTAATATAATTTACCTATTTATCATGCTTATCAGTTAATGTCTATCTCCTCTCACTAAAATTTAAGTACCACATTCCAAGAAACTTTTGAATATTTTGTTCATTAATGATGTGTCATAAAAATGCCTTGCACATAGTTGTTCAATCAATATTAGTTGAGTGTATTAATGAATTAAAGGGTAAGATAGAAAACTTCTTTAAAACTGGGTAGCAAAAGACAAGATTGAAAACCAACTAGCAAAAAATATTTAGAGCAAATGATGCATGTCTAATATGTAAAGATCTTACATATCAACATGTAGGACATTAACACCTTTTAGTGAGTGAAGAAAGTGACAGAAAAGATAAAATGGCTAATAAACATGAAAAAGTTTTAATCTTGCTAGTCAGAAAGAAATGTAAATTTGAAAGGTGATAAACCATTTTTCATCTCTCAATTAGGTGAGGATAAAAAGTAATTTTTCTTGGTCAATGGTGTAGCATGATGGAGTGTAAACTGGTGCATACTTAAAAGTGTCAAATGTTCCTACCCTGTAATTCCACTTCAACAAGAAATTCCCAAGGAAACCATCAAAGGTGAGATCTAAAACTTATAGACATCTTCTTCACTGGTTATTTTAAATACCAAGAAATGAAAGTACCTTAAATTTCCAATAATAGAATTGCTAAATATCATGCCTGAGATATCATGCAGCCATTTAACTTTTAAAAAAAATGGTTTCTTTTTTTTTTTGAGACGGAGTCTTTCTCTGTCCCCCAGGCTGGAGTGCAGTGGCGCGATCTCGGCTCACCGCAACCTCCACCTCCTGGGTTCACGCCATTCTCCTGCCTCAGCCTCTCGAGTAGCTGGGAATACAGGTGCCCGCCACCACGCCCGGCTAATTTTTTGTGTTTTTAGTAGAGACGGGGTTTCACCGTGTTAGCCAGGATGGTCTCGATCTCCTGACCTCGTGATCCGCCCGCCTCAGCCTCCCAAAGTGCTGGGATTACAGGCTTGAGCCACCACGCCTGGCTTAAAAAAAATGGTTTCTAAGAAATGTTTACTTACATGGAACATGCTTAGAATATGATGTCAAATGAGAAGAATGTAAAACTATCAGCAATATAATGATAGCTAATACTTACATAGCACTTACGCATAACACTATCAGCCTGTCTGCTAAAGCCCTTTAGGATAACACATAAACTTGGTTAGGCTGATGATCTGGTTCTGCTTTCCTCTTCTGGCTCAGTTCACCCGCTTCCCTTCCTTGTCTTTGGTGGTTCAGATACCCACAAGTACTGTTTTCCCCAAACTTTCCCTGGTGTCTCCCTCTCTGCCCCAAGCCTCTTCCAGCTGCCTAGTGTCTCTAATTCTCCAGCCTCCTTTGCTTGAAGAATTCTTCAGGTTTTAGAAAATCTGCCACAAACCTCCCTAAGGGGAAGTCCATTAGCCAAGACTCCTTCCATTAGAAGTAGCTACTGTACATCCTCTTCTTTTCACCATATAGCATGTCTTCTGGATATGAGTTTTTAATTTTTTTTCTTTAGGTGAATCTAAACCTTGCCTTTAAGTATGCTAATACTTCCTGGCTTTGCATATTAATTGCTTTCTAAAACTAAACTGCTTTTTGTAAGTAAAAATATATATTAAAGATACTTTTCTATAAGTAAAATGCTTTCTAGTATCAATCAGGACATCCCTCACTCTGGGACGATTTCATGGTTCAACACTCAGAGGACAATATTATTTACAAGTTTTGAAAGATGTCTCACTGTAGCTTCTATATCTTACCCATAAGACTGAAACGTGCATGGTATTGATCTCTAGGCTAATATTAGAAGCACTGAAATTTAAAATCTGGGGCCTAGAGTGGCACAATAATGATTTTATTTCAATTACTTCTCTTCTGAACTATTTTTAGTAGTAAAATAAGTTACTTAATATTCTACTTCTAAACATGCAATCAGTATAATTTGATTTTTAAAAGCTAATTTGTTGTAGGCACAGCATTTGCTAGCCTGGAAAATAGCCTTTGCCCAATCAGCAAGCAAAGCTATTTAAAATAAATATAGTAGAGAAAGATGGCATGAAAAATTTAAGAAATAAAAAATTACTGACTTTGCAAAGTAAACATTTTCTAAAAATTAGATTCAAATTTAACAAATAATAAACAAGGTTTATGGAAATTATATCTTATTGTCAAGATGATTAAAAAATCAGGCATTGTATGGATTGTTTTCAAGATTTTGAAAGAGAGGTTTAATTGGCCTCATGCTGTCTTTATTAGGGCTTATTATTCAGGAAATTGAGTCTTTTCTCTCAAAGAATAAAGGTTTTCACCTGTGTTTGAAGTCTTTATGTTATTACTTTGGTTAAATGAATGACTTATTTTGCAATGACCTGTGATCCTATTTCATGATATCAAGTGTTTTAAACTTTTTATATTTGACACACTTTCTAAAGTCAAATTCTAACTTGTATCCTCATTAATTTTTTACTATTAGTCCCCAGAAGTCCAAAAGAGACATATTTGGCTTATTGGTATAGAAATCATACAGGAAGCATTGTCAAATAGGAAATGGTGTTTGGTTTTCTTTGGCCTATATTTGTATAAATGTTATTGGTATGTGTTCCAAAATTACGGGAAACTCCTATAATTCTAATATGACTTAGTGTATGTTATTAAGAATTATTATGTACAATTGTTGTATGCCACAGAAGTAACAAATTGCTAGTAAAATGTGGTTTTAATAATGGCTGTCCTAAGACTTCTCTTGTTTTGCTCCTCTTCAAAAGGTGGTTTATAATCAGCTGTAGGACTTTGATAGGTGCTCTTGAATGCAGCTTTTTAAATAACTTTGGAAGTTGTGACATTAGAATAAAGGAAAAACTTTCAGGACTCTCAGAGAGCTGAAATGTTCACGAATATCAAACAGGACCAGAGTTAACTGCGTGGACTGAGTTAAAAGAAGACTGAAGTAATCTTTTTGACTTTTTGCTTAAAATGTTGCTGATTCTTGTTTTGTTTTTCAGAGTGAAGAAAACTTCTTTTAAGCTATCTACAGCTTTTAACAATTGAGTAAAGTATACTCCTGTAAACAAAATTTGGAGCATATTTCTCTCTGCCTGATTTCTCCAGAATTTGGAAACTATTTGTGAGTTTTCTTAACTTATGGCAATATAGTTATATGTGTAAGTGCAATAAGAATGTTTTCTTTTGCAACAGGACACAATTGGAGAAACTGGTTGTTTTTCCAAGGCTTTGAGTAGAATAGCATGCTTTCCTTTAAGGAATCAAGCTTAACCCATAGAGCCAATAAAAGCCCTTTGGGGAAAACTGGCCTCATACCATGTCCTCACAGTCCCTGTATAGGGCTCCTAACCTGTGGTAAGTAAAGAACGTCACATTCTAACAGGCCTAGGAGGCCCAAGTTATCTTGGGACCTCAAGAGGAGAGGAAATTACACAAATCATAGGTATTTGAGGATACAAACTCATGGCTGGGCTCAGCTAAAAAAAAAAAAAAAAAAAAAAAAATTCTTATCTGAGATTCCTTGAGTTTCATCAAAGCCAATTTTAAAAGCCTATTTGAAAAATAATTATCCTTGCTGCCCTTTGTACAAATAGTCAGGCCAAGCATAAGACTAAAGCTTATTTTTGCAAACAAATCGGTCCTATTATGATTTGTTTTTAATAAAAATGGGAGACTGGAGAGAGAAAAACTATGTTTCAAAATGAGCTATAGTACACCTGTTATTTGATTCTAGTCTTGCCTAACATTTTTCAATTTTTATTATTTTCTACAGTTTGGACTGAATTCTAAAGTTTTTCCAGGCTACAAGCCTCCAAAATAATGTTTTTAATTTAGTTTTTGTTCTTTCTTTTCCCTTTTTTCCCTATTTTTCCTATGTTGAAATCACTGAAAACTAAGCTGTGCTTTCTTTAAAGCCTGGCAAACTGAAGCTAGACAACTTAAGCTTTAGAAGAAAATAACAGCAACCTATTTACATACATAAGCCACTTCAAAGTAATGTGGCCTATATTGATTTACCAGGATTGTTCTCTTTTTGTTTTCTCTCTTCCTCCCCCTATTTTCTCTTCATAGGACATGAGACTTCACAACCTGCTAAAAATGAGCTTTCCTCATAATGTGGGACCTACCCATCTAGGAATGAACCATACTAGCCGTGAGAGATCAGAAAAAACCTGAGACTAGACTCATTTTTCTTCTAAAATGCTTTCTCCAAAAGATTTTAAAAAGAAAAGGGTGGAAATGTGAAAGGAAAATAAATAAATCTTGGGACTCCAAAATCACCAAGCTAAAGTGAAAAGTCAGCCTGGGAACTGCTTAAGGCAAACCTGCATCCCATTCTATTTCAAAGTCATCCCTCTGAGGCTCAGCTGAGACAAATGCATATCTGATTGCTTCCTCTCCCCCTACTGTTTATGTGAAAATGCAGATTCACTGAGCCAGACTAAATTGTGTATTCAGTGGAAGGCCGATCAAGGACTCAAAAGAATGCAACCTTTTGTCTCTTACCTGCTTCTAACCTGGAGTTGTCTCACCTTACCAGACGAAACCAATGCACATCTTACACATTTTGTTTGTTTGCGTGTTTAAGACACAGTCTTGCTCTGTCACCAGGCTGGAGTACAGTGGTGCAGTCTCGGCTCACTGTAACCTCTACCTCCTGGGTTCAAGAAATTCTCCTGCCTTAGCCTCCCGAGTAGCTGGGACTACAGGCATGCACCATCATGCTCGGCTAATTTTTTAATTTTTTGGTAGAGAAGGGGTGTCACTGTGTTGCCCAGGCTGGCCTCGAAATCCTGGCCTCAAGTGATCTGCCCGCCTCTGCCTCCCAAAGTGCTGGGATTACAGGTGTGAGCCACTGCACCCAGCCCATCTTACACATATTAACTGATGTCTCATGTCTCCTTAAAATACATAAAAGCAGACTGTATCCCCACCCACCTGGGGCACCTCTCAGGACTTCCTGAGGCTGTGTCAGGGATACGTCCTTAACCCTGGCAAAATAAACCTAAATTGACAGAGACCTGTCTCAGATATTTTGGATTCACATTATATAATATTTGAAAATCAAATTAAGGTGTTTGTAGGTTATTTTTCAACTTGTTTAATATTATTTTTACTCTTCAGTATCATAGCAGGTAAAGATAAAAGAGCAAAGATTTAAGATATAAATTAGTTTTATATTATCTGGGTGACATTTGTATCTTATATAAGCACTGATTTAAGTATCTAAAATTTTATTTTTTTTTGAATTCCTGGAAATATAAAAAGTGTAATGTTAGTTAAAGTCCCTCATGTTTCTAAAGCTTTTTACATACTTAAATTCACAATAGTTTAATCAGATGTTCAAGGTGTTTTGTCATAACCAATTTGGGGTTTTTGGTTTTTTTAATGGGAAATAAATTAAGGAAGTTATTTCCTAACTTAGTCATTCCAGGGTTCTTTCTAAGTCATCCCCATTCCGATGCTCTTGTTTCCATTATATATTTCTCTGGCAACAACTGAAGGAATTTATCTAACTTGTTTACTCCCCTCTGAGATTAAAAGGCTTGTAAAATACATTATAGTAATATAGATTTTTATTCATTTATGACTTGTAAAGACCTTTATTCCCCAGCCTCAACTCATTATTTACTTGGCTATTGGATCCTTCTAACCAGTGTTAAGTACAAAGATATTTTTTGATTGGCTTCTAAAGCCAAAGCAATTCCCCTAACAAAACCAAATTGCTATGTGAAAAAGAAAAGATGTGTTACAGATACCATAACACCTCTAGCGTTCTCTCTTCCTGCAGGTTAGACAAATCCAAAAGTGCTTTCAAGGTGTATCCCTCTGGTAACTTAGAGTAATTGGACATATTGGAAAATAACTGCACTTAGTGGAGCTATAGTGATAATACAGTCCAGCTAACCGCAACTCTGGGATAATTTTAAAAGAGAAAGATGAAAATATCTCAGCAACCTCAGCTTTTCCTAGTTTTCTTTAATAAATAGAAACTAGTTTCTTAACCAACAAAATAGGGATAAAAACAGCTGCCTCTTTTCTGTCACAGGTAACAACATGGATTCAATTTAAATAAATCTGTAATATCATTGTGCTCTTAAGAGATTTGTTACACATAAAAATTTTTTCTTATTTATTTTTCTCATTAGTGGAGTGGGAATTGCCAAGATTCAACATCACAGTTCTTTCCTAGGTTAATTGTCAGCTGCTCTTCCTGCTGCCTGCTACTTATTTCCATTCTTTTGTATTTGTTGTTCTAGTCATTGTATGTAAATTTCAACCTTTCTTAAATCCTATACTTCCTAGACTGGCATTAAATTGAAGCTTTGGCCTTTGCCAAAATTTAAATCCAATTCATCGAACGAAATCTTTCTACCTATCCTCATCACAGGTAGGCCAACATAATTTTTCTGATAACAGTTAAATTTTATATTTATTTTCAAACCCTTTCCTCAGGGACTTATGATTCTTCTGTGAACTCTGCTCTTGCCTGCCATTTCAAAATATCAAAAGAATGTTGGGGACTTCTGCAGGTCTTTATCTCGTGGCTATCGGGCAGAACTGTAATTAAGCCTTTCTACTATCATCTGCCAATGTCCTCCTAGCTTCTGTGTTACCATTCTGAAGTTCTTCAGCAGCTTCCACGTACTAACCTAGCTGAGTTACTTTATTATTTAGTAGAAAATCTACACATCCCACTCATCCTGCAGTTCCTTCTTGCGGAAACAAGCAATCTGAAGTTTTTACCCTAAAAGTGTTTATTTTTATTTGTAAGAGGACGTTTTCCCTTCAAATTTAATATGATGATGCACAGGACTGGGTGTGAGCTAAATGGTGAAGTGAGCAAAACTTATTGACCTCTCCCTTTTCAATGCCCTGCCCTTCCCTCAAGTATATAGAGAGATCTCACATAAGCACAGTCAAAAAATTTATCATGAAAGTTAGAATCTTGGACTTGCCCTTTTGCTACAGTCACTCATTAATGAGTGGAGGCAGTTCTATTCAGAAATTTTTTTCCTACCCTATTTTTTCCAGAATTCACCTTTTTCTTTCTTTTCTGTATTGTTAAATTCTTCCAACCATTGATGATCAACAGTATCTTACAAAGGAAGTTAGCTGATATTATATATCCTTGAAATAAATTATTTTCAATGAGAGACTGGCTTCTATTTTGCTTATTGGTTTGAACATGACTGAGGATTGCCTGACTCTGTGCCTTGAGGAGGACTCAGAAATGCTATTATAATGGCAAAAACTGCAATTACTTTTGCACCAACCTCATAAATGTAGCAGTAGCTCTGTTGAGCAATTTGATTTTCTACACTGTAGGAACAAAAGCAGTTGTATAAAATTCTAGGCTTATTATTTTAAATAAAAAGTTTTTCTATTTAAAGGGACACGGGTGGCCTTTTATGCCATTGAGTTCCAATTACCCTATCTTCTGCTAAGATCTCAATGAATTCCTTTAAAATCTTTCTGAAATAAACACTGATATTACTATTAATAAACAATTTGGCAGCCTAATTCATAAGAGCTTTGAGCAAATGTTTTTGAAAGGACGTTAAGGCTATTTAGAAAAGTAGTTCCCAACTTCTTTATAAATTTAGTACAAAACCCATCAAAATACCATTTGTCTTTTTAAAATTGGACAGAGTGATTCAAAAGTTTATTTGGAAATCTGAATGTTACTAGACTAGCCAAGAAACTGAAAAAGAAGCATGACAGGAGAGGGGAGATGGAGTCTTGTTTAATCAGATATAAAATAAACTGTATAGCTACAGTAATTCTTAAAGTATATTACTAGCTTAAAATAAACAGATGGATCAATTTAACAAAACACAAAGCCCGAAACAGACCACAATATATATAAGAATTGTTTATGACTAGTGACATTTTAAATTGTCAAGAGAAAAATGGATTAGCCAATAAATATTTGACAACTGACTCATTATTTGAAAAATTAAAAAGGCAGATCTCTACCTCACATTTTATACCAAAATTAAAGCTCCAGGAGTATTAAAGATTTAAGTATAAGAAAAATGCATTAGAAGAAAATATAGACAACTACATAATTACCTAATACAATATAGTTATCTACAGATATCTAAATATATAAATATAGGTAACTATATTACGTAATTATATAGCTAGGTAATTATATAATTAGATAATCACAGGTAACTATAACTAATTACTAATACTTCGAACTATATTAGAAAATATAGTTAAAAATTCACTATATTAGGGCCGGTTGCAGTGGCTTATGCCTGTAATCTCAGCACTTTGGGAGGCCAAGGCAGGCTGATCACCTGAGGTCGGGAGTTCGAGACCAGCCTGACCAACATAGAGAAACCCCATCTCTACTAAAAATACAAAATTAGCCTGGCGTGGTGACTCATGCCTGTAATTCCAGCTACTCAGGAGGCTGAGGCAGGAGAATCGCTTGAACCCGGGAGGTGGAGGTTGCGGTGAGTCAAGATCACACCATTGCAATCCAGCCTGGCCGACAAGAGCGAAACTCCATCTCAAAAAAAAAAAATTAACTATATTAGAAATCAGAAATTAACTATACGAGAAAATATAAACTATACTGGAAAATATAGTTACCTATATTTTCTTCTAATGCATTTATTTTTTATACTTAAATCTTTTATCTTTATATCTTTTGGTGAGGGGAAAACTTTCTAAGTGTGAAATCAAAAGGAGAAACCACAAAAAAACTTCTACAGTTGAAAATTAGTCACATACAAGGTTTATTTGTTTGTTTCTCTGTATTTCCTAATTTTCCTATAATGAACTGATAATGAACTATAATGAATTGAAAGGAAGATTTTCTTTTGGGGGAGCAAGGATATCTTCTAAGATGAATATAGCAGACCACGCTGAGCCTGCCCAAATCCTATTTTGCTCACAGGCAGAATAAATGTTTGCATTATCTTTAAATTTGCTTTCCTTCTCAGTATTTCATATATAATTTATGCTTTTCTCCTAGATAACTGTGCCTTACTGCTAATTTACTTACCCCTTTTCATTTTTATCATCTGCCCTTACAAAAGAGAACGTCAAATACAGGCTTGTTGTTTATTATACCTATACAACTGTATTATTTTATTTGTGCCAAGCAGCTCTACTAATATTTGCCCTTCTAATTTTTATCAAAACTTCTGCTTCTAAGAACCCTTCTCTTTGTTCCTTCCCCCTGCCCCTTCTACAACTCCAGAGTATCAATAGATATTCAAAGCCCCAGGATAAATATGCTTTATCTTCCTAGAGCATCAATTTTACTCAGATATGAGAGGGAGACGATGCTATTATTAGAGTAAAGCAAGTCATTATATTATGCAGTCAAATTGAAAATTCTCATAATTTTAAAAATAAAATCGGAACTTCAGAAAATTTAAAGCGCATTAGGCTTAAAGCAGGCCTTTCTACTCTAGCCCTTAGAATTCTGGAGACACAGGTTCCTTTCTCTCACATAGTTGGCCCTCCATATCCATGGGTTCTGCATCTGTAGATTCAACCAACTATGGATCAAAAATATTTGGGAAAAAACGCATCTGTACTGAACATGTACAGACTTTTTTCTTGTAATTACTCCCTAAACAACACAGAATAACAACTACTTACATAGCATTTACATTGTACTACATTGTACTACATATTAACCTAGAGATGATTTAAAGCAGGGGTCCCCAACCCCTGGGCCATGGACCAGTACTAGTCTGTGGCCTGTTAGGAACCAGGCTGCATAGCAGGAGGTGAGCAAAGGGCGAGCAAGCATTACTGCTTCCGCTCCACCTCCTGTCAAATCAACACTGGCATTAGACTCTCGAAGGAGCACGAACCCTATTGTGAACTGCACATGCGAGGGATCTAGGTTGTGCTTTCCTTATGAGAATCTAATGTCTGATGATCTGTGGTGGAGCAGTTTCATCCCCAAACCATCCCTCCCACCCCCGACCTGGAAAAATTGTCTTCTATGGAACTGGTCCCTGGTGTTAAAAACAGTTGGGGACTACTGATTTACAGCATATAAAAGAGCCAGGCACAGTGGCTCATGCCTATAATCCCAGCACTTTGGCAGGCTGACACAGGTGGATCATTTGAGGTCAGGAGTTTGAGACTAGCCTGACCAACATGGTGAAACCTCGCGTCTACTGAATATACAAAAAACTTAGCCAGGCATGGTGACCAGTGCCTGTAGTCTCAGCTACTTGGGAGGCTGAAGTGGGAGAATGACTTGAAACAGGGAGGCAGAGGTTGTAGTGAGCCAAGATTGCACCACCACACTCCAGCCTGGGTGACAGAGCGAGACTCTGTCTCTAAATAAATAAACAAATAAATAAAATGGAAGGATATGTGTAGGTTACATGCAAATACTATGCCAGTTTATATCAGAGACTTGAACATCTGAGGACTTTGGTATCCGCAGGGGGTCTTCGAACCAATCTCAATGAATACTGAGGGACAACTGTATACATTTAAGGATTCTCTGGTGGAAAAGTTTGAGAAGCAGGGCTCTAAGACACCCCTTTAATTGCTCCTCGATTAGCCATTAATTCCTCCACAACCTGTGGAATGAGCCCTCACCCTCAGAGTGTAGACTCAGAAGGATGCCTTTCACACAGCCATCTTTTTCTTTGTACGTCCTATACAGAACAATTTACAAGCAATGGCATTCTTTTAAACATTGGCATTTGAAGCATGCATGACCCGAAACACGAAAGTTTAAAAAGAAGAAAATGGTTATGGAACACAACTTAAGGACCAATCAATTGCTTTAGCAATAGGTCCTGTGTACAGAATGAGCCCTAGGGGTAGTACAGTTAGAGTCTACAATCACCACCAGAGACTTGCTTTTTTGAGAATCCATTCCAAACGTTGGAGCCTTAAATTGTAATGAAATTCAATCGAATAAAGATATACTATGGAAAATCTTGGCAAAATAGTCTAATATTAGACTATTTTAGACTCGTCATTTATAGAGGGAAAAAAGTTCAGTGTCCTAAGTCAATTTAATATGTACACAAGAACACATTTCCCTTTAGGCCATTCAGATTTCCTATAATGCAAATAGTTTCAACTGTAAAAATTAACCTAAAATATTGAGAGGCTGACCCATGAGAAAGGAAATGGCTAACTGGTGAAACCAATTTTCCTCTGACGTAATATTTACTTGCTTGATTTATTATGCAAATATTCTATTATGTTCCTAACCTTCAAGACATTCCTTAAATGCAATAAAGCCACAGACTTGCTTTCTTAATAGCTAGAACACTGGCATCCATTGCTAGGTAGTAGAATCATTGGAAAGGAACATGCATATTTAACGAAGGGTACAGCAATGTTTAAATATCACAGCAAAGGCTCGCTTTCAAATGCAAACAATTTTCTCTTCCCATTCTAGTGACATTTGAACTATTTTTATTTTGGGCTCTCCACTATGTCTAATTTGGTTAAAATCAATGCAAGGGACCAAAATCACCTCATTTGAAAGCAGCAGGAAGTCACTGATCACGTAAAATCCTGCCTTACCAATAGCCCGCATTCGGGAAAGGTGTACTGAATTGATTTGCCAATTTGACAAAATATATTTATGAGAGGGGCAGAATGAGGATATTTCTTTGCAAGTAAGCAGCCTCATCTAACTATAATGGACCTCCTTCACTCAATAGCGACAAGAATACAAAACTTGAATCAACAAACGAACTAATTCTGTTGCTACGTTCTAAAGTCAATATGAAATAAAATTTTGGAGCAGTACCTAAGCTAAATCTGGAAAAATAACCAATTTTTATTTAGCACAGTGCGTTGTATAGAGAAGGCAATCAATGAATGTTTTATGACTGTGACGTGACAATATTTTGCCCGTGTTTCTCAAAATATGCTCCTTTGATCACACACATGCAGTGCTACCCCATTCAATTCATTCATGGAATATTTGCTATGTGTTCTAGGCACTGGGGATATAGTAGTGAGCAAACAAGACAAAAACTCCTACTTTTCTGGAACTTAGTTTCTAGTTGGAGTGGACAAAAGATAGACAACAGGTAAGTAAAGGATATGATATGTTAATGGTAAATGCCTAAGATAAATTCAAAGCAGGAAGAGGGTATTAAATGTTGAAAGGGAGTTAAAAATGCAGATAGGGTAACCAAGGGAGAGCTCCTGGGAAGGTAACTTTTGAGTAAAGATGGAAAGTGAAAATATAAGTCATGCAGATATCTGAGGGAAAAGCATCCTAGACAATAGTGGAAGCATGTGCAAAGACCCTGAGTCAGGAATTTCAAGGAACAGCAAAGGGGCAGATAAGGCTGGGCATGTGAAGATAAGAAATATAAGGGCAGATCACAAAAGTCCTCATAGGTCATGATGAAGACTGTTTTCTCCATTGAAAGAGATAGGAAGCTATTAGTGTTTTCAGCAGAGGAGTGACATGACCTGACTTGTGTTTTAACAGGTCTGCTCTGGCTGCTCTGGAGAGCAGACAGCAGGGGAACAAGGACAGAAGCAGAAAGAGGAGCTACTTGTTTTAAAATGCAGAGCCTGGAATTTGTGTTTCTAACAAGCTCTCTACATGATTCTTAGGCACAAATTTAAGAACTGCAACTTTACCTAAGCAATTGAGACAAAAATTGATTTCACAATCTGATTATTTGATAATCACTAATCAACTTCCAGTGGAGAAACTGGGCCTAAGTCATTTGTACTAAATTCAGCTAACAACCTGTCATTTTGGCCATGCAATCTCCAAACAGTACTTCAGGAAGAGAACTTTCAAGGAATCTTGGCCCCCTTGTTCTGTGACACAGGATACCCTCTGAGAGGTCTCCTCTACAGAGAAGGAAATGAGAGCTAATGCAATCACACAGTGGTGATGTATTTGATAAGGTCACAGAACAGGTACCCCATAATACGAAAAGTTTTAGGATGCAGCTAAAATAGAGCATATGGGTGGGGACTTTTCTCAATTTTTTTAACATAAAGATTTTCATTTTATTTTTACGTGGAAGCAAGTAAGCACTTGTGTGTCATTCTAAATACATACATAAATCCTAAATTTATATTCTAAGTTTATGTATTCTATATATAAATTCTTGATAAATTCCATATATATATTCTATAATGCATATTCTAGATTTGTTTATATGTGTATCTCACAATAAAATTTATAATTAGTACTTTTTAATACACTATAGGAATTTATATTCACAACAGTTTTAACAATTCTTTATGATTGAGTTTTATAATGGTAACAACTAGCATTTGTATAGCACTTGACGTGTGAGATAACAGGACCTAGTTCCACAAACCATAAACATTTATTTCTACTTTATAGTCACACTACACACATATAAATCCCAATATTTTAACTAGTTTGCAATCTAGTCAATACATCTTCTACTTATTTTTTCTATTTCTTTTATATGTCTCAATTATTTTATATGCCCCTCTGAACTCCGTACACAGTAGACACACAGATAAATTCTTAACTGACCACTGACTAGCCAATATAGAGTGATGCAAATATTTGGTTCAGAGAATAAGTTATCAAATACTTGGTTCCTCTATTTATTTGATATCGGGGGACCCACCCCCAATATTTCAACATAGGTTCTTTCTATTTTCCCTAAGTGTCAGCCAGCTGAGAAATAAAGAGAAAGAGTACAAAGAGAGGAATTTTACAGCTGGGCCTCCAGGGGTGACATCACATATCGGTAGGACCGTGATGCCCACCTGAGCTGCAAAACCAGCAGGTTTTTATTAAGGACTTTAAAAGGGGAGGGGGTATACGAATAGGGAGTAGGTCACAAAGATCACATGTGTCAAAGGGCAAAAAGGAGAACAAAGATCACATGCTTCTGAAGCCAATAAAGATCATAAGGCGAAGGGCAAAATCAAAAACTCCTGATAAGGGTCTATGTTCAGCTGTGCAAGTATTGTCTTGATAAACATCTTAAACAACAGAAAACAGGGTTCGAGAGCAGAGAATCGGTCTGACCTCAAATTCACCAAGGTGGGGTTTTTCCCCACCCTAATAAGCCTGAGAGTACTGCAGGAGACCAGGGTGTATTTCAGTCCTTATCTCAACCGCATAAGACAGACACTCCCAGGCCAGCCATTTATAGACTTACCCCCAGGAATGCATTCCTTTCCCAGGGTCTTAATTATTAATATTCCTTGCTAGGAAAAGAATTCAGTGATATCTTCCTTACTTGCAGGTCCGTTTATAGGCTCTCTGTAAGAAGAAACGTATGGCTCTATTCTGCCTGACCCCGCAGGCAGTCAGACCTTATGGTTGTCTTCCCTTGTTCCCTGAAAATCACTGTTATTCTGTTCTTTTTCAAGGTGCACTGATTTCATATTGTTCAAACACACATGTTTTACAATCAATTTGTACAGTTTAACACAATAGTGGTCCTGAGGTGACATACATTCTCAGCTTATGAAGATAACAGGATTAAGAGATTAAAGTAAAGACAGGCATAAGAAATTATAAAAGTATTAATTTGGGGAACTTATAAATGTCCATATTAAAATAAAATCTTCACAATTTATGTTCAGAGACTGCAGTAAAGACAGGCATAAGAAATTATAAAAGTATTAATTTTGGGAACTATGTCCATATTAAAATGAAATCTTCACAATTTATGTTCCTTTGCTGTGGCTCCAGCCGGTCCCTCTGTTTGGGGTCCCTGACCTCCCACAACAATTTGACTTCTTTGACTCCATCCAAAATCAAAATTTTAAAAATTTCAAGAGGATAAACCTTAATAACTGGAAGGAACATAAATATATTTAAAGTGGATTTACTGAACCAATGATTTAATTTTCATGAGAATAATTACATCCTGCTGCTATTTTTCCTTCAGCACAATTTCTCTAAGGTATTTCATCATTAAGGCCTGATTCAATGTGAATTTTTAGTGAGACACATAGTAAACTGAATTTTTAAAAAGCATTCATTGTTAACAGTATGATCACCCAGGTACAAGTTATTCTTTTGGATAGAGTTCAGGTAATTGGTAACAAATAATAGATACTGATTACCTTCTTGAGTGGAAGAAGCCTCTAAGTGTTGAAGCTTAAGGCCAGTGTCTAATCTTTGAGGCTTTGTATACAGAAATAAATAGCAAAGGACACAGACACTGATGACAAAGGCGAGTAAAACAAGGGCAGCAATTCCTAGTCCAATCAAGGCACCAATGCTGAGGAAAACAGAAAAAAAGCATGTGTCACACAAAGTGGTTCACACTGGTTCAACTAAAGAGAAGGCATAAATATATTGTTAGTTCTTGTTCTCAGTCATTCATAACCAAATTGTATTTTAGCATAAAAGGTAACTGATTGAAATCTACAGTTCACCTTTTTCCACCACCAAATTCTTATATTTTCTCTGTAGGATTTTCGAGGCCCTTCTAAATTTATACATTACTTTTTTTTTTTTTTTTTTTTTTGAGATGGTGTCTCACTCTGAAGCCCAAGGGAGGGTGCAATGGCACAATCTTGGTTCACTGCAACCTCCGCCTCCAGAGCTCAAGTGATTCTCATGCCTCAGCCTCCAGAGTAGCTGGGACTACCGGTGCATGCCATCATGCCCAGTTAATTTTTTGTATTTTAGTAGAAACGGGGCTTCACCATGTTGCCCAGGGTGGTCTCGAACACCTGAGCCCAGGCGATCCACCCGCCTCAGCCTCCCAAAGTGCTGGGATTACAGACATGAGCCACTGCTCCTGGCCGGCCTGTACATTACTATTAATATGGAAGACCACGTGTTCATATTATAGATTAAAGGTCACATGATTCTCTAGGGATAATTCTAAAACATCTCCATCAAATAAACCTCTATTATTAACATATTTTAGAAGGAAAGATCAGGTTCACCAACAAATGATGAATAGAAAAATATTTGTTTCTGCAAAAGCACTAAAGACATATGTGAAATGCCATTTGTTGATTTACAAAGCCAAAACTATTATAAAAAAGGAGAAAGCAATTTGAATTAAAGGAAAATGGTATTTGTGAAATTCATACCAAGTTCATGTTCAGTTTGACTTTTTCCTTACTAAAAGGGCATAATGTCAATGGCTTCTAGCATTAAGGAAGAAGCCCATGTATTTTTCTCTAAAAATAAAACGTGTATCTGATTGTATTTGCTCCACCCTAAATTTGTAATGATTCCGTCTGATGCAGTTACCTCTCAGTCTAATCATTTGAGAAATAAAGTTTTCATAAGCCTGTGAACTTAATACTACTAAACAGGAAAAGACTTTGGGGAAACAAAGCATTATCTTGAAAGACTAATATGCTAACATGTACTTCTTGAACCACATTTTGTTCTAATTAAAATCTACCAATAGATTTTAACCTATAAATAGATTTTAATCAATTTCACTCAAAAACAGATACTTCTGTCGACTTTCACGGTATTGTTGTACACACTTATTTAAAGCATTTGAGAGCTTAGCTTGTAGAAAATGTTCAATAAATGGAAATAAATAATAATTGACTGCTGATTGATCTATCTGTATTTGGAACATACGTCATTGAAAAGTAATGATCTTTTTCTTCATTATCTTCCTGGCTTGCCTTTAGGCTTCTGCTCTTTCCCTGGGATTAGGACACTGACAAGTTTGACCTGTACCAAAAGGGAGGGAAGTGAGAGTTTGACCAGGGATGCCAGGAGCATTGTTGCTTTGGGAAGAAGGAGAACAGAACTGAAATTGAAGAGCTAAGCTCACTCCACTTGTCCTTCATTTCAGGAGATAGAGCACCCCTGCAAAGAAGAGATTGCCTCCTGAAGCACACACTTGAAGTTGACTTCCAGAGATTCTTGTGCTTGGTTTATTGTCAACCCAGTTCCACCAGCCCTGTAGATGAGTGAAGGCTGGGGAATTTTATGGCCAGAGTCACTGTAGAGTTAGATATTTCAACTTGGGATTTGCTTTCATCTAAAAGGTAGACTCTCTATATTTGGCGACTCCTCTTTTATACTTGTTTGCACCAAACCTAACTTTTGTGCATTTTAAGTGTCAGGAAAGTTTAGGATCACTTCATTATACACAGACACATGGGAATGTAATCCACTCAGTTAATATTATCTGGTGCACAGAGCAGATAAGAGGCTAGACATCTGGAAAGATTCTTCAGACAAGAATCTGATTAAAAAATCTTCAAGGTAAAAATGTAATTTAGTCTATTTGAAAGCAAAATTGTTAGTTTAATTAACTTCCACATACATAGTGTGGGTTTTCAATCTACAAATTATAAAACCAGACCATTCAATTTGAAAGAAAAACAAAAACAAAGCATGCCATCCCTGCTTTCTGTTAAAAAAGAATGTTCTTCATAATACTGACAAATAGTTTCAATGTCACCGTTCACTTTATAGAAATGTTGCTTTATGGCTGGGCGCGGTGGCTCATGTCTGTAATCCCAGCACTTTGGGGAGGCCGAGGCGGGCGAATCACAAGGTCAGAAGATCAAGACCATCCTGGCTAACATGGTGAAACCCCGTCTCTACTAAAAATACAAAAAATTAGCCAGGCATGGTGGCAGGCGCCTGTAGTCCCAGCTACTCAGGAGGCTGAAGCAGGAGAACGGCGTGAACCCAGAAGGCGAAGATTGCAGTGAGCCGAGATTGCGCCACTGCACTCCAGCCTGGGCGACAGAGCGAGACCCCGTTTCAAAAAAAAAAGAAATGTTGCTTTATGCACGCAAAACTCTAGGTATTAACTCACGGTAAAGATGGAGCTCCAGGAGACTCCTAAAATATTCGTTTCAATAAATACTTATTAAATAGTCACTTGTGCATGGCCCTGTCCAATAGACGTTATTTCCCTAAGTCCTGGAGAAGGTTACCAAGGAAAATCCTAAGAACATAGGGAGTCATAGGAGGAGTAAAGATGGGAGGGGGCCAGACACAGGAAAGGAAGAATTATCCTTTCCTCAGCACCCTATGGCAGTTGTTTTACAAGCTTTGAGAGGGTCTGAAGCTGCTGTCACATTAATGCGGCAATTCTCCTACTTAGGAAGTTCACTTACCTTGTGATAGCCACAGCTGTGCCTTTCTCCAGCCACTACAGAATCTCAAAACAAGGGCTAGTAACTCGTCACAGTTGGACTATTTTAAATTAGGAGTGGAGAGCAAAGAATAGGGGGCAAATGAAGCTCTAATAAATTTACCTCCCTATTGTGTTCTCAGAGCTCAATAACTCACAGGAACCCCAGGTTTAACACTGCCAAATGACAACAGCAGTTGAAGCGATTTTTCTATTTCCCGGGAATGGAGCTGCACTGTCCATTTTGTCAGTACTGAATGAGGACCCCAGCAAGCTGTTCACTCCTTTGTGCCCTCATGCATCTTAGGAAGGTTTTATGTCCTCTATTGCTTGTCACTTTGGAACTATTCAGGGATCTGAGAATCTCAGGCACATTTTCCAGTTGAGTTTGACTTAGGAATTGCCAGTCCCTGTTGGAGGTGCTTCTGCCATTAGTAACGCCTCCAATGACCCCAAGATGGATTACTCTGTTATTTTCCAAAAGGCCAGATAATAAACCAGTGCAATACAGATTTCTTCCCCATGTAATCTACTAAGGATAAGCTATCATTATTTTCTGACATTTTGCCCCTGTCCAGCAAAATACAACTTTGTCAGTCGAACTTACTGGAAGGTAGGCACTCCTTTTGAGACTTTTTGATGCTTGCAATATAGAAAAATATGTTAATATTTTATTGCTTCAAGAAGTAACATTTAGTCATTTGCTATAGACTTGGCATGTGTGTTAAATTATGGGTTATGTAGGAGACTGGGAGACATAATCACAATACTTCTTACTGGCAGAATCCATCTCCTCCAACCCCATAAACTAATGAATATGTACAAAACAATTTAAGGTGGGAGCTCTTTCCTCGACTGTCGAACCCCATTCATTCTTCAAGCAAAATGAAAAATCAGGTTTAAAGCTTGCAGCCCTTTAGAGTGGAAGGGGGAAAAGCAATTCATAATGAAAATGTCTACATCAATACTAGTTGGAATAAGTAAAATAAAATTGCCACTATGGGAAAAAGAAACAAGAAAGACCTCACCTTAGAAAGTCTCTTCACATTCCAGCAATAGCCATATGGCTCAGGTTTCAAGAAAGGGGGTGTCCTGTTCTACAGAGTGTGTGTATAATCATAGCAACCAAAAGCTGTACCTTTCTTGGTGTCTCTTCGATTCTCTCCAGGGTAGGGGTCAGATCCTCCAAAAAGGGCAAGTCGTAAAGCCCAGTTGCTTGCACAGGCCCGCAGGAACACACATACACACACACACACCCCCTTTTAAAAATGTATATGTATTTTAAAGAATACAGCCAATTCCTTCACACCCCTCAAAGAGTCTTAAAATACTCTAGTCCTTGTTAATGCAGTAAAAGCCCCAAAGGAGCTTCCTTTCTCTTCAAATACACCAAATAAACCAAAAAGATGATTTTAAACCTTCCCCTTGGGTTATCTTCCTGTCCTCGCGCTCCACCAGTGGGGCTGCCAGCCTAGGACTGGTCCCCGGCGAGGCGAGAGCAGTCGGCTCCCGCGAGGCGGGTGGGGAACCCAGCGGGGCCAGCCAGGCGGGCCCCAAGTGCGCCCTGGGCGCAAAGCCCGCGCTCCTCCGGCGCGCGCCTCGCCTCCGGTCCTGACTTCCGGGGGAGTTCCGAGCCGGGGCGAGATTTCTCTCCCTGCCCTCACCCGCCCTCAGAGGCTCCGTGTCCTTCCGTAGGGACCCAACCCAGGGCGGATAGCGGGGACAGGGGAGACCTCCCTGACCCTGGCGTGGCTCCGCTTGTTGCCTCCCTAGCCCCGGGCCCGGCCAGCCGCCGCACGCGCGGGCTCTCAGCCCACCTGAGGCTCCACATGTAGCTGTGCTTGTAGGGGAAGTAGCTGCCCGGCTCGCTGCAGCAGTACTTGAGGTCGGCGAAGCCGCAGCAGTACTGGAGCGCGGCCCCCTCGCCGCGCCGGGGGCACTGGAAGGGCTCCACGAAGCTCTGGTTGAGGCTGTAGTAGCCGGAGCACAGCCGGCTGGCCTCGCTCATCGCGGGCAGGGGCCGGGAGAGGCTCGCGAGGGCCCCGGTCTGCTCTCGGATCGCACCCGTCCAGCACCTCCAGAGCCCGCGGACCCCTCTGCCCGGACTCGGCTCTTCCGATCTGGGCTCTGGCTGCCTGGGCGCTCAGCCTTCGCGCGCCACCTCTGCTTTCTCTCCTCCCCTTGTCCACATGGTGTCTGGGCGCCTTACTCTTGCCTCTCCCTGTCGCTGCTGAGCGGTCGCTCCTTTTATCCGCCCATCTCGGCGCCAACTCCCCTCCACTTTCCCTCACTTCATCAGCAGCCTGGAGACCTTAGCTGTCCCCACTCCATGCCAGAAAGAGCTTTCTCCAGAGGGAAAAAAGGAGATGTGGGACATGTTTTCAGTCCAAGCAGATGCTGCCTAAGTTGCAGTTTTCCTGCCTAGGGACAGGGCAGGTGGATTCTGGGCAAACAGACCGGGTCTGGTGGAGACTTAACTGCCCGGCCATTGACTCAAGGAGTAGAGGAGAGGACCAGATAAAAGGCAGCTGAGCACCAGAGAGGCGGCGTTGGTGTTCTCTTTCTTTGAGAAGTAAATGTGAAACATTAAGATCTGCCCATTTAAAAATAAAAAACAAGAAACCAAGTCTCCTGTAACAACTGGCCATGCTGCAGTTGCATTCTGTGTTCAGCTAAAAAATCCAGAAAGGTTAAGAAATGCAAGACATGAAGGTAAAGTGAGAACTTTCTAGAGAGGGAGGCAGCCAGAGAAAAAAAAAAGGCAGAGGAAATAGGGAGAAAGACACCTTTAGTCAGTTTTGATGTGCTGTAGGAACTTCTTTTGTCTCCTTTTTGTTTGATATTCCCATTTTCTTGATTGGTTTGTTCACAAAGCCTTTTTAAAATAACGATTATAATGCATGCTTATTGTGATAAGTCAAACAATGCTTGGGTGTATAAAGAAAAAGGTAATAATAGCCTTACGATGGGAGAGGAGGCGATTATAACATTCATAAAATGTACAAGATAGAGCATTGTTTCTCCCTCTTCATTTCTGCTTCCTTCCCTTGACCAGGGGCTTGATTGGATTCCAGACGTCGAATTTTACCTTGTTGGGTGCTGGATGTTTTTGCATTCCTATAAATACTCTTGAGCTTTGTACTGGGATGCAGGAAACAGTTTGAGTCTTTCGGGTTTGTTTTTAATATTTGTTAGGCTGGACTAGAGTAGCCTTTAGGACTGAATTTTTCCCCACTACTGAGGCAATACCCTTCGAATGATTCTACCCAAAACTTGTGAATTATAGGGCTTACCATTGTGACTGGTGGGAACGCAAACTATTTTCAGCCTTGTGAGAGCTGCAAGGATTGTTTCCTCTTTCCTTTCAGGTGGTTCTTTTCTGTGGTTCAGGTAGTTTCCTCCTAGGCATGCAGTGATCGGTACTCATGAAGACTCTGGTGATCTCCAAAGTGCTTTCACACTCTTGCTCCCTCTCTTCCACCGTCTCTTTTTCTCCAGCCTTCTCCTTCTGGTGCTCTGTTCTGCTGCCTCTAGCCACCCTTCCCTGGACTTCTCAGACCACTGAGTTCTACCTGGCTTCCACCTTCTTGTACTGCGAAGGCGTGGAAACTCTCTCCTGTCAGTGAGCTGGACTCACAAGGCTCACCTCACCTGTTTCCCCTCTCTCGGGGATCACTGTCCTGCACTACCTGATATCCATGTCCAAAAGAGGTATTTTGTTGTTTCGTCATTTCAGGCAGGAGGGTCAATTTGGTCCCTGTTATGCCCCTATGCCTTGGCCAGGGGATTGGACCTGATTCAAAGTAGGCCAGTTAGGGTCTTTCCCCTGGAAATGGAATTCCATCCATGTGGACAGGAAGCCACAAGAAGCTAGTGTACAGGAAATAGAAAAATGAAGCAAACGGTAGCAAAAAAAGTTGGATAGAAGAGTGCTGGTGGCTTTGCAATTCTTGATCAAGCCCTTTCTGGAGGCCCAGGGCATTTTTATGGGTTTCTTGACACACTCCTGTTTCCTTGGAACTAAAGTCCCCTTTTCTGGCCACAGTGCATTCAAGTGGGATCCTACTACTTGCAGCCAAAGGGTTGTAACTCAGACAGGACATCTTCAAGCAAACGTGAGGGAAGAAGGCAGTTGAAAGGAAAGAACTGAAGCTCTTTTTTCAACGGATCAATTTCCCTTGCAAGGGGGAGAAATATGCAGCACTGGCCGACTTTTCCTCCTGTTACATGAGAGGAAACGAAATTTGGAGACAAAAGAGAGGAAAGTTTTTCTGGAAATATTGATTGTCTCAGTAAAATATTATTGAGAGCATGAGACAACAAGGTGGAACTTAAATGCTTGACAAGAATGGGAAAGACAGAGTGAACACTGTAGGGAACATGCCTGGGTAGAGGCTGAGTGGAATAAATGGATTGGGTGCATCGTCGAGGGCCTGCTTTTGGTTAGAAATCAGTCTTCTGGTAGAACCTCTCCAACAATGAATGGTCAACAGTCTGGGAACAGGAGCAGGTGAACAATGGGATTTGTCAGGATGATTCTCTGGGGCTATCACAGCAATCACAGATCACCTCAGCCCCTCCAACCCCCAAATACACATAAAACACAGAAAAATCCAGAGACAGGCATGACCACAGAGGCTGAATTTCACCAAGCTTGGAGTATCTTGAGGCCTCTGAAGTTCAAACCAACAAAGGAGCCTTTTACCATATGAAGCTTAAGGGCAGTGTTAAGACTGGGGCTTTAACCAGTTAGGAAATCGCTTGACCTTACCTGCTGTGTAGTCCCCTGTGACTTAGTCCCCAGTTATCTTCCTCCAGGCAGGAGGAGTTCTGATAGGGAGTAGGGTGGGGCTGATCCCGCACCAAAAGATAGCCATCAATTACATCTTTATTTGCTCTTCTTCTTGTATCACAAAGGTGATACTCCCCTTTAGAGAATATTCTGGAAATAAGGAGACATTTTTGGTTGTCATGATGACACTGTCCTGGCATTGAGGATGTGGGTCAAGGATGCTAGACATCCTGACCCCCTGCAACATGTACAGGAAAATGAAGAACTGTATGTGACTTCCAAATGTTCTACAGGACATTCATGTAGATGAAAAACCTACTTACAATTGTCTGTACCTAGAACCTATCCCTGTGTTCCAAATAAATACAATGTTTTTCTTGAATTTTCCAGGAATATAACTACCATGTAAAATGAGGGAAGATTGTTATTTGTTTTGTTTGGAACTCTACCAAGACTTGTTCACAAAAAATTATGTGCCAATGGTTATGTTGCTTAAGCGTTTATATTTGTGTTGCCAACACCGCACTCTGTGGCAGCCTGCATTTGTACCATCACTCCACAGTGATTTATAGCTATTGCATGCAGCGTATTGATGTAAGCATTATGTCTTTTGGTACAGTTGTGCTTGAGCATTTACATATGGAAATACTGTATCTATTTTTTGGTAAGTTACACTCCTTTTATGTATTCTTTATATTATAATAAAGGCATTATATATAATTAGTGTATTTGTTTGCTAGGTCCACCATAATAAAGTACCGCAGACCAGGTGGCCTAAACAACAGAAATGTATTATCTCACAGTTCTGGAGGCTGGAAGTCTGAGATCAAGATGTCAGCAGGATTGGTTTCTTCTGAGAGTCATAAGGAGAAGGATCTGTTCCAGGATTGTCTCCTTGACAGGCCTCGATTGCTGTCTTCTGGCTATGTCTCCACGTCACCTTCTCACCATACTTGTATCTGTCTAAATTTCCTCTTCTCCTAAGGACACCCTAGAACTGGATTAGGGCCCACTCTGGCGACCTAATTTTATTTTAATTACCTCTTTAAAGGCTCTGTCTCCAAATATGGTCACATTCTGAGGTATTAGTGGTTAGGACTTCAATATAGGAATTCCTAGAAGGACACAGTTCAGCCCATAACAATTAGGTATGTAGACACATCCTATTTCAAGATAGCAAAGGGAAAGTTATAGAAAGATTTCTTATAAAATGGGGACACTGAGTCTGATAGGGCTGAGAACTGCGGGTATGACTCCTCACAGGACAATGGTAAGTGGTGTCCTATAGGTGAGTGCTGCCCCTTACTTCTAATTTCCAGCCCAGTAGATTTACCGAGAATTGGCATGACAGAACAAGTGGAGAGAGACTAGGGACAAGAAATATTGGCTATTGGGTAAAAGAAAGATAAGGGTTCAAACAAAGCTGACTTGGCTATAGAAATAATGAAGAGGCCAGATGAGTGCTTTGCTTAAAAGCTTTCAATATATCTTTATTTCCAAAGTTTCTATAACCAGTGCCACTCTACCTTTCCAACTTTACTTTTCTCTTGTTTAACATCTTCTGCTGCTCTGGTGAATCAATCTTCTTCTTGCCTCGGAAATATCTTAATATACATTTTTCTAGGCAAGAAATGCCGTATCTTTCTTCTTTACCTCGAAATCTTGTCCAGTTTTCAAAGCCGAGCTATGGGATTTTCTCACCCCATATCTCCCGGAAACCAGTAGAATTGAGCAATTGGTAGGTAGAGTAGAATCTGAAAAGATGCACACAAAGAGGCCACGAGGAAACAAGGGTCACGAGAAAGCTGAAATTATAGCTTACAGGTTATAAGGCAGCAGAATAGATGAACAAACGTATAGAAAACCAAAAAGAGTAAAAGAATTTCCTGGCAGTAAAAGGAGGGTTAGAAGCAGAGTTGCTGAGTGAGCATAATGGTACTAGTGGAGGCAGAGGTGGGGTGGGGTGTTGATGAATTCTCGCTGCTGAAAGGGCTAATAAATTCTGTCCCTAGAGCTGTGCTGTATCTTTCAGATACCAGGCACCATGATACCTAGATATTCGTGGATTCCTGTGAGTGTGTCCCATGGTGGGATGGAAGTCCTCCCCGATATATTGCACATTGCAGTTCTTGCTTACTCTTTGGGAACACAGATCTAAGATCACAAAACCTCAAAAGGCATACATCCCTCTATTGCTTCCAAATTACTTCATTCCTATGAAGGACATGTGTTGCTTTATACCAGCTCCCATTTCTCCCTCCTCCTTTTCAAGGATACCCATATATTAGTTTCTCCACACAGACTCTGAGTTTCAGAGGTAGCTAAACCAACCCCAATGCCAGTGATGGCTGGTTGCAATCCTTGGTTTAAGGGTTAAGCATATGACCTAAGCATCTTGAATCATTGTGGGCTTCCAATTCTTGCTAAAAATACTAGGCCAGAATCTCCTGCTGGATGTGGAGGAAAGCACAGGCCTGAATGTAGCCAGGAGTCAGCCATGAAACAACTATGGTGAGAGGTGGCCTCGGGATGAAGAGGACAGTGCAGATGGCAGAGCTGAAAGGCAGAAAGGAAAGAGGCCCTTTTCCAACACTGAGCCACTGGATCAGCCAACTCCCTGAGCTTTTCATAATATGAGCCAATTAATTGCCTTGATTGTTTCAACTTCTTTCAATCGGGTTTTCTGTGACTTATGACTGAAAGATCCTAACAAACTCTGCCCTTTGACATTACTTCACGGGCCAGCTACAGGAAGAAGAGAAATATTACACCATTTAAGCCAATTGGTGAGTACTTGGCTTCTTGGCCATGGTGATTTAGAAGGTTAGAGCAGGCAGTACTGTGCAAAGGCCAATAAATCCTGGGCTTCTGAAGCCCGGTTTGGAAGCTTCAATGAAGAGTCCAGCAGCTAAAGTTCCACTGGGAGGCTTCCACTGCAAATAATTACAGCGACGGCAATGTCTTTAATACATCATACATTAGATTAAAAGCCATGTGGCTAATTTTTATACCTGGCACACAGAAGTCAGCAACAGCAGCACTATCAGACAGTAGGCTGTAAAGTATCAGTAATATGCACAGGTGGCAGTGGGGGATGCCTGCCAACCCCAAATACACTAGGGGAGATTGTAAACATCGTTTAGGAGGTTATCCAGTCTTATTGTCCTTATTCCCATGTGTGGCCTTACAGTGCTCCCTCATTCCCAGAGAAAAGCAGAGTAGCTCTCTGTTCTTTCACCCCAGAGTTGCAACCACCTACAGACAAAACTAATACTAATGGTTACCGTTGATTAATCACTCTCCACATGCCAGGCACTGTCATGTGCATTTCACACGTATTGTCTCACTTAATCCTCATAACACCCTTTAAGGTAGGAACTATTTATATCTCCTTTTCAGAGATAAGGAAACTGAGGCACGGAGAGGTTAAGGCCACAGAGCCAGTAAGGTCCCATGGCAAGCAAGGGGCACAGTAGGAGTTTAACCCCTGCTATCTGGCTTGCATTTCTTAACCCCAACACTACATTGTCAACCTCTGTCCCATACTCACTTTTCCTCTCCTGGACCCCTCTGATGATTTGTGAGAGGATATTCATCTTTATACTTTTAAAATGTATATTTTATATGTATATATACTTTTCATGTATATTTTATGCCTATAAAATTACATCTAAACTTTTCATATTTATATTAGCATTGTTACCAAAAGTTAAAAAATTCCCCACAACTCAGGGTGCAGTGGCATGTGCCTGTAGTCTCAGCTACTTGGGAGGCTGAGGCAGAAGGATTCCTTGAGCCCTGGAGTTCAAGTCCAGCCTGGGCAACATAGTGAGATCCTGTCTCTTAAAAAAGAAAAAGGCCCCAGCATCCCCTCGCCTAAGAGGATGGACTTGCTGGGATCCTCCCTGAGACTCCCAGCACTGGCTACTTCTATGAGGGCCTTTAGCCAAGGGTAGGCATCTCTCCTGAAGAAGCTGCAGGGAGAAGTAGTAGCCGTGCTTAGAACTCACAAGCTGATTTATCTGATGAAGGAGGAAGTGTCTGATTTCATCAGAAACCTGAACATACCTGCTAAACTTTCTGGCCTGTGACTAAGATAAAAAGGCTCACAGCTCATGGCTCAGTGGACATGGCTGACTTACACCCTTCTCCTTTGGGTTGAAGATGTTGAAGGAGTTTGTGTCCCAACATGAACAATATGATTGAACGAGTACAGAATTGGGAGATGGGGTCCCTAGCCAGAGACTATGAAGACAAATAGCAATTCATCAGGAAGTGGTTGTTGTCATCAATAAGTGATACAAACACTCCTTAGAAAGCAAGTCACTCCATGAAATACTTGTGATCTGAGCTGAGAGAAGATTCCTTTGTAGCTCTTCTGAAAGTAGGGGTGTCAACAAAGGACCAGCTCTTGATATAGGTTACTGTATCATAACATAGCCTAGGGACTAATTTCTGACTCTCCCCTTTTCTTACAACTCGCTGGATGTAAAGAGAGGGAAAACAGTCTCCCCCTCATTTGAAGAGGCAATTTGATTAGAGTCGCATTGGTCTACATATTATTTCTAATCTCTGAGAGGATTTATCTTAAGTATAGTAACCTACACTTAATAATTATTAACCTGAGGGGTGGAGCCAAGATGGCTGAAAAGGAACAGCTCCAGTCAACAGCTCCCAGCATGAGCGACGCAGAAGACAGGTGATTTCTGCATTTCCAACTGAGGTACCGGGTTCATCTCACAGGGGAGTGCCGGACAGTGGGTGCAGGACAGTGGGTGTAGCGCACTGTGAGTGAGCCGAAGCAGGGCGAGGCATCACCTCACCCAGGAAGTGCAAGGGGTCAGGGAATTCCCTTTCCTAGTCAAAGAAAGGGGTGACAGACAGCACTTGGAAAATTGGGTCACTCCCACCCTAATACTGTGCTTTTCCAACAGGCTTCAAAAATGGCAGACCAGGAGATTATATCCCGCACCTGGCTCGGAAGGTCCTATGCCCACGGAGCCTCGCTCATCGCTAGCACAGCAGGCTGAGATCAAACTGCAAGGCAGCAGCGAGGCTGGGGGAGGGGCGCCTGCCATTGCTCAGGCTTGAGTAGGTAAACAAAGCGGCTGGGAAGCTCGAACTGGGTGGGGCCCACCACAGCTCAAGGAGGCCTGCCTGCCTCTGTAGGCTCCACCTCTGGGGGAAGGGCACAGACAAACAAAAGACAGCAATAACCTCTGCAGACTTAAATGTCCCTGTCTGACAGCTTTGAAGAGAGTAGTGGTTCTCCCAGCACGCAGCTTGAGATCTGAGAATGGGCAGACTGCCTCCTCAAGTGGGTCCCTGACCCCCGAGTAGCCTAACTGGGAGGCACCCCCCAGTAGGGGCGGACTGACTCCTCACATGGCCGGGTACTCCTCTCAGACAAAACTTCCAGAGGAACGATCAGGCAGAAGCATTTGCGGTTCACCAATATCTGCTGTTCTGCAGCCACCGCTGCTGATACCCAGGCAAACAGGGTCTGGGGTGGACCTCCAGTAAACTCCAACAGACCTGCAGCTGAGGGTCCTGGCTGTTAGAAGGAAAACTAAAAAACAGAAAGGACATCCACACCAAAATCCCATCTGTACATCACCATCATCAAAGACCAAAGGTAGATAAAACCACAAAGATGGGGAAAAAACAGAGCAGAAAAACCAGAAACTCTAGAAAGCAGAGCGCCTCTCCTCCTCCAAAGGAACGCAGCTCCTCACCAGCAACGGAACAAAGCTGGACGGAGAATGACTTTGACGAGTTGAGAGAGGAAGGCTTCAGAAGATCAAACTACTCTGAGCTAAAGGAGGAAGTTTGAATCAATGGCAAAGACGTTAAAAACTTTCAAAAAAAAATAGACAAATGGATAACTAGAATAATCAAGGCAGAGAAATCCTTAAAGGACCTGATGGAGCTGAAAACCACGGCACGAGAACTACATGACGAATGCACAAGCCTCCGTAACCGATGCAATCAACTGGAAGAAAGGGTGTCAGTGATGGAAGACGAAATGAATGAAATGAAGCATGAAGAGAAGCTTAGAGAAAAAAGAATAAAAAGAAATGAACAAAGCCTCCAAGAAATATGGGACTATGTGAAAAGACCAAATCTACATCTGATTGGTGCACTTAAAAGTGGCGGGGAGAATGGAACCAAGTTGGAAAACACTCTGCAGGACATTATCCAGGAGAACTTCCCCAATCTAGCAAGGCAGGCCAACATTCACATTCAGGAAATACAGAGAACACCACAAAGATACTCCTCGAGAAGAGCAACTCCAAGACACATAATTGTCAGATTCACCAAAGTTGAAATGAAGGAAAAAATGTTAAGGGCAGCCAGAGAGAAAGGTCAGGTTACCCACAAAGGGAAGCCCATCAGACTAACAGCTGATCTCTCTGCAGAAACTCTACAAGCCAGAAGAGAGTGGGGGCCAATATTCAACATTCTTAAAGAAAAGAATTTTCAACCCAGAATTTCATATCCAGCCAAACTAAGCTTCATAAGCGAAGGAGAAATAAAATCCTTTACAGACAAGCAAATGCTGAGAGATTTTGTCACCACCAGGCCTGCCCTAAAAGAGCTCCTGAAGGAAGCACTAAACGTGGAAAGGAACAACCAGTCCAGCCACTGCAAAAACATTGCAAATTGTAAAGACCGTCAAGGCTAGGAAGAAACTGCATCAACTAACGAGCAAAATAACCAGCTAACATCATAATGACAGGACGAAATTCACACATAATAATACTAACCTTAAATGTAAATAGGCTAAATGCTTCAATTAAAAGACACAGACTGGCACATTGGATGAAGAGTCAAGACACACCAGTGTGCTGTATTCAGGAAATGCATCTCATGTGCAGAGACACACATAGGCTCAAAATAAAGGGATGGAGGAAGATCTACCAAGCAAATGGAAAACAAAAAAAGGCAGGGGTTGCAATCCTAGTCTCAAATAAAAGAGACTTTAAAACAACAAAGATCAAAAGAGACAAAGAAGGCCATTACATAAGGGTAAATGGATCAATTCAACAAGAAGAACTAACTATCCTAAATATATATGCACCCAATACAGGAGCATCCAGATTCATAAAGCAAGTCCTTAGTGACCTACAAAGAGACTTAGACTCCCACACAATAATAATGGGAGACTTTAACACCCCACTGTCAACATTAGACAGATCAATGAGACAGAAAGTTAACAAGGATATCCAGGAATTGAACTCAGCTCTGCACCAAGCAGCCCTAATAGACATCTGCAGAACTCTCCACCCCAAATCAACAGAATATACATTCTTTTCAGCAACCACACCACACCTATTCCAAAATTGACCACATAGTTGGAAGTAAAGCACTCCTCAGCAAATATAAAAGAAAAGAAATTATAACAAACTGTCTCTCAGACCACAGTGCAATCAAACTAGAACTCAGGATTAAGAAACTCACTCAAAACCGCTCAACTACATAGAAACTGAACAACCTGATCCTGAATGACTACTGGGTACATAACGAAATGAAAGCAGAAATAAACATGTTCTTTGAAACCAATGAGAACGAAGACACAACATACCAGAATCTCTGGAACACATTCAAAGCAGTGTGTAGAGGGAAATTTATAGCACTAAATGCCCACAAGAGAAAGTAGGAAAGATCTAAAATGGACACCCTAACATCACAATTAAAAGAACTAGAGAAGCAAGAGCAAACACATTCAAAAGCTAGCAGAAGGCAAGAAATAACTAAGATCAGAGCAGAACTGAAGGAAATAGAGACACAAAAATCCCTTCAAAAAATCAATGAATCCAGGAGCTGGTTTTTTGAAAAGATCAACAAAACTGATAGACTGCTAGCAAGACTAATAAAGAAGAAAAGAGAGAAGAATCAAATAGACACAATAAAAAATGAAAAAGGGGATATCACCACCGATCCCACAGAAATACAAACTACCATCAGAAAATACTATGAACACCTCTACGCAAATAAACTAGAAAATCTAGAAGAAATGGATAAATTCCTTGACACATACACCCTCCCAAGACTAAACCAGGAAGAAGTTGCCAGGACCAGATGGATTCACAGCCGAATTCTATCAGAGGTACAAGCAGGAGCTGGTACCATTCCTTCTGAAATTATTCCAATCAATAGAAAAAGCGGGAATCCTCCCTAACTCATTTTATGAGGCCAGCATCATCCTGATACCAAAGCCTGGCAGAGACACAACAAAAAAAGAGAATTTTAGATCAATATCCTTGATGAACATTGATGCAAAAATCCTCAATAAAATACTGGCAAACCGAATCCAGCAACACATCAAAAAGCTTATCCACCATGATCAAGTGGGCTTCATCCCTGGGATGCAAGGCTGGTTCAACATATGAAGATCAATAAACATAATCCAGCATATAAACAGAACCAAAGACAAAAACTACATGATTATCTCAATAGATGCAGAAAAGACCTTTGACAAAATTCAACAACCCTTCATGCTAAAAACTCTCAATAAATTAAGTATCGATGGGACGTATCTCAAAATAATAAGAGCTGTCTATGACAAACCCACAGCCAATATCATACTGAATGGACAAAAACTGGAAGCATTCCCTTTGAAAACGGGCACAAGACAAGGATGCCCTGTCTCACCACTCCTATTCAACATAGTGCTGGAAGTTCTGGCCAGGGCAATCAGGCAGGAGAAGGGAATACAGGGCATTCAATTAGGAAAAGAGGAAGTCAAATTGTCCCTGTTTGCAGATGACATGATTGTATATCTAGAAAACCCCATCGTCTCAGCCCAAAATCTCCTTAAGCTGATAAGCAACGTCAGCAAAGTCTCAGGATACAAAATCAATGTGCAAAAATCACAAGCGTTCTTATACACCAATAACAGACAGAGAGCCAAATCATGAGTGACCTCCCATTCACAATTGCTTCAAAGAGAATAAAATACCTAGGAATCCAACTTACAAGGGATGTGAAGGACCTCTTCAAGGAGAACTACAAACCACTGCTCAATGAAATAAAAGAGGATACAAACAAATGGAAGAACATTCCATGCTCATGGGTAGGAAGAATCAATATCGTGAAAATGGCCATACTGCCCAAGGTAATTTATAGATTCAATGCCATCCCCATCAAGCTACCAATGACTTTCTTCACAGAATTGGAAAAAACTACTTTAAAGTTCATATGGAAACAAAAAAGAGCCCACATCGCCAAGTCAATCTTAAGCCAAAAGAGCAAAGCTGGAGGCATCACACTACCTGACTTCAAACTATACTACAAGGCTACAGTAACCAAAACAGCATGGTACTGGTACCAAAACAGAGATACAGACCAATGGAACAGAACAGAGCCCTCAGAAATAATGCTGCATATCTACAACTATCTGATCTTTGACAAACCTGACAAAAAGAAGAAATGGGGAAAGGATTCCCTATTTAATAAATGGTGCTGAGAAAACTGGCTAGCCATATGTAGAAAGCTGAAACTGATCCCTTCCTTACACCTTATACAAAAATTAATTCAAGATGGATTAAAGACTTAAATGTTAGACCTAAAACCATAAAAACCCTAGAAGAAAACCTAGGCAATACCATTCAGGACACAGGCATGGGCAAGGACTTCATGTCTAAAACACCAAAAGCAATGGCAACAAAAGCCAAAATTGATGAATGGGATTTAATTAAACTAAAGAGCTTCTGCACAGCAAAATTAACCACCATCAAAGTGAACAGGCAACCTACTGAATGGGAGAAAATTTTTGCAACCTACTCATCTGACAAAGGGCTAATATCCAGAATCTACAATGAACTCAAACAAATTTACAAGAAAAAAACAAACAACCCCATCAAAAAGTGGGCAAAGGATATGAACAGACACTTCTCAAAAGAAGACGTTTATGCAGCCAAAAAACACATGAAAAAACGCTCATCATCACTGGCCATCAGAGAAATGCAAATCAAAACCACAATGAGATACCATCTCACACCAGTTTGAATGGTGATCATTAAAAAGTCAGGAAACAGCAGGTACTGGAGAGAATGTGGAGAAATAGGAACACTTTTACACTATTGGTGGGACTGTAAACTAGTTCAACCATTGTGGAAGTCGATGTGGCGATTCCTCAGGGATCTAGAACTAGAAATACCATTTGACTCAGCCATCCCATTACTGAGTATATACCCAAAGGATTATAAATCATGCTGCTATAAAGTCACATTCATACGTATGTTTATTGTGGCACTATTCACAATAGCAAAGACTTGGAACCAACCCAAATGTCCAACAACGATAGACTGGATTAAGAAAATGTGGCACATATACACCATGGAATACTATGCAGCCATAAAAAAATGATGAGTTCATGTCCTTTGTAGGGACATGGATGAAATTGGAAACCATCATTCTCAGCAAACTATCACAAGGACAAAAAACCAAACACCACATGTTCTCACTCATAGGTGGGAACTGAACAATGAGAACACATGGACACAGGAAGGGGAACATCACGCACCCAGTACTATTGTGGGGTGGGGGGAGGGGGGAGGGGGGAGGGACAGCATTAGGAGGTATACCTAATGCTAAATGACGAGTTAATGGGTGCAGCACACCATCATGGCACATGTATACATATGTAACAAACCTGCACGTTGTGCACATGTACCCTAAAACTTAAAGTATAATAATAAAAAAGTATGCAAAAAAACCACAATAATTGTTAACCTACTTTTAATAGTCACTGTTTAATCCACCTTTACCCTTCCAAGAGAAAGGAAAAGGCTACCAATTCATTTAGCATTTACTGTGAATCAGGTATTGTCATAAAGAGTAATTCACCATTCCCCCTTCTCCCAGATTAAAGTGGAGATTGTTTTTTGTGATCTTGTGGTCTAGTATAAGGATGGGAGAGCCACTGTTCCGATTGAGGTGGTTAAGTACGATAGAATGGGTGTTCCAGAGTTAGGTAGGTTCTAGAGAGTGGCAGAAATAGGGTAGTGCTATGGTTTGAATGTGCCCGCAGAAAGCATGTGTTGGAAATTTAATGGCAATTATAACAGTATTAAGAGGCAGGACTTTTAAGAGGTGATTAGGCCACAGGGGCTCTGCCCTCATGAATAATAGATTAACACCATTATCGAGGGAGAGGCTTTGTTATTGCAGGAGTGGGTTTTTTTATAAAAGGACAAGCTTGTCCCCCTTTTCTCTCTCTTTCACCTTCCGTCATATGATGAACCAGCAAAAAGGCCCTGACCAACAGCCAGCCCTTAGATCTTGGACTTCTCAGCCTCCGTAACTGTGAGAAATAAACTTCTGTTCTTTATAAATTACCTAGTCTCAGGTATTCAGTTATAGCAAAACAAAACAGGCTAAGACAGGTAGGCTAACACCGAGCTCTTTAGCTTTGGTTTATAGAACCAGCAATTCCCAAGGACAAAATTTATAGTCAATCTACCAAGTTTCTGTTTGATATGCAGGGTCAGAAAAACTAGTCTAAATTAATATTTACTCAAAGATTCTGCCCATCTTTGCTAGATTATGTGGGTCTCAGAATCAAACGGGGATGGACTCTGCTGGTGTGAAAGTTTGAGTGTGTAGGGGAGTGATGCTTCTACCAGGAGAAATGATCATGTTTTCTATACACTGGGACCTGAGACTGCCTCTTGGCCATCTCAGATTCCTCACTCCTCCTACACAACATTCTTTCCTTGTTTTCCTCCTGGAATAAAGTCTGTCTTTCTTTTCTTTCTTTCTTTCTTTCTTTCTTTCTTTCTTTCTTTCTTTCTTTCTTTCTTCTCTCTCTTTCTTTTTCTTTTTCTTTCTTTCTTTCTTCTTTCCTTTCTTTTTCTCTCTCTCTCTCCCTTCCCTCCCTCCCCATTCCTTCATTCTCTTTCCTTCCTTCCTTCCTTCCTTCCTTCCTTCCTTCCTCCCTTCCTTCCCTTCTTTCCTTCTTTCTTTCTTTCTTTCTTTCTTTCTTTCTTTCTTTCTTTCTTTCTTTCTTTCCTCTCTCTCTCTCTTTCTTTCTTCTTTTTCTTTCAACAGACTTTCACTCTTGTTGCCCAGCCTGGAGGGCAATGGCACGATCTCGGGTCACTGCAACTCCGCTTCCCAGGTTCAAGCGATTCTCCTGCCTCTGCCTCCAGAGTAGCTGGGATTACAGGCATATGCCACCACACTCGGCTATTTTTGTATTTTTTACTACAGATGGTGTTTCTCCATGTTGGTCAGGCTGGTCTTGAATTCCCGACCTCAGTTGATCCGCCCCCCTCGGCCTCCCAAAGTGCTGGGATTACAGGCATGAGCCACCGCACCTCACCAACCGTCCATGTTCTTAACTTTGGTTGTAAACTCAAGTGCTGCTACCAATATTCCAATGTGCAAAGGGATCTCACAGTTCTGGCATAAGCTGGACCACTGCATTAGTATTGGCAGAGGCGTTGACAGCAACAGCTCTGTGGAGGTGGCGCTAATGTCCTTGGTGGAAGCACAGGACCATGATGACAACATAGGTGGAGCTAGTGAGCTCCAAGGCTTTCAGGGGCAGTAGAGATCTCCAAGCTGATGGAAGCTAAGAGGGCTTATTCATCTGTAAAAATTAGCAGTTCCCCTGAATTCACCTATAAATGCATGCAGGTAATTGGGAAGATGAAAAGTGACTGAAGTGCTGAAATAGTGGGTAGAGCTGAAGCCAAAAAAATGCTTTTAATTACTGTTTATATGACCTTTAGTGACTTTCAAGTTGGAGAGGAAGAATTTTTTTTTTAACTATATCTATATAAGATTTTTGGTAAGAGAGTTTATCTAGCAAAAAAATGTTACCAAGTTCTATGATGGGTTTATTTTATAATTTTTTTGAAAAATTTAACCATATCTTCCCATATTTTACTAGTAAAAATAAGAATGCTTAGATTTTTTACTTAGAAAAAACAAATATTTAAGCATGTAGTATATCACTTACATTAGCTATGTTACGGCAATATAACCGATATGAATTTACGTGCTTAGGTGAAAAACAAAACATATTTAATCATTTTTTAAAATCAAATGAACTCTGATGCCAAACACCAATCTAACTGGTAGGAAATTCAATCTTAGTCACATGTTGGGAGAGCTTTACCTCTTCCCCTGTTAGTGCAAATGTCCTGGAGAGATTATGCAATTTTAAACAATTTGCGGGAACAGTCTTATGCCCAGGTGCAGGCATAAGAGGTTGCATTTTTGTAGGTAATTAAAAACAACAATAATGCTAATTTAAAAATCACTCTGCTTTTTTATTATCACCGTGTCCTGGCTATTTCAAACAATGTCAGTGAAAAATACTCCATCATGAAAAAGAAAGTTGTGGGTCTAAAGTCTAAACAATTTCTATGAATATTGTTGAGATTTAACAATATCTATGTAAGCTACAAATTAGCACTTTTCATTACTTATGCTTTAATAAATATTTCATTCTACATGGACTTTAAATAGAAGAACCTTCTGTTATTCAGTTGTTTCGCCCCACTTCACCACTGCCATAGATTAGTCTTACACATTTGGTTAGTGACAAATTTCTAAAGCTTCGGAATCATTGACGTGAATCTCTGTGGTGTTACATATTCCTGCATTGAAACAGTAGGTTCAAAAGAAGCAGTGATAACACAGCGGTTGTACAGATGAATAAAGAGAGCTTCAGTTATTTCAATTCTCCCTTTCCATATGGTAACTTGGAATTTTTATTTGTGTTTAAAATTTAAAACAGTGAATCCAAGTGCATACTGCTCCTAAGTGAAATATTCTAGATCAATTTGCATAAACTCTTTTAAATTGAAATTTTATATTCTTAATTGTTAATTGTTTTAAAACTAGGGAGTGAATCAAGGAAGTAATTATTATGTGATTATTCTAAACATAATTTTATCTTATACAGGTAAGGGTGTCAAAAAAAAAAAGATTGATTCCTAGTGTCAAATGCACTGACTATGCCCCTGCTCTGGTGTTCAATTAATTATAGGGTCCTCAGCTCCTGGCAGCAGGGTCTGTTTAAAGGTGGCAGGTCTGGCCAACAATCACTGGGACAGCTTCTTCAGCTCCTGAGTGTTCACACGCTACCCATAAATAAAATAGCCACTCTTTAATGCTTGATTTAAAAAAAGCCTTGATGGGTAAGTCTGCTTTTTGCCCAGGTTTTGGAAAACAAAATTCTCATAACACAGTTCTGCGACAGGGAAAGTTCAGCTTTCTTTTGATGTGTGTATCATTAGAAGGAGATGGGTCAGGATTGGGACAGGGAATTAGGAGTAATATCTCTTATTGTTTTGTGTTGAGACTATAAAAACGTGAGACGTAATGTGATGGTTAATTTTACATGTCACCTTCACTGAGCTCAGGGACACCCAGATAGCTGGTAAAACATTTCTGGGTGTGTCTGTGAGGGTGTTTCGATAAGAGATTAGCATCTGAATCTCTTCCAGTGCAGTAGACTGAGTAAAGATTGCCCCCACCAGTGTGGGTGAGCATCATTCAGCATCCCTTGAGGACCCAGATAGAACAAAAAGGCAGAAGAAGGACGAATTTGCTCTCTGCTTGAGTTGGGACATCCATCTTCTCCTCCCGTTGAACATTATGCTCCTGGTTCTTGGGCCTTCGGACTCAAACTGGGACTTAAACCAGCGGCCTCCCTGGTTCTTAGGCCTTTGGGCTTATAGATTGGAGCTACACCACCCGCTTCCCTGGGCCTCCAGGTGGCAGTAGTGGGACTTCTCAGCCTCCACAATCGCAGAAGCCCATCCCTCATAGAGAATCTCTTCCTCTTTCTCTCTCTCTCTCTCTATAGATTATATTGGTTCTGTTTTTCTGGGGAACCCTGACTAATACACACAGTAACACACCTTGACTAACCCTGACTAAAAATTTTTCTCTTGGGTTATCTTGCCACATTAGTCAAGAGTATTGTGGAATTGTATTTAAATACTAATTCTTGTGAGTACTATCAATTTAGAGAAGTAAAAATGATTGCATTTGTAGTACCCTTAAATCCCACAAGCTTAGAAATATTATACGCCACTTGAGTCACTGAGTTTGTTAATTACAGTCTGGCTTTATTTTTGTGGGATATAACAGTATTCATCCTTGATTATATTATTGTTCTGTGGTCTTATCAGTATAATGTGTTATTGTATGTAATGTGGGTGATAGGGTTTTTTTGAAGGTGACAAAAATACTACATTTTTGTGAGACAGAATGCAGCAATTAAACCATGAAGTATTAACAAATCACCGAATTGTGCATAATGTGAAGTGAGGTGCCTCACTCACCCCACATATCCAGATTTGACATAACAAGCCCCGCTATGAACATCCTGGGCCATGTTAACTTGCTGCCCCTTTATCTTACCAATCACATTGACAGTTCAGGTGTGAGGCTTCTCAACAGTGTCTTTTCTATCTCTCCATCTCTACCAGCTGGACTGTCCACCCCTCAGTTCCTGGAAGCAGTAACAGAAGGCAGCTCGCTCCTAACCCTTCCATTCCTATCCCAGCTATAATTAACTCTTTGCATTCCAACAGTGCCTTTCTAATTCCACCAACCCTGATTAGAAATGACAGAAGTTCCTGTCCAACTGCTGAAGCTTGGGAGCTTGATCCTGGGACTGCTACTGAAAACTCAAATTCCATTTCCTCAGAGAACTAATTTTTGTCAGAGTTGAAATAAAGCTTGAGTATGGTACCTCTAATACGTTTTGGATCAAACAGGCTTTTTGTAGGCTGACAGGAGAGCCCAACTAAAATGTGTAACATTCACTCAAATGTATGCTCCTGTAGACTTGGATATTGTCTGGAATCAATCTTGCTGGGAAATAGAGCCCATTTATAAATTAGAAGTCCTCTGATAATTCACAGTGTCTGATCCATGCACTCTAGCCCACACCAGAAGCACCAGTGGGGCCTCCATGTTGAGAACAAGGGGTCAAAATAAGAACATTAGTGCAGGAAATAAATAGCTAGTGCCATCATCTCTCAGGATGTGTCGAAGAGGCATGGGCACTGGAATTTGGGTGTATGTGGGGAAAGGATTGCAGGTAGAAGGGGAAGTGAGGTCTGGAGTCTGGGTATTAGACCCTCCTAGTCAGGCAAGGTGGAAACTGTGTGAGATGCAGAAAAGAGCCAGGAAATGGTCACTGTCAGTCACAGACCACGGCAAATATAGGAAGCCCCAACATATATGGGGACTCAATGGTGGAGCAGTTAGGGCAGAGGATAGCTGGAAGACACAGTTGTCTAACTCGAAGTATATGTTGAAGGCTGGGTTTAAGGTTAGGGGCTCTAAGAAGGATCTCAAGAATTAAACAAGATTTCAATGAGGACCAATGAGAAGCTGAGTCGAAAATAAAATGTGTTGGTGGGGGGAAGGAGAATGTACTGGGGGAAAGAGATGCTTACTGAGGCACAAGGAACCCCATTGTCATCACACGGAATCAGGGAAAGGAGTGATGGTGAGCTGCAAACTAAGGACTGGGAGAGAAGCCAGGTGCTGGTCCTGAATCTCCACATTCTGGGCCCACCTTGCACCTGCATGTTGAATCAGTGCCCTGAGGACAAGGAATGATTGGCGGGTCTTCTTTATTCCTAGTACACTGCCAAGACCCAAGCACAAGACATCCTGCTTGCCTCTCTGTTGCTTAGCAACGGCCACCTCCTTGATTACCTGAGTTGTCATAGTTTTTCTGTAGTTATCTACTCTGACACCCGGTACATTGGCCTACAAAGAACAAGGCAAAAGCCTGGTCATTTAACCCAATACAAGATGACTTGCAGTGATAAGCCAGTACACGCTAGTATGGGCAGTTCTCAGTACAGGGAGCAAAAAGACCGATTTCATGCTGAACCCAAACATCGAGTACCAGAAAGGGAAGGGAAGGAAATTCCACTGATTCTGTAAACCCCAGAATTATGGGGAAGAGAAAGAAACAGAGAGAGAATAAGATAAATAAAATGTCAGGTAATGATATTTTAAATAGAATGTGTTTCAAATGTATATTAAAGTAAAATTTCTTCATCAATCACTCTTTTTCTAGGAAAATTATTTAGTTATGTAAAACACAAAGAAAAACAGGTAGCTTGCCACTCAAAAAGCCTAAAACTTCTAGATTAAAATGGTTATAGATGTTTCTCAAGAATTACAGTAATTAAATGTTAACATTTAAAAGGGTTGGGAAATTCTGTTCTCTGCAAGGTAGAACAAGGACTAAGTCATCAATCAGACGACATAATGCCAAAAATAGTTCGGGAAAGTCAAGAGTAGAGATCTAAACGTTCTCTCTATTCCCACCTGAAAGAGCATCAGCTGGAAAATACCTGCAGTGATTAAGTCCAAATCTGTGGCACAGTGCTTAGAAGAGCAGCAAGTTAAAAGTCTACGTGTCTGCCCATTAAAGCCCTTACACTGCGTATTCACCAGCCACAGCCTGCTGGAAAACACACCTGTGCATTTATCTTCTTTGAAATCTGGGATGGCAAATATTCTTTTATTGTTGGGCATCACTGTCACTCCCACCCAGATCAACAAATGTTCTTATGCAAGTACAAAATGTACATAGTTCTTTTGGTCTCCGTGGGTTTAATATAAATTATTTTTATTGAAACAGATAAATTTTTACCATTTCGCTCATCACCTATTTATTAAATGAGGTATACCTAAAAAAAGGAAACCTTTCAGGTCACATTATGGCTAGTACGAGCAAAAGTTGCAGCAGGGGAAAGGCACCTGAGGGGAAAGGGCGGGGCGGCGGGCGGCGGTAAGGGAAGAAAGGCGGGACGCCGGGACAGCGGAAAGTGGTGAGGAACCAGGAGCTGAATGAGAGAGGCTGCCCAGAAGCGAGAGGGCCAGTGCTGGTTACCTGAACTCTCCTCACACTCTAGGTGATCCAGGCGTGTCTGTTTCAGACAATCATTGTCATTACCACCCCTTGGGGTTTTTTATTTCCTTCTTGTAGTATAAATTATTGCCTGACTTCCGGCCGGGCGCAGTGGCTCACGCCTGTAATCCCAGCACTTTGGGGGGCTGAGGCGGGCGGATCACGAGGTCAGGAGATCAAGACATCCTGGCTAACGGTGAAACCCCGTCTCCACTAAAAATACAAAAAATTAGCCAGGCGTGGTGGCGGGCACCTGTAGTCCCAGCCACTCGGGAGGCTGAGGCAGGAGAATGGCGCGTGAACCCGGGAGGCGGAGCTTGCAGTGAACGGAAATCGTGCCACTGCACTCCAGCCTGGGCGACTGAGCGGGACTCCGTCTCAAAAAAAAAAAAAAAAAGGAAAGTATTGCCTGACTTCTTTTTTAAACTTCGGAGTTTATTTTCTTAAGAAATTGTATGTTCTCACTCTCCACTTCCCCTCTCCCTGCTGAAGAATCATCTAAAGAAATTCTCAAGCTTGTCCAAGCCACCTTATTTTGTTGTTGTTGTTGTTGTTGCAGTTCTGTTGTTTTGTTTTAGGCTTTTAGCAGCCTGAAGGCATGGTTTTTAGTTTCTGTCTCCAGGGATGAGAGAAAAAGAGGGATGAGGAAGGGGCTTTACCAGCCCAATCACAAATAGAAACTAAGAACCTATGACTGTATTCTCTCCCTTGGATACCTAACCGGTTTACTGAACAATATTTGCAGGATTAGCTGGATGCAGTGTCGCATGCCTGTAGCCCCACACACTGTAGAGGCTGAGGTGGAAGGCTCTTTGCAGGGGTTTGAGTCTGGGCTGGGCAATATAAGGAGAATCCCCCCCCACCGCATCTGAAAGAGAGAAAGAGAGAGAGAAAGAAGAAGGAAGGAAAGAAAGAAAGGAAGGAAGGAAGGAAGAAAGGAGAGAAAGGAGAGAGAGGGAGAAAGAAAGAAAGGAAAGAGGAAAGAAAGAGAGAAAGAAAGAAAGAAAAAGAGAAAGAAAGAAGAGAAAGAGGAAAGAAAGAAAGAAAAAAAGCAAGTATTCCAAGGATTAGTCAATTTACATAGTTATCTGCCCCAAAGTCTTTGCCATCTGTCTTTGAAACTATAATTTAGAAAACAAACCAAACAATGCTAATTAAAACACTATAACCGGATTTTTTTCTTTTACATTAGTTTTTATTCCTTATCTAAGTAAAACATACTAAAAATTAAAATAGCCCTAAAAGGCTTACAATGAAAAACAGTAATCTTTTAACCAGTTTCCTCCTTAACAGGTCCCACCCACCATCCTAATACCATCCCTCTTCCTGGAATCAGCCACTTACAACTGGTTTAGCTATTAATTGTGATACTTTCCTCAATATTGTAAAACAATATACTCATATTTGCGATTTATTTTTGCACAGCTTCAGATGATTATTTAATTTGTAAATATTGTACAAATTTTAGTGACTTAAATAGTATATATAGCCAAATAGAAAGTTGCATTAATGATTGCTAGGGCTTGTGACACAGGATCAGCGTATCGGGCTCCTTTTCCTTGCTGAGGCTGTAGACTTGACAGTGGCCTGGAATCAACAGGAGTGAGGGTTTACTTGTAATCCAGCACTAGCCTTGGACAACATTCCCTCTTCCTGAGGTCTTCTGGACTCTAGTCCGTGGGAGACGCCATGGTGCAGGCTGCTCAGCTGGGCCTCAGAAGCCCTTCTCCAGGAGTCAGGCTTGAGCTACTGATCAAAGTCTCCCGGCCGGGCGCGGTGGCTCATGCCTGTAATCCCAGCACTTTGGGAGGCTGAGGCGGGTAGATCACAAGGTCAGGAAATCGAGACCATCTGGCCAACACGGTGAAACCCCGTCTCTACTAAAAATACAAAAATTAGCCAGCGTGGCGGTGTGCGCCTGAGTCCCAGCTACTCAGGAGGCTGAGGCAGGAGAATCACTTGAACTCGGGAGGTGGAGGTGGAGGCTGCAGTGAGCCGAGATTGCGCCACGCCACTGCACTCCAGCCTGGGCAACAGAGCGAGACTCTGTCTCAGAAAAAAAAAAAAAAAAAAAAAAGTCTCCCTTGACCTGCAGCATACCTGTCACCTCATTGACCTGGCTGAGGTACGGGTACGGGTACACAGGAACGGGTGTCTTTTCCAGCTGTGGGCTCAGAAAATCCTCCACATCCTTCAGCAGCGCTCAGATGTCCCCCTCCACTTTTGGGGTCACAGTCATCTGAAAGTTGCCATGTGTGTTGTCCTTATAGACAGGGATGTTGTGCATCTGAGGGCACTGCACAAAGTAGGGCAGATTGGGTGGGGTTGAGGGGGTTCTCTGGGAGGCTGCCAGCCATTAGGGGTGGGATAATGTTCATGCCTTGGGGACTTTGGGATCCTAGTGAAGAGTAACAGTCAGTCTGCAAACGTGTTCATCCACAGACTTCACAAGTCTCGGATAATCCAGAGGCGCCAGGGTCTGGCTCAGCAGTCACAGCCTACAGCCCTGCTGGATGTTGGTTCTCCAGCCCTGCAGCATGTCCCGGAACATGGTAGTTGCCCCTTACCTAGCTTATTCTGCTGTCTATTTATTTATCAATTTAGATGTTAGCTATTGACTTACTTATGGTGTAGGTGATTTAGCTTTTTTAAAAATATTACTCCACCCTTTCTTCCCATCACTATAGTTACATCGCCTTACTCAGTCTGCCTTTACATTATTGTAATAATTAATTATATTATAATTAATAATAATTAATTGTTATATTTATTCACCACTGAGGCAAGTCATCAAATGTATGCCTCCTTTCTTGTATAGTGTTTTGTTCTCTTTGAAGTTCTTTTGTTCCCCATGGTACGTCTCTACCATTTTCTCCAAGTCGTGTGTGTGAGTGTCGTGTGTTGTGTGCTTGTGTGTGTTTGTATTTTGGTCTCTTTTATATTAACACTTTCCTTAAATGTCTGGGGATCTTTGACTCTGTTCATGTTGAAATGTGAAGTACCAAAAACATGAATCGAAGCTCTGTGAGTTGTGTTGGGCTTGCCCCATTTGTATTGGGAAACCACTAAATGTCATATGTGGAAGTCTTTGTTTCTGGGATATTCAATTTTTCCAGAAAAGAATAATCTAATTTCCTGCTCATACATGCCTGCATGTGGGAATCAGTGAGTGTGTGTGTCTGTGTGTGTGTGATCCTGGTTGTTGGCGTTTGGAAGAGCGGGTTAGGTGAAGGAGATTATGGATCCCACGATTTGATGTGCAGATTGTCACTTATTTTTAATTTTCAGTTTTTGGACCCATGTCTCGCCTCTACGTCAGCGATAACTGAGTCCTGTCCACAGACTTTCAACCAAGCCCCTGTTTGAGCTTCAGCGTTTGCCAAGGTCTGGGTACTCCAGGTCTGTGTACTTCCAGTAAGTGCTGGTGGTCTGAGAGGAAAGTGTCTCTCTCACTTCTGGTTGGTATCCATTGGTTCCCAATCCTCCATGCACTACCCGTTGAAATTATTGTCTTTAAAGGGGAGTCCTATATAAGGAATTAATCATGAATTAAATACACAATCCAGAAACCATTGAAATGTAGACTTTAAATGGATAAATTTTATGGTATGTGAATTATAGCTTAATGAAGCTGTTTGAAAAATGATCCTTACATCAAAAAACTGTGGAAAACAAGTAAAAAAAAGGTTGTGTTTTTCTTTTCTTTTTTTTGGATGGAGTTTCACTCTCATTGCCCAGGCTGGAGTGCAATGGCGCAATCTTGGCTCATTGCAACCTTTGCCTCCTGTGTTTGAGTGATTCTCCTGCCTCAGCCTTCCAAGTAGCTGGGATTACAGGTGCCTGCCACCACGCCTGGCTAATTTTTGTATTTTTAGTAGAGGCGGGGTTTCACCTTGTTGGCCAGGCTGGTCTCGAAGCCTCCCAAGGTGCTGGGATTATAGGCATGAGCCACCATGCCCGGCCAAGAAAGGTTTTTTAATGCACTAAATTGGGAGACCCTAATATGTATATATAAAATATGTGTGTATAAAATAATTTAAATTTCCTTGTCATATTGCAGATCAAAAAAGAAAATAGTAAAAGGATTACGGTAGAACAGACAACTTGGGAGCAATAAATAAATAATATAAATGCTGGAAACTTTCAAATTTGAACTTCATAATTGAGATGTAAAAATGTATGAAAATCTGAGGAAGAATATGACATATACGGTAATTAAAACCATTTTCTATTAAAGTTCCATTTTCTATAAAAATTACTCTCATAGGAATCATTCCCAAAGAAATTAAGGATCAAAACAAAAGACCCAACATATACAAAAATAAAAAGGCAACTATTATAATGAGTTGTATTGGTGGCCTACATACACAACAGAAATAAAAGACTGACACATTTTAATTTCTGATTAAACTGTGGCTTTAAACAACTATAGAAAACACATTGTAATAAGAAACTATGCACACAAAAATGTAATAAGATATGAAACCTTGGATGCAGTATAATAAAAAATTCAAGCTGCAAAGCATGTCTGAAAAAGTCTCTCATAAATATACGATTAAAATAAAGTTTAGAAAAGTCTTCTATCTCTTTCCAAAGAAAATCAGAAAACCATTCATAGGGAAATAGTTTTCTAAATCCTCAAAAACATTCATTAAGAGAACAGAAGGATCAAAAAAGATAAGTAGCAAAAGGATACTAAAATAATAAGACAATACATCTTAAAGGACAAAAGCATAGGATTTATATACAAAGTGATAATTTCAATGCATATATTATACATTAATGACTCATTTGATGTTAAAGACTAATTGTTGGTAATGAAGGTACAGTTAATCTTAGAATTTTAATAATAGACAGGTGGAGGTCTCTGATTTTTCTCACCTTTGCCCTTTAAGAGATGATGGCTCTGCCTCTCTTCATATTACCTTAAGTATATCATCTTGAAGCAAGCCAGATCCTGTTTTCCAACCAAAAGTACTCATTGTTCTTTTAGTTTGGGGAAATGCTAGAGAGCTGTATTAGTTTCCTGTGGCTGCTATAACAAATACCACAAACTGGGTGGCTTAACACTGTATAAATTTATTCTCTCACAGTAGTTCTAGAGGCCAGAAAGCCAAATTCAAGGTGTCAGCAGGGCCACATACCCCCTGAAGGTTCTAGGTGACAATCAGTCACTTGCTTTTCTAGATTCAGGTGCCCATAGGTGTAGAATAATACCTAAAATTAAGGCCCAATTTTCTGTGCTGTCTTGACATCTATCTGATAGAATTAAGAGAGCCTTGAATGGCCTAACTGCGACCTCCTTTCCCCATTCTGCTACCGCAGATCAGATTCTCTAGACAGATAACCCACCTTATGAAAGGGATCAGGCACAGTGCCTACTTATCCTTGAGTAGTGGATTTCAGTTCTCTGCCAGCCCATCGAATTATTCAAATAAGCCAGTCATCTCCCCACAGGAACCATGATGTACTTCATCCTCTTGACACTACAGAGCCTGCCTCCCACTGCCTGTGGTTGTTCATTCTGTTACCACGTACAATCCCCATGTGACCCTGCATGGCCTGTGGTATCCTCTTCCCCAGGCTGTGGGTATATGTGACAAATAAACTGCTGTTGATCTCATCTCTTCAGTGACGGGTGTCATGTCTTCAGCCACCCCAATAATCTTGGGGTGGGGATCCCTCTCCCACCAATGGGGTAAATAGGAGACAGTGAAAACAACAGGCATTCGTTAACTTGTCCAACATCACATCAATTTCTGCCTCTGTGGTCACACTGCCTCCTCCTTTTCTGTCTGTCCTTTCCTATTCTGTTTCAAATTTCCCTCTGCCTTTCTCTTATAAAGACATTTTTTTGTTGGATTTAGGGCCTACCTGGATAATCCACAATGACCTCCTGATCTTAAGATTCTTTTCCAACACTTTTGGAGGCCACAGCAGGAGGATGACTTGAGTTCAGGAGTTTGAGACCAGCCTGGGCAACATGATTAATTTAAAAAAGTAGCTGAATGTGGTAGCATGCCTGTAGTCCCAGCTACTCAGGAGGCTGAGGTAGGAGGATCACTTGAGTTTAGGAGTTCATTACAGAGAGGTATGATTGCACTCCAGCCTGAGTGTCAGAGTGAGACCCTGTCACACACATAAAAAAGATTTTTAATTACATCTGAAAAGATGCTTTTTCCAATTAAGATAACATTACAGGTTCTGGGGATGAGGATGTGAACATACCTTTTGTGGGCCATCATTCAGTCCACTACAAGAGCCCAAGCAAAAAATATGATGTCCCCTCTTTCTTGTTACATTTTGTTCTAGTTATTTTTTAAGCTCATCGTTAAGAAACATGTTATGATGATTTCCATAAAGCTTTCTGAAGCTGATATTAAAATTTGATGCTTTCTGAAATAAAATGTACATTATGTGAGTCCCTCATGTTTACTAACAAAAACAGGTTTCAAGTAAAAAGCTAAACATAATCAAATTTTAAGGCTTGCCTAGAACACTGTAATGAGAAAAATTCTGAGCACATCCAGCCAACAGGAAAAAATACTATGATTGATTAGTAATGCCTGCCTCAGGTGAAGCAGGGAGCATGGCAGAACACCCCATGAATTTGCAATCCCCAAATTTTAATGACCTCAAGCCATAGTCTTGCAAAGCAATTCCTAGATAAATTTCAGGTTGGCTATAAATTAAGCCATTCTTGTCCCTCAGAATAATTATTGTATCAGTCAAGGTTTGAACAGAAAGCAGAACCACTAAGAGATGTATTTAAGAAGGAAGATTGTTTAGGAATTTGACCTTACACATTTGTGGGAGCTATTTGAACAGTTTATGGGAGATTGTTTCTTTTGCCTCTAGAGCTACAGCCTGAATTCAGCAGGGCAGGCAGTCAGCAAGGGCAGAAAAACATGAAGTGGGGGAAGCAGGAACAAACTAGAACCTGAGAGAATAAGCGAAACCTATGAGGACACACTGAAACCTGCATGTGTCTCTCACTGATGGCAAGCCTCCAACCGTGATGATAGGATTGTCCTGCAGGAAAAGTTGGTGCTTGGAACAGTTAACTTTATGTGTCAACTTGATTGGGTTACTGGGTGCCCAGATTTTTGGTTAAACATTATTTCTGGGTGTGTCTGTGTGGGTGTTTCTGGATGAGATTAGTGTTTGAATCAGTAGATTAAGTAAAGCTAATTGCCCTCCCCAATGTGAGTGGGCATTATGCAATCCAATGAGGGCCTGAAGAGAAGTAAAGGGTGAAGGAAGGGAGAATTTTCACTCTCAGCCTGAATGCTTGACCTGGAACATTGATCTTCTCTTTCCCGCAGACTAGAACTCCCATCATTGGTTCTTCTGGTTCTCAGCCCTTCAGAACTGGAAGTATAGCTCTGTGTCTTTCCCGTGTCTCCAGCTTGCAGAGAGCAGATCACAGGATTTAGTCGTCATAATTGCATGAGCCAGTTCCTCATAATAATCTATCTATCTATCTATCTATCTATCTATCTATCTATCTATCTATCTATCTATCTATCTATCTATCTATCTATCTATCTATCTATCTATCTATCTATCTATCTATCATCTATCTATTCTATTGGTTGTGTTTCTCTGGAGAACCCTGACTAATACAGGACCCTTAAGCAAGGAGCTAAACATGTACCTGGCTCAGTATCTAAAGAAGTTGATGGAAGAGAACCAGTGGATCTGGGGAGAGCTGTAGGACCAGTTGTTGCCTTGCCATTAGGATGAGCCATCAGATCATAGTATGTGTGAGCTGCAACGGTGCTTCATGCCCTGCTTTGATCTGAGCATAAAAAGAATGTGGTTGCTACTCTACTTCCCTTTTCTAAATCTCATGCAATACATTTTTGGTAGCCCACACTAGCTTGGATCTATGTAGGAAAGGGAATTCTTAGAAATGTTGTTCCAGCTTAACGAAATTGGCTCAATACAAATTCATCACAAACATAACCACCATGAATTATAACATTAGCAGGGTTGTCTCATGTTTGTTGGTGAAGCAGAATGTTTTATTACCTTTTCTTATGTGTTATCTTTGTTTCCTTCTTCTCACATGTGGCAGCCAGATAGGTGCACTGTTTGGTTCATCCTTTAAGAAAAATTGCCATTCAGCTGTGAGAAGGACAGTCAAATGACAGCTTCTAGCTGCAGCATCTTTGAGATCTACTGCAGCTTTTAAGTAGAGACCACTTTCTTCCAAGCCAGCCCCCATCCAATGACTGAGGACAGAAGTTACTAGGGCCTGGTCGTTTCTACCCAGCTGAGAATTGGTGATGGTGTTCGTTTACTAGAGCTGTGTATTAGTCTGTTCTCACACACTAATAAAGACATGTCAGAGACTGGGTAATTTATAAAGGAAAGAGGTTTAATTGACTCATAGTTCTGCAGGGCTGGGGAGGCCTCAGGAAACTTACAATCATGGCAGAAGAGGAAGCAAACACGTCTTTCTTCACAGGGCAGCAACAAGGAGAAGTGCTGAGCAAAAGGGGGGAAAGCCCCTTATAAAACCATCACTATCTTGAGAACAGCATGAGAGTAACTGCCCCCGAGATCAAATTACCTCCCACTAGTTCCCTCCCATGACACGTGGGGATTATGGGAATTACAAATCAAGGTGAGATTTGGGTGGGGACACAGCCAAATTATATCAGGCTGCCATAATAAATACCACAGGCTGCCAGGCTGTTGGCATAATTCCCTCTTCTTTTGGAGAGGCCAATCTTTTTCTCTTAAAGCTTTCAGCTGATGGGATGCAGCTCACCTACATTATGAAGAACAATCTGCTTTACCCTCAAAGTCTGCTGATTTAAGTGTTAATCTCATTTTTAAAATACCTTCACAGAAATATCTAGAAAAATGTTTAACCAAATACCTAGATACCATAGCCTAACTAAGTTGACACATAAAATCAATTATCACAGTGATATTTGCTTCAGAGCTCCTCATGGGATTGGCTGAGACTGTCATATTTGCATAGCAGTCTGGGGGTCTCCCTGAACAGTTTTGGTTCAGGATTTGGCCTAAATTGAACATTGAAAAATAAGCTGGAGTCTGCAAGGTAAATAAGGTTGGGAGAAATCATTCTAGTCAAAACAAAACAAAAAACAAAACAAAACACACACACCCACACAAAACAAAAAAACAAAAAAAAAATCTCTATTTTGCCTGGCATGGAGTCTGACAGGAAATGGAAAGTAACTTGGTAAAGGAGATCAGATAATAAAATACTTCGCAAATTACCTAATATGCCAGCTTTTTTGGCTTTTACAGAAACTAGTTAATGATAGCAGTGCTAAATACTATTAAGAGCTCTATAGTTGCGTGTTTAACTTATACACCTTGTATAGGAATTACATCTTCTATTGCTTTTATTGCTGTTTTGATTGCTAAGAACATTTAATTTTTTGTTTTTTTAAAGAAAACTAACTTTCTTGCAAGAATGACTTTCACCCAAGGCAATTCCCACAAGGGGACACACTAAGACCTCCTATACATAATGGAATGTTGAGTGTTATTAAGACAAATCTCATGTTTATTGTTCAATTTTTATAGTCTATGAACCTGAGGAGTATGTTTCTAAAAAGGGAAAATAGTATATAGCATACCACATTGATACACTCTCAGTCTCTGAACTTCAGCTCCCTTCTTTTCTCCCTTCCTTCATTCCATAAGCATTTACCAAGTACTAACAATGTGCCAGGCACAGCCTGTAGCCCAGAATAGGAAAGGGAGAAATAAAAGAATGAATAAGAAAACATGAAGAGGTATTCCTCTTTTAGTTATGCAAGTGACTAAACCTGAAGTAATATAGAAATCTATAGAAAATCTGGTATAGAATCCTAAAACAAATATAACTATCAACTAAATAGTAATATATATATAAGTTTGCTAACTGAAAAGTGACTCTTAAATATTTGGAATCTTCATGTATGCACTTTCTGGAGAATTTAACGAGTTTCACATAGAAATAAAATTTCAAGGAAAGTTCATATGTGACATATTCTAGCTAAATTGTCAGAATGTGGACAGTTTTCTTAGTGCTGACATCATCATTGTCGCTTTGTCTTTAGTAATCATCATTCTTTTATCCCTTATGAAATACATATTGTTGCTTCATTAAATGAGTACAAATAAAATTTATTCCGGATATGTCCAACTATGAGGCAGAATAATGTCATTCTTAGTAATTTAACTCAGGTTCATCAATAGATAGATAGATCAATTGTTTTTCTTTTTTCTTTAGATTCAAGTATCATTTTGCAATAATAGCATTTCATTTAGTAAGTCACAAAATTGTCAACGAGGCTCGCCAACTTAATTATTCATATGGGATAGTATTTATGACTACATAACAAATATTTATTATCGCACACTTTCTATGGGTCAGGAATCTGGGCGAGACTTGGCTGCATGCCTCTGATTCAGGGATCCCTCAAAAGGCTGCAGTCAAAGTCTTGGTCAGGGCTGCAGTCAGATCAAGGCTATGCTGGGTTTCCAAATTTACTCACAAGACTGTTAGCTGATGACATTAGTAATTTGCCACCTCAGCCTCTCACATCATGGCAAATTTTGCTTTCTTTGCAAATTTCTTGCTTTCCCCAGCGTGAGAAGAATGAGAGAGAAAGAGAAAGACAGAAAATAACAGTGTTTTTGTAACCTAATTTTCAGGAGTGATATCCCATCACTTTTGCCATCTTCTATTTATTAGAAGGGGGTTGTTAGGCCCAGTCCACACTCAACGAGAGGAGATTGCACAGGCTGGCCTCATGGGGTGCACTTTACAGGCTGCCTACCAAATATGATAAAGCCAGTTTGCTTTACTTTTTATGTTTTCAAATGGTAAGGTCAGACTGCATTATTTCATGATTGTGATAATGGCTTTTTAAATTGGGTCTTCTGTTCCAACAGCACTGATAAACATTTCTGCCTGAGCCCTAGCCCTGGGAATGTGGGTTGCTAGCTTTTAGAGATAGGGGATGGTGAATCATGCTATTTCTCACAGTTTGTCCTTCCCTTCCTACTCTTGTCATGTTCACTGTGGAAAAGTATATGATGCCATCTCCTTAACTTTAGGTTTGGTCATGTGACTTGCTTTGACCAATGGGACTTGGGGGGAAGGAATACTCTTTCAGTTCTGAGCAGAAGTTTTAAAAGGCATGCTGTGTTCCCACTTATCCCCTTGTATCCCTGCCTTTTAGCATGAAAAACACAGAATGAGAGACACAGAGCACAGATCTCGACCAGAGCCAAGCCTAAGCCAGATATGTCACATTTATGCTGCATATCTCAAGGCAGAAATATCTATTTATTGTTGTAAGCCTCGGAGGTTTGGGGGAATGCTTCACTGCTGCAGCAAAAGTTGACTGGTGAAAATGGAGACAGCAGGTATGATAGAGCAAATGAACCTCCCAAAGAGTGTCTACTACTTCCAGTGTTCTGTTTCTAGATCCCACCGAGACTGATTAAAGCCCAGTCCCCATAGGTATTTGTATTGGATGATGCTGTGTTTCAAGAGGTTCAGTCCCCATAGCTTGCTGTATAACTTTGGCACAATCCTCAGGGCCCTCAGTAAAGACTTATAAACTGTAAAAAATATATATATTTTTAAATCGGTGATTTCAAGGTATCATGTTTAAAACTGGGCAAATGTTCAGTTTTCTAAAAGTTTAGATATTATGTTTTGCCTCTCTTAAAAACTTTTCTATTTGGTTTGTTTTGTGATCTAGATATTGTCATTGAATCCAAAGAGTGAAAGAGGAAACTTTTAAAATGAAATAATATGCATGCTGGCTATTATTAACTCAGCAGGGTAGCTGTTTACATAGTCAAGTGATTGTGCTATATCCTTGAACACAGAGGGAAAAACATGAAAGGGATTGGGTAGACAACATGTTGCCTCTAAAGATCTCTGGGAACACTGGTGTAAATCAAACAATTATAGCCCCTATCTGAAAAACAAACGTTTTGAAGAGATTAGGAGACGCTCATTCTTGTGGTTAATTTTTAAAACATTTTTTGTTTCATTTATTTGTTTCTTAACTCCTTGCCTGCATATGTGAAGAAAAGCCAAGGGGTGCAAAATTGTTTAGTACCACCAAATAAGAAATCATCTTGAATAGAGTGTAGGGTTATCGAGTTATATCTTGCATGGGTGTATGTGTATGTGTAGTCTAAACCTGCATTATCCAGAGTGATTGCCAGGGCTTCCAAGTTCATTTATTGATAGCTTAGCTTTCTGTTCTGTAACCTAATAGTCTAATAGCTATATCATATATAATTCAGGGACCAAAAAAGGTGATATATTCAAAATTACATTAGGAAAAACAATTATTCACCTGATAAATTAAAACCTTAGGTTAGACTATCATTGAATCATGTAACAGATCAATTTCCACATAATTTTCTGAAGTTGTGATGCTCTGTGAATCTGCCCTCCCCTAATGACTTCAATTATTTCTCTGTAAAATGTTTTATTTAGTATTAAAAGAATAATCTGGACCAATACAGTTAATTTAATCTTCCATTCCTTTCCCTGTTCCTTCTCTGCCCCTTCTATTTCCTTTCTGCCCCACTGTTATCATCCTACTTACAATCTAGTGCCTGAACTACAGCATAGGTTTCCAGCCAGCCTTGCCTTTCTCAGGCTCATTTCCCTTCAGTTCATTTCCTAGTGAGACACCACATCACACCAATAACTTCAAAATGAGGGAAACTCTTGCCCACTATAAAAAAGTCATACTCACACTTCATGAGTAGGAGCAGAGACGGACATCATGGGTTAAAAGCAGGATTGCTCCAAGGCCTGTGGGAAGCCTCTCCTCTGGAACCTCTTAGAATACATTAAATTATCCAAAGAAAGATGAAACATGGAACAAGGTCGTGTCAAACTGACAAGGGCTGGTCATCTCGAGAGGTTCAAAAGGGAGAGTTCCAGAGGCCATTGAATAACGGCCCTTCCAAGACTTATCTTCGGACCAATTCAGAATGATAGTTCTGCTGGGGAGCTCTTGAAAACTACCTGGCTCATAACAATACCTGATCTCTACCTGAAGAGATTCTGATTTAATTCACCTGGGGTGGCACCCAGCCTTGGTATTTTTAAAATACTCTCCAGGAGATTCTAATCCAGGCTAAGAATCTCTGGTAAACTCTAAATTCCTATTGTAAAACAGGCCAGCAGGCGATCTCAGTTTCATGTCTCCCAGTAATTCCAAAGCCGAGGAACAATTCATCCTCATTCCATGTTGACTGGGCAATCCCCTGATTTCCCTGAGCCTGGCTATAGAAAGAGTTTACATCCATCAGAGAAACTAAGCTTGAGTCCTTATGATGGTTCTCTTGTAAATTCTAAAAGAGCTACTTGTCATGATTTTCCATTCTATTCATAGAAAGAATACGTTATTAACAGAATTTCCAGTTTATGTGACAGTGATACTTCTCACAGTAAATAAGTAAATTGGAATTTCTGTGTTTATTTTGATCTCCTGTGAGTTTCAGTTGTCATTTTTTTGCCTTTCACTCCTTAATGGAAACAGGGTCTTTGCCAGGAGCCTTCAAATAGTCCCAGCTACCCGGGAGGCTGAGGCAAGAGAATGGCGTGAACCCCGGGGGCGGAGCCTGCAGTGAGCTGAGATCACGCCACTGGACTCCAGCCTGGGTGACAGCGAGACTCCGTCTCAGAAAAAAAAAAAAAAGATTCAGTGACTTTCCTTAGAGATTTTGCTATACTACTGTCATCTGCTCCCAGTGTCTGTACCTTGCAACTAAATGAAATCTTTTTTTTTTTTTTTCTTGAGACGGAGTCTTGCTCTGTTGCCCAGGCTGGAGTGCAGTGGCACAATCCCAGCTCACTGCAACTTCTGCCTCCCAGGTTCAAATGATTCTCCTGTTTCAGCCTCCTGAGTAGTTGGGATTACAGGCACTAGCCACCACATCCGGCTAATTTTTGTATTTTTAGTAGAGACAGAGTTTCACCGTGTTGGCCAGGCTGGCCACGAACTCCTGACCTCAAGTGATCCGCCCACGTTGGCCTCCCACAGTGCTGGGATTACAGGCGTGAGTCACCGTGCCCGGCCTAAATGAAATCCTTCTAAAGTGAAGTTCAGATCACATTACAATTCTTCACAAAAACTTCCAGGACTTCCTCACTACCTTCTGTTTCAATCTGCCTTTCCTCTCTCAGTGCTTCCATTAAGAACTCAACTCTATGCCACAGGCAAACTGATGCATATAAACTTCATTTTCCTGGTTCTTAATTTTAAGTTTAAACTGGTCCCTTCATTTTTCACCTCCACCGCCTCTAGCCTAGAACTTGGCACACAGTACATGGTAAGTTTGTATTTGCCAACTGGATGTTGAATGAATTCAATTTCAATTCATTGAATTTTATTAAGCTCCTGTAAAGTGCCAGGCACTGTTCTAGGTGCTTGAGAGAACAGTGAATAAAGAAGAAAAAGATCCCTTCCCTTATGGAGTTCAGATTCTAGCAGAGAGAGACAGGTGATAAAGATGATAAATCAATGGTATAGGATGTTAGAAAGTCATATGTGCTGTAGAAAAATGAAAAAGAAAAGCAGGAAACCTGAAGTGCACAATTTGCAGTATTAAATAAGGTGGTCAGGGTGAGTCCCGTTGCAATGGTGGTATTTGAGCAAAGACTTGAAGGAGCTGAAGGAGTCAGTCATGTGGACATCTGGAAGGAGAGTGTTCCATGTGCAGGAACAGCCAGTGCAAAGCCCTGAGATGAAAGCATTCCTCGTGTTTGGGAGAAATAACAGCAGACAGTGTGCCTAGAGCAGAGTGAGCGAGGAAGAGAATAATGGGAGGGGAGGTCACATCATCTGGGGCCCTTCTGAGTGTTTGTAAGGACTTTGGCTTTTATATGGAGTGAAAAGGGAAGTAATTTCAGGACTCTGAAAGAAAAATGACAAGATCTGACTTACGTTTTAAAAGAATTACTCTGGCAGCTTGGTTGATACTAGAGTCCAAAGGAGAGGATCAAAGGTATAAGTACAGAAAACAGTTAAAAGGTAGGGGAATCTGACAGCACCAATGTATGTGGACCAGAGTGGTAGCAGAGGAGATGCTGAGAAGTAGTCAAATTTTGCATTTGTTTTTTTTTTTTTTGAGATGGAGTCTTGCTCTGTCACGCAGACTGGAGTGCAGTGGCATGATCTGATGGTTCACTGCAACCTCTGCCTCCTGGATTCTAGAGATTCTCCTGCCTACAGGCGTGTGCCTCCACACCTGGCTAGTTTTTGTATTTTTAGTAGAGACAGGGTTTCACCATGTTAGCCAGGCTGGTCTCAAACTCCTGACCTCAGGCAATCCGCCTGCCTTGGCCTCCCAAAGTGCTGGGATTACAGGCATGAGCCACCACTCCTGGTCAAATTTTGCATTTTTTAAAAGGTAGAGCCAATAAGATTTTCTGACAGATTGCATATAGGATGTGAGAGAAAGAGGGGAACCACAGGTGACTCCAAGGTTTTTATCATGAGCACTTGGAACAAAAGAGTTGATATAAACTGAGAAGGGAAAGTTGTGGATTGATGGTTTTGGGGGAAGTGGGAATCAGGAGTTCAGTTTTGGACATGTTGAATAAAAGATGTTTATTAGACATTCAAGTGGGGATGTGAAGAACCCAGTTGGACATATGAATTTTAAGTTCAGAAAAGAGGTCTAAGTTGGAGATAAATTTGGGAGTCATCAAAAAAAGCATGAACACAGTATTTAGAGTAATAAACCTAGATGAGATCATCAAGAGGATAAGGAGAAAAGAGGACCAATGACCAAGTTCTGGGACACTCTCACATAAAGAAATCTAAGAGAAGAGGATGAACCAATAAAGGATATAAAAACAGACCAGAATGAGAGAGGAGGAAATCGAAGAGACTGCATTGTCCTGGAAGCTGGAGGAAGTCAGTATTTCAAGGGAGAATGATAGATTGTGACAAATGCTGCTAATAGGTCAGATAAGGACTGAGAACTGGCCATTAGATTTAGTAACTGGTCATTAGTGAGCTTTATGGAAACGGTTTTGGAGAACTGGTGGAGGTAAGAGCCTGTTTAGAGTGAAGAGAAAATGGAAGGAGATGACTTTGAGAATGAATGAATGCATGAAGACCTATGACCTTTATCTCATTCTACCTTTTGTTATTATGTTTTCATTTTGTCTCTTTTTCTAGATTATAAACCCCTTGAAAACGGAAAGAGGCTGTGTCTATGACAACTACATAGCTGCCATGGAACCTGGCACAGTGCTAGCACACAGCAGGGGATCAATAAATGTTGCTTGACTGACTAACAAAAAAGTGAACAGTAAATGAAGACAGTCAGGTGAAATTAATTCCTCCTTATCCTTTTTGTGTTCGTTCTTATTCTTTATAATTCTATTCTCCCCACCCAGTCTCCCAGGTACTCTGAATCCTCTTGCTACCTTCTCTCTGCTCCAGCCTTTCCCTTCCCCTCTTCCTGTCTCACTTCCCCTCTTCCTATCTCACCTGCTTGACAATTTACCCACATTGAGCCTATTCCTTCAGGAAGGTGATGGAAGTAAGAATAGAACAGTCAATCTCGTAAGAGAACTACAACTCAGGAAACCATCATTTGATGACAACTTCTATTGAGTAACATCCACCTCAGAAAGGTACCTATTCTGATGCTGGGTAGTAAAGGCCAATAGAAACGAGATCTCACAATACAGTGACAAGAATTTGAAATATGAAAGTGTATTGTTTTCCTTCATTTAATCTGAATTACATCCAACAGTGAATATTAATCCACTGTTTCTAATAGAATAAGAAAACAGTCTAAAATAAATGAAAGTACCACAGAGCTGTTCTTAATTGCCTTCTCATAGTATTAGCTTTTAAAGTTGTAAAGTAGTATTATATTTTTTTTCAAATGAAGCATGGACTTGTCTGTCTAATGATTTAATGTACTTTCTTCAAATTAGTTTCTGTAATGGGTTAATTTTAGGCTGTCATATATTCTTAAGTTAATTTTGGAGTATAGAATTTGAATTGTTAAATTTTATTCATTCATTTATTTAACACATATGTATATATGTTAGACACTGTGGTCTTAAACATAACAACAAAAATGCATTTAAAGCAAAGACCAGATAAGATCACTTTGTTGCCTATTGGGATATATAGGTTAAAACTACATTTCCTCTTATTTCTTTTCTAACCTCTCCTTTGCAATTAAGAATTTTAACTATGGTACTCAAACATTTATACAAATATATTTTAGTAATTTAGCTCTCAAATAGGAGCAACATGTTATTTCAAATGAGAACATTAAGGTACAAAGAAGGAAACTGACTTAGTTCATGTTATTTGACAACCAATGTGCAGGCAACAGAATTATCCAGGCATAAAGTCTGAAAGCAGCTTGATAAATACTTTCCACCAGGATGAAGGCAAGATCTGTATAAATTCAATCAAGCAAATTATTTCCACAGGGAGAATGCACACAGGAAGGGTACTGGGAACATTTTTGTCATTTAGGTATCTTATTTTTCCAGACAATTAGCAAAAAAGGACAACATAATTTTTTTCTCTTGTTCTACAAAGGCTGCCCAGAAACCAAAGATAAGCATTTGGGGTGACTGACAGGTTTCAGCAAGGAGAATGGAGCTATGATCTGTAAACAATATGGTCATCAAAGAATAAGAGTGTATACATTATATATTTGTTAATATTTGAATCAAAGATAACTGGAAAAAAAATGAAGAAGTGAATCATAGGTACTGAGTTTATTCAGGAAACAAAAGGATAATCAGCTCAGCAAAGTATAATAGTCATGGTTCAGCTCATCCCTGAGACTCCATGTGGTCCAGGCTAAGCGGCACCAGCTGTAGCAATTCAAGCTCTCTCTTGTATTATTCAGGCAATTTTGCAATAAGATAAAGAGTTAAAATAAGCTAGCCTTTTCCATTTCCCTTTGCACCCCTTCCCCCACAATCAAGCTATCAGAACAACAAAATAAAACCAAAACAGTCTCTATAAGAACACTTTATGAGTTTCCTCTCTGTCATTATTCTCTTTTGGCTGAGCAATCTTTTTTCTTTTCTTTTTTTTATTGACAACAGATATTTATCTTCCTTGCAATTCCCGTATTCATGGTCTTATGCCATCCACTGTGGTAATAATTTAGCCGGATAAAAGTTACAGGCAAGGTTTGGAAAGTCAATTTGTAATTTTTGTGTTTTAAGCTTTATCCTCATCCCCTAAATTCATTTCAGATAGATTAAAAGATTGACTAATAGAATACTAAAGCTTAGAAATCAGAATAAAATATAATTTAACAGCTTGCAGACTATGAAAAGATATTTTTATAAATTACAAGCTTAGGAACAATAGATAAATTAATAATGGAATGTACTGACAGATTTGAATGCCTACAAATAATAACATTTGCACATAGAAACAAAAAAGAGTTAAAATCTCTATTTTATAGAGAGCTCCTGGAGGAGAATCCTTTCACTGTGTCATCACCAGATCTTTTGTTATTGCTCTTATCATATATAAAGACCTTTTCTAATGCACTTTACAAGAAAATCCTCAGTACCAATCAAAATAAGTGAACAAATTTTAAATCAAAATAAATTACAGAAGATCAAATAAATGAGAAAAAACGTTAAACTTTAAATAGCTAATGGGCAAATGCCATAAATAGTCAATTCTCATGAGCATTAAGCCAATTACTTAGTAAACATGGGAAAATACTTCAATCTCATTAGAGAACAAAGAAAGGCAAATTAACCAGTGAGGGCACTTTTTCTTTCATTAGTAAAATATATGACTATACAAATGGCTGGTAAGAATACAAAATAGTGGATACTACGGTACATTCTATTGACTGTACAAATTACTTCAATATTTTTGAACCCTATGATGGCACTATGGATAGAAAAGCTAGAAAAATGTCCTGTGTCTGCTTTCTCCCAAGATGACAGACTAGCCTGGGTTGTAGACTCCTACCCCAACTGCAACGCTGAAGTGACTGTAAATGTTACAGGGAGGTATGGATTCCAGAAACCAGTCCCAATAACCATCAGTGAGAAATCTCTTGGAAGATTAAATCTGTCCTAAACATTATGAGGGGTTGGATGGTGCAACCTGGTGTGGAGAGCGGCTGTCTTTGGCAAAGAGAGGATAGGTAGAAGAAAGTTTTATAAATTCTGCCATTGTCTCTGTTTTGGTTTGTCTTCGAACAATCATTATCTGCCCTTTCATCTCTGCCATTAGAGCCCTGAAGGCAAAATCAGAGCAGCATTCATGTCTTGCCGGGGAAGGGTGTTCATGAAAACAGACCAGTGTCAGTCTTTCAGCCTTACTCTTTGAAACCCTTAGGCCTAGGATTTCAACCTAGTCTATTCCAAGTGCTACTCTTCCCTAAGGGTCAAAGGGAAAGACTGCGAGTAGCAGCAAGAGATCAGCAGTGGTTCTTTTGTGCCCGAGGCTCTGCATCCTTGACTCATCTTCTCTATTATCCTTAAACACACCTGGACTGACATAGACTTTGGGTGTTCTCTGGTGCATACTACTGGAAAGAATAGCTGATACCTTCAGGGGAACATAAGCTCAAAGGCCAAAATAACTAACGGCTGAATAATTCGACTGTCTCAAAAAAAGAAAAATCCCGTAGACCGAATAATACTTATCATCTGAGTTAGAAATATTAAAACAGAAATCTTGAGAATTTAATATAGTATGGGATAGATACAGAGATAGATCGCTAAGGAGCAAGATACTGAAGTAAAAAATCAGAAGAACTCTTCCAGAAAGCAGCAAGAAATGTTAAAAAGTAAAACAGAAAAGGAAACTCAGCCGTTTAGAAGGGCAGGGCCAACATTCAGATAATGGGAGACCCCAAAGGAGAAAACAATAAAGATGAAGAGGAGAAATATTTAAGAAATAATTTTGGATAAAGCTTTTAAAAAGATGAAAGACTTCAGATGGAAAGGGAAATAAAGAAATATCCAGAGATGATAATGAATTTTAAGAATAGCAAAGACGAAAACTATAAAAGCAAAGAATAGATCAACAGAAAGGAATAAAAATAACACATCAGATTTTTAAAATAAGCAACATGAGATCAAAAATGGCAATAAAGTAATACTTTTAAGACAGTAAAAAAAATTTCAAAACTAGAATGTTAAATTCAGCCAAATAGTCAATCAAATTTGAAAATATGGGGGGGGGGGGGAGGGACAGCATTAGGAGATATACCTAATGCTAAATGACGAGTTAATGGGTGCAGCAAAACAACATGGCACATGGATACATATGTAACAAACCTGCACATTGTGCACATGTACCCTGAAACCTAAAGTATAATAATAATAATAAAAAAGAAAATATAAGCAAAATATTCTCGTGTTGTACAGCCTCAGAAGGTATACCACAAAAAAGTTTTTTACTGAAAACACTTGTGAAGAAAGAGCAAAAAGTCTAGAATCTAGGGCAAGAGATATGGGAAGCGTGGGTGGTCGGATAACTTATTAAGGCCTATTTTTTATTTTTAAAAACCAGAACTAAAGAAATTTTAAAAATCATATTCATAATAAAGAAAAATTAAAATTCTAGATATTAACAACATGATAAGTGGGCTATGAGGTGGGGAGTACTACAAGCACATGAGAATGTGTGGGCCGGGCATGGTGGCTCACGCCTGTAATCCCAGCACTTTGGGAGGCTGAGGTGGGCAGATCACAATGTCAGGAGATCAAGACCATCCTGGCCAACATGGTGAAACCCCGTCTCAACTAAAATACAAAAAATTAGCCGGGCATAGTGTTGTGCGCCAGTAGTCTCAGCTACTCAGGAGGCTGAGGCAGAGGAATCGCTTGAATGCAGGAGGCGGAGATTGCAGTGAGCCAAGGTCGTGCCACTGCACTCCAGCCTGGCAACAGAGCGAGACTCCATCTCTAAATAAATAAATAAATAAATAATAAAAAAGAGTGTGTTAAATTAGTTTTCTTGTTGGGATTAATTTATAAACACTGATAAGCTTAAGAAGTCAACAGGTGCAAATAAACCTGAGTATGGGTATTAAGTTAAAGACAACACCAAACGAAAAAAATATAATGTATAGCTGTTAGATGAAGAAAAATCATTTAAACTGTGGAAAGGAAAACAACAAAGGAAAAAAAGAAACAAAAATAAGATGTCCATGTCTTCAGCTGGGTGCGGTGGCTACGCCTTCAATCCTAGCACTTTGGGAGGCCGAGGTGGGTGGATCACATGAGGTCAGGAGTTCAAGACCAGCCTGGCTAACATGGTGAAACCCCATCTCTACTAAACATACAAAAATTAACCAGGCATGGTGGCGAGCACCTGTGATCCCAGACACTCGGGAGGCTGAGGCAGAAGAATCACTTGAACCCAGGAGGCAGACATTGCAGTGAGCTGAGATTGTACCATTGCACTCCAGCCTGGGCAACAGAGCCAGACTCCATCGCAAAAACAAACAAACAAACAAAAAACAAACAAAAAATAAACGATATCCATGTCTTCATCCCTGGAACCTGTGACAATGTTAGGTTATATTGAAAATGGGATTTAAAGTCGCAGATAGAATTAAGGTTGCTAATCAGCTGACTTTAATAGGCACATTATCCTGGATTATTCCAGTGAGCCCAGTATAATTCTAGAGGTCCTATTAAGTAGAAGAGGGAGGCGGAAGAGAGAGTCAGACAAAGAGATGCGGTAATGGAAGCAGGGTCAGAGAGATACTACATTGCTGGCTTTGAAGGTAGAGTGAGGGGGCCATGTATCAAGGAATGTGGGTGGCCTCCAGAAGCTGGAAAAAAGAGGAAATGGTTTCTTCCTTGCTATGAATCTGTCCCTCCAAGATTTATAGGTTGGAACTTAAATCCCAAGGTGATGGTATTAAGAAGTCAAGGAATGTGGGTGACCTCCAGAAGCTGGAAAAAGAAAAAAGAGAATGGTTTCTTCCTTGCTATAACTCTGTCCCTGCAAAATTTATAGGTTGGAACTTAAATCCCAAGGTGATGGTATTAAGAAGTGGGGACTTTGGGAGGTGATTCAGCCTTGAGGACTCTGCTTTCATGAATGAGATTAATGCTGTTATAAAAGAGGCTTCAGAGAGATGCTTATCCTTTCCATCTCTTCTGCCACATGAAGATACAGCATTTGTACCTTTTTTCTTGTCTGCCATGTGAGGTGACAGCATTTATACCCTTCTTAAGATACAAGATGACATGTTGGCAACAGAGAGTGAGCCTGTACTACATACTGAATCTACTGATAGTCTGATCTTGGACTTTCCAGCCTCCAGAACTGTGAGGAATAAATTTCTATTACTTACAAATTACTCAGTCTGTGGTATTTTGTTATAGCAGCAGGAACAGACTGAGACACTTCCCTAGAGCCTTCAAAAGGAATGCAGCCCTGCTGACACCTTGATTTTAGCACAGTGGCAGCTGTGTTAGGCTTCTGACCTACAGAACTGGACATCATAAATTTGAGTTGCTTGAAGCCACTGTTTGCAGTAATTTGTTATAACAGCAATAGAAAACAAACACAGAAGGGAAGTACAATCCTACTATGTATCTGGATGGAGGAAGAAGTGGAAATATTTGGCGAATAGCACTAATGACTATCACAGAAGGGAAAATAATATTTGCACAGAATAATTATTTACACAGGATGATCACTTACCTAGAAAAAAAACACAGAATGAATAGAACTCTGAACAAACAGAAGCATTCAGCAAGTTTGTTGGATACAAGAGCAGCATTAAAAAAATCATAGTCCTTAAGAAACTAGATACCATTAACAGGAATTAACTTACGTATGAATATGCAAGCCTGCAAACAAGAATTAATTTATGCATGAATATACAAGATCTCTTTGGAGCAAATCTTAAATCTCTAATAAATGACATAGAAGATAGTCTAAGTGAAGACAGAAATATAAAATAGCTCCCCCAAACTGAAACTATATTGTATTCACTGGAACTTGTGAATGTGTTACCTTACATGTAAAATGGACTTTGCACATTTAAGTTAATGTCTAGCAATCTAATTCTCAGATTCCTGAAAAGGCTCAAAAATGGGGAATTCAAGGTATTTTTGAAGGCAGCATTGCTGAGCTGAGTGGGCTGAAGAATATAGGTTTAAAGTCTTAAGGTCATACAATTTAGCCCCAGATCACCTTCCCAACTCTGCACAGCTCACTGCCTCTTCCCACACTGCATCACATATATATTTCTGTGCAACAAAGCACCCCAAAGCTGCATGGTAAAACAGCAGTGATTTATTATTTTTCACAATCCTATATGTTGGCTGAGTGTTTCTTTTATTGTTCTCATCTGACGCTACTCTTGAGGCTGCATTCAGTTAGGGATGATTGAAGGATGGCTGGGCCTCTTTATGTGGTTTCAGGGCCTATTTCTGCATGTGCTCACTCATCATTCAGTAATCAGCTTGGACTTTTCATATAATCATATGAGCTGGGTTCCAAGACAGCAAGCTCATCCATACAGAGGTATGATTCACTGAAGGCCATTAATGTAACAATCTATCATGCTTATTGCCTTTGTCCATTTTTGCATTGCTACAAAGAAATATCTGAGGCAGTGTAATTTATAAGGAAAAGAGGTTTAATTGGCTCACAATTCTTCAGGCTGTACAAGCATGGCTTCAGCATCTTCTTCTGGTAAGAGCCCCAGGAAGCTTACAATCATGGAAGAAGGTGAAGGGAGGGCAGGCAATGTCATATGGTGGGGGATTAGGAGGAAGACGCCGCACATTTTTAAACAATCAGATTTTGCATGAACTCAACTCACTCATCACCAAGGGGATGGTGCTAAGCCATTCATGAAGGATCTGTCCCCATGATTCAAACACATCCCCCTAGGCCCCACCTCCAACACTAAATTTGGTATCTGAGGTCTGTGGGTACAAATGAGGGTGGGAATTAATACAAACTAAATGGTTAGACTTTCAGCTGCCTTATCCCCAAGGTTCTAGCATGCTGGCAGCCAGAATTATTCCCACAAGGTAGAAGTTTGGAGTATTCTTCTCTGCAAGAAACACATCAGCCTTAGGAAAAAGGTCCAATTAGTGATAGTTGGGAGAGGACTAGTGAAATAGATAGGGTTCACCAGAACTCTCCAAGGGGAGTCTGGCCAGTTAGTAAGCTCTCCTATCAATACAGAGCTGCTAAACAGCTTTTTTTTTTTTTTTTTTTTTAGTCAGGGGCTCACTCTGTCACCCAGCCTGGAGTGCAGTGACACAATCAGCTCACTGCAGCCTCAACCTCCCAGGATGAAGCAATCCTCCCGCCTCAGCCTCCCAAGGAGCTGGGACTACAGGTATGTATCACTGTACTCAGCTAATTTTTGTATTTTTGGTAGAGAGAGTGATATGATTTGGCTGTGTCCCCACCCAAATCTCATCTTGAATTGTAGCTCCCACAATTCCCACATGTCATGGGAGGAACCCAGTGGGAGGTGATTGAATTATGGGAGTGGGTCTTTCCTGCACTGTTCTCATGATAGTGAATGAGTCTCATGAGATCTGATGGTTCTAAAAACAGGAGATCCCCTGCACAAGCTCTCTCTTTGCCTTCTGCCATCCATGTAAGATGTGACTTGCTCCTCCTTGCCTTTCACCTTACACCATGATTATGAGGCCTCCCCAGCCACGTGGAACTACAAGTCCAATAAACTTCCTTCTTTTGTAAATAGCTCAGTCTCAGGTATGTTTTTATCAGCAATGTGAAAATGGACTAATACAGAGGGGTTCTTACTATGTTGACCAGGCTGGTTTCAAACTTCTGGCCCCAAGTGATCCTCCTATCTCAGCTTCCCAAAGTGCTGAGATTACAGGCATAATCCACCATAATCAGCTTTGTAATGCCTTACTTTTAAATATGAATAGACAGCCAAGGATTGCTACATACTTTTAGTAGCTGCATTCTATTTCATTGCCTGGATGTGTCATAGTTTATACAACTAGTTCTCTATTATTGGAAATTTAGATTGCTTTTATACTTTCCTATTATAAGTGATGCTGGAAGAAATATTATTCTACATATATCTTTGTATACATGTCTAATTTTTTTGTATACGTGTCTGAAAACTGGAATTTTAGTGTCAAAAAGTAGGCATTTTAAATAGGTTTTTGAAGCATACTATCAAATGGGCATGTTATCTTAATGCAGTTTATCAATCTATTGCTGTGTAACAAATTATCTTAAATCACAGTAGCTTAAAATTATAGTAAAAATTTATTATCTTTCTATGGGTCAGAATTTCAGAAATAGCTTACAGGGGGGTTCTAGATTAGGATTTCTTATGAGGCTGTGGTTAGGATGTTGTGCTGGTCTATGCTATTGTCATTTGAAGACTGGGAGAGGGAGTCAGGTGAAAGCTATTCTTTTTATAAGTTAGCTTCGGATGTCACATAGCATCACTTTTCTATTTGCTAGAAATGAGTCACTAAAATTGGCCCCCATTTGGAAGAGTGGCAAATAATTTGTTGACATATTTTAAAACCATCATGCTCAGGAAAATTAATTGTTTTAAGTATTGAAGGATTTTTACTCTTAAAATAATAAACATACATTTGTATTTCAATTTACTGATAAAAAATCCATATTTAAAAATAACTTATGTGGGCTGAGCATGGTGGTTCATGCCTGTAATCCCAGTGCTTTGGGAGAATGAGGTGACAGGGATCACTTGAGGCCAGGAGTTTGCTACCAGCTTGGGCAATATAGTGAGATCTCACCTCTACAAAGAATTTAAAAAATGCTTTATAAGATTGTATTTGTCCATTTGTGTTGCTAATATAAAGGAATACCTGAAACTGGATAATTTATAACAAAAAGAGGTTTATTTGGCTCACAATTCTGTAAGCTGTACAGGAAGCATGGCACCAACATTTACTTCTGGTGAGGGCTTCAGAAAGCTTATACTCACAGCAGAAGATGAAGGGGAGCCAGCATATCACATGCTGAGAGAGTGAGCAAGAGAGACAGAAGGAGGTGCCAGGCTCTTTTAAACATCCAGCTCTCCTTGTGAATTAAGAGAGTGAGAACTCACTTATTACCAAGGGGATGGTGCTAAGCCATTCATGAGGGATCTGCCCCATGGACACACATCTCCCAGTAGGCCACACCTCCAACATTGAGGAATCACATTTCAACATAAAATTGGAAAGGACACACATCTAAACCATATCATTGTTCCTCTGGATGCCCAAATTTCATGTCCTTCTGACATTGCAAAACCATCCCTTCTCAATAGTCCCTCAAAGTCTTAACTCATTTCAGCATTAACTCAAAACTCCAAAATCTCACCTGAGGCTCGAGGCACATTTCTATGAGCCCATAAGATCGGAAACAAACTATTTACTTCAAAGATACAATAGTGGCATAGGCACTGGGTAAACATTCCCATTCCAAAAGGGAGAAATCTGCCAAAAGAAAGGAACAACTGGCCCCATGCAAGTCTGAAACCAGGAGGGTAGTTATTAAATCTCACAGCTCCAAAAAAAATCTCCTTCGAGTCCATGCACCTCATCCAGGGCATACTAGTGCAAGGGATGGGCTCTCAAGGCCTTGGACAACTCCACCCCTATGGCTTTGCAGGGTGTGGCCCACATGGTTGCTTTCACAAGTTTGAGTTGAGTGGCTATGGCTTTTTCAGACTTAGGGTGTCTGATGGTTAATACTGAGTGTCAACTTGATTGGATTGAAAGATGCAAAGTATTGTTCCTGGGTGTGTCTGTGAGGGTATTGCCAAAGGAGATTAACATTTGAGTCGGTGGACAGGGAGAGGCAGGCCCACCCTCAATCTGGGTGGGCACCATCTAATCAGCTGCCAGCAGGGCTAGAATAAAGCAGGGAGAAGTTGGAAAGAGCAGACCTGTTGAGTCTTCCAGCCTCATCTTTCTCCTGTGTTGGATGCTTCCTGCTCTTGAACATCAGACTCCAGGTTCTTCAGCTTTTGGACTCTTGGACTGATGCCAGTGATTTGCCAGGGGCTCTCGGGCCTTTGGCCACAGACTGAAGGCTGCAGTGTCAGCTTCTCTACTTTTGAGGTTTTGGGACTTGGAGTGGCTTCCTTGCTCTTCAGCTTGCAGATGGCCTACTGTGGGACTTCACCTTGTGATTGTGTGAGTCAATACTCCTTTAATAAACTCTCCTTCATATATCACCTATCCTATTAGTTCTGTCCCTCTAGAGAACCCTGACTAATACAGGGTACAAACTGCTGGTGGCCTTACCATTCTTACACCCCAGAATAGAAAGGGTGGTGGCTTCCTTCTCACAGCTCCACTAGGCAGTGCCCTGCTGGAGATTCTGTATGGGGGCTCCAACCCCACATTTCCCCTTGGCACTTCCCTAGTAGAGTCTCTCTGAGAGGCTCCATCTCTGTGTCAGGCTTCTCCCTGGGCACCAGGCTTTCCCATACATTCTTTGAAATCTAGGTGGAAGCTGACAAGCATCTTTTACTCTTGCCTTTGGTGAACCTGCAGGCTTAACACTATGTGGAAGCTCCCAAGGCTTATGGCTTGTGCCCTCTGGTGTAGCAGTGTGAGCTGTACCTGGGGCCCTTTGAACTGAGGCTGGAGCCAGAGCTGTCAGGATGCAGGGAGCAGTTTCCTGAGGTTTAGCAGGGCAGAAGTGCCCTGGGCCTGGACCATGAAACCATTCTTTCCTCTCAGGCCTCTAGGCCTGTAATGGGAGGGGATGTTTTGAATAATCCTGAAATGCCTTTGAGGCCTTTTCCCATTGTCTTGAATATTAGCATTTGGCTTCCTTTTAGTCATGCTGCTCTCTCTAGCTAGTGATTACTCCACAGCCTGCTTGTATTCCTTTCCTGAAAATGCTTTTTCCCTCTTTGCCACATGGCTAGACTGCCATGGAGATTTTCACTTGAAGTTACATTTAAAAATGCTTACCTCTATTATTTTACCAAATTTCTTATTTTTTAAAATTTCAAAACTATAGAAAAGTTGAAAGAATAATACAATGAATACTCTGCATACTCCTTGTCTGGTTCATCAATTGTTAATACTTTGCCACATTTGTTTTATCTCACTGTCTCTGTGTGTTTGTATATATGTATGTCTTCCTGAACCATAAGAAAATAAATTCAAACATTATGATATGCATACCCTAAATACTTCAGTATGAATCACCTGATAATGAAGTATCATCCCACAATAGGCACAATTCCTAGGAAAGTTGATAATAATGCCATAATGTCATCTAATATAAAATACATATTTTATATTCCCCAATGTTTCCAACAATGACGTTTATAGCCATTTTTAAAAATTCAGGATTAGTCAAGGATTACACATTTCATTTGTTTGATATGTTCCTCATTGTTTTTAACCCAGAAGAGTCCTTCTGGTTTTTTTTTTTTCACTTTTTTTGTGACTTTTTTGATGACTTATTGAAGAAATCAAGCTAGCTGATTTATAGAAGACTCCTCGTGGTGTAATTAAACTTGTTATCTTCTCCGTATTTCTTATAAGCTTTAAGTTAGATCTAGAGGCTTGATCAATCTCAGGTAAACATTTTGGGTAAAATATTTCCATATTTCATAATGCATCACATCAAGATGCATATAATGTTAGGTTGCCTCATTATTGATAATAATAAGTTTGAATAATAATAACAATACATTTGATCACTTGATTTGGGGCTGTCGGCCATTTCCATTTTTATTAGTAAGCAATCTATGAGGTCATATTTTGGTATTGAGTTTTCACAATGTCTTTTCATGCTGTGGTTTTAGAACCCATTGAGGACTCTTGTTTTCAGCCAATTATAATATTAGGAATTGAGGTACAAAATGGTGATTTTTTTTCCTTCTATCATTTAATCTATATTTATTAGCTGCATTAAAAAATAAAGATGAGCTTTTTTCTCTCTTAAGTATAACTATAGACTTTTAGATGTTATAATCAATTATTGTCATTATTCTCTTTGATGCTCTAATTAAATTTAGTGCATACATTATAATTAATGCCAAATCTGGCCAGTGCAAGTCTCTATAAGCCAGCTTCTATCTCCCTTTGACATAACCTAATCCGTTCTGAGGACCACTTTGCTTTGTGAGAAGATGCCCAGGTTCACCTTAAACATTCTCTGCTCCTGCCCTGGAGTCAGCCATTTTCCAAGGTGTGTTATTACTTTAATGAGGAATGGTATTTAGAAACCCATCTGGGCATGGGTGAATCCTTAATGATGAAATTTCAGGCATTGCTGTTGGCTTTTTGCAAGAGGCCTTTTGGAGTAGTCGTGCCCTTCCAAAAGCTTCTCTAATCATGCTGTGTATAATGCTGAACATTGTTCCTCAAAGGCATGAGACTAGCCTATGAGCCAGATACCATCTTGGAGCTTCAGAGAGCTGGATGAAACTGAGAAGGGCTGATCAGAGCAGAATCTACCATCTTAGTTTCAACCTATATGTCCTAAAACAAAATTATTTATGGAGAAAATTATGGTCTCTGCCCGCCCCCAGCTTTCTTACCCCACCTGGGTTATTGAACATAGTCCAAAGCTAAAACTTCTTCCAGGTGTCCTCCTTATTGTCTGGTTTACTCCACCTTTAGAATTAGTATAGTCATCTAAGAACAGATCATAGAAGAATTAAGTAGTAGGCTTATTTGTTCAAGGGCCTTATTAGTCTTCAGGCCTCAGGCTATATCCTTGGCCTTACAAACTCTCCCTTGGCCTTAACAGGATGAACATGGAATATCCAGTTACTAGAAGTGAACATGTATGGTTTTTGTAAACTCTATGTGCCAATGTATGGATACATTGATGGATCCACAATACCCAATTTAATTTTCTGGTTTAAACTTTCTTGTTTTAGCCCTGCTGAGCAGACAGCAGGTGACAGGACTTCTGCCATTCTCTACAGAGTTTACTGGTCACCCAATCAGGATTTGAACCAAAGGACCTAGAAATGTTTCAGTCTTTAGAGTTTAATGTAGAATTGCATCTGATAGCTATGTGTAAGTGAGAAAGTAAAGAAAGATGGCTGAGAGATTATGGCAATAGGACTAGGCTGTAAAAAGATCGGGGTGAAGGATACCATATCATTGCTAAGAACTATTTCACCTCTCAGGGTCATTCCCTGTCCTTGGAGTCTGTGAAGTTCTGTATCCTTGAAATTAACTTCTTTCATTAATAGAATTAGTTTGATTGTTCTTTGCAACTGTCAAATCTTGGCTCCAATACTATACAGTATAATGGTGCATATTTATTTTCATTCTTCTTTGTTATAGAGAATCATTGCGTTTTGGGTTATATTATCTGCAATTATCAGATGAATAGAACATTTTCAAATATTTGCTTAGGGGAAAACTGCATATGAAATATTAAATGAACACTACATCTACTTCTTTTGCAAGAGCAGTCAATTGTTTTGTGGATCTGTGCCTCTTTAGCTAAGACTTGATTTAATCTGTCAATAAGCAATCCAATCAACAGAAGCCTCGCAATGCTCTGATTATATGTCAGCCTCACACATATATCTAATTATGTTAACCTCTCTCTAGATCCACCTGTGGTTGTACCTATTGTGGAATCAAACAATACTTATAAGTTAAGAATGGTACATGTTTTTGGATAGTGAGTCATAATAAAGTAAAAATGTGAAATATAAAAATACAAAGGGAGTAGAAATTTTAATTTGGGGTTTGGAAAGAAAAATGCAGAAAATGACTTTGGCTGAATGTAGTTTGGTGTTGGTGTATGTTTGACCTCTTCCTGAGTCTGGCCAGCTCCAAAGCTACCTGTCAGCTCCAGACTTGGGCACTGAGACAGTGGGTTCTGCTGTGAGGTGTTGGGCACTGTGGTAGATGTTACTGTCGCTCCTCACCCATTCTCTTCATTAGGTTGCATCAGGCCCTCCTCCTGCTGCTTTGCATGTTAGTTGGTAACAGCTCACAGGTGTGCCCTTCTCCTGAGAATTGCCCAGTGCCAACAAGAGCCACTTCACCTGGACTTGCTTGAGAAGTTACAACCTCCCCTCAGGGTTCTCCCAGTCAGCATCTGACTGAAACGTGAGTACAACAGTCTGGCCCTCTTGTCTCCAGTTGAGATAACTCTGTGGTGTTACTGTTGTCCAGTGTTCCCCGTGGGGTCAGACAAAAGCTAGATTTAGACAAAAACCACAGCTTTGACTGTTTTTTTTCCCTGCCCCCATGCTTCTTTCCTCATTCGTCTGCAGATTTCATCTGAGGATATTCAATAAGGCACTGCTCAATAGTTCCTATCTCAGCTCTCTTTCTAGGGGACCCAACTTAAGTAATCTAATATTTAATTTGACTAAGCAAAGATGGTCTTTTGCTTTGCTACTATCATGTCAGTGTAGGAATAACTATCTGGGCTGATCCTTTCATATTCAACTATAGGTTTGCTCTGTGAGGACTTCTCTCCATTTCATCATGTTTACCTTTGAGCACCTGGCACTGGAGTTGTCCTAGGGAGGAAAATGTTTTTGTTTAGGGAAGTACCTTGCTGAACTGCTGGAGAGTTGAAAGAGAGACCCTAAGGCCATGTGCTTAAAGAGGATGATGAAACAAAAATATGGATATACTGATCTGCATAATAATAAACAAAGATTTTATATTGGGGTTAATCAGGAAGGTTAGAGGGTTTGGGGAGGAGAAGGAGAGGGAAGTCTGGCAATAAGATAGAAGGACAAGAATTTCCAGTGGTGTGATGTCCAGGAGACATTTAAGACCAAAGACATCTAATACTCATTATGAGTTGTATTGTTACGAAGAAAACTCCCTCTGACTCTAGATCTTCAGCATAAATTTAATTTGGCAGAACAACCTTGTGGCGTGGGAATGGGGGAAATAAAGAGTCAGGGTAGTAAAAACACCAGTCTCATACTCACTCCTTTGCTGACACCCACAGGGGTTAGCAACATCCTTTCAAGGGAGCAGCAGGCCATGTGTCCTGGTAGCAGCTAGCAGTAAAGTGAATGATGGCCCACGGGGTTGCTAACAGAGGCAGAGAGAAGCAGCTGTGGTGTGAAATTAACTCAGGACAAGCAAGAGCCAAACCCTCCTTTCCCCTAAATAAACTAGAAGAATACCACTTAGAAGCAGGGAGAGAAGGGCTGGCATGTGTATTACACAAACACACACACACTCAAGTTGGTACTAACTATTGTGACCTTACAGTCTTTAATAAAATTCTGGCAAAATGGCACACAAAGCATTAAAATTTGTAACATGGTTATATAACCTTTATTTGGCTTTCTTTCCTTTTTTTTTTTTTTCCAGAATAGACAACATTAGAGCCTATTAGTGTTGGCCTTGGGAAGATTAAGTGCTTTTGGAAAGTGTACCCTGTTATAAACAAAAGACAAGCACAATCTGGTAACTAAAAATGACTTCCTAAGAGGACAGAGATGTACTTTTTCTTCCCCCCTCAGTCCTCCTGATTTTTAAATGTCTGATCTCAAATATTCACCTTCATGAAGCATCTACTAACCTTTTCCAAATCAGCACAATCTCTTCCTTCTTTGAGCTCTGTATAAGTTATTTAAAGAGTATATAAGTTAATATTAAATTTTGCTATGTTTCATAGTGTTATATCCAATCAGGACTTATCTTGGGAAGTATAAATTAAGACAGAGACATTTGGCAGAATTTCAAGAGACTGGCCACGTGGAATTCTTATTTTTTTTTATTTTTATTTTTTTTTTGAGACGGAGTCTCACTCTGTTGCCCAGGCTGGAGTGCAGTGGCGCGATCTCGGCTCACTGCAAGCTCCGCCTCCCAGGTTCACATCATTCTCCTGCCTCAGCCTCATGAGTAGCTGGGATTACAGGCATGTGCCACTACGCCCAGTTAATTTTTTGTATTTTTAGTAGAGACAGGGTTTCACCGTTTTAGCCGGGATGGTCTCGATCTCCTGACTTCGTGATCCGCCCGCCTCGGCCTCCCAAAGTGCTGAGATTACAGGCGTGAGCCACTGCGCCCGGCCAGAATTCTTTATACGAAGGAAGTCAACCCACATGCCAGGCCAAATGTAATTCAGAGAAAGGTTTTCATAATGATTTTATAAGTGCCAAAAATACAATAGTTAATACTTAAATAGCATGTACTATATGCAAGTTCTCTGCTCACCTTAATTCATCTAATTTTCTTTGTGATCCTATGAAATAAGGACTGCTATTATCCTCATTGTATAGATGGCATAGCCGAGGCACAGAGATGCTAAACAGCTTGCTTAAAGAAGTAGCAGAGTCAAGATTTGAACCCAAGCAGTTGGCCTGGCTCCAAAATCCATGCTCTTAACTGGTAAGTCTTAACTGCCTATTACATAATTTTTAAAAATCCTGGTTTACAAATTCCACTCTTCTCCTGCCAAAATACCATAACCTCTCACATGACAATGCTAACGAGGGTAGACAAAAAAGAATAGAGTCAGGAAAGTTTTTTCCTTTCCCTCTATCCTGGGATATCTCTAAGTCTGTAAATTCTTGAATGCCTGGTATTTCCTGCTTTTTAAGGTAACAGTTATACATTCATTAATACTAAAGGATCTAGGACTCTGCTATACATCTTATTGGCACATATCAACTATCAAACATCTTGAAATATCTATATATATATATTTATATAGATAGATATGATATAGCTGTGGAATGAGTCCCAGGTCCAGAACTATGTTTATTAAGGTAATTATTCTAACCCAATTATGACAGAGGGTAAGGCAGATATATATCAACTCATTCACTTTCCTTTGAAAAGTTCCTTTAGTAAAAAATGGGGAAAAGAGCTAATTTAAAGACTGTCTGCCCTTCGTGAGTTTACCAGTCATCCTATTTTATTATTTTTCATTTCTCTTTGATGAATACAATTATAAGTATGATGAATATATAATTATTTGTATTTCTTCCCGTTTTCCTTACTGGACTGAACAACTGAAGGGCACGAGTGTATCATATCATAATTCCACATTGCTTTGCACAATGCTGTGTCCCCTAAAGATATATTGAATTTGATTGATTAAAGACATTAAGTAGATGTTGCATCTGTCAAGGTTTGAGCAGAAAATAGAACAAAAATTAATAATAAGAATCAAGAGGAAATAGAAAAAATGTAAAGAAAGAACTGTGTACAGAGATGTGGGTTTGGGCAGGATGATGCAACATACACAGATGTTATGGGCTGAATGTTTGTGTCACCCTAAATTTCCTGTTGAAATCCTAGCTCCCAATATGATGATATTAGGAGATGAGGTCTTTTGTAGGTGATTAGGTCACGAAAGCAGAGCCCTTGTGAATGGTATCAGTGCCCTTATAAAAGAGACATCTTGTCTCCTTTCGCCACCTAAGGATACAAGATGGCAGTCTGCAACCCAGAAGAGGCCCCTCACCAGGAACCGACCATGGTAGCACCTGTATCTTAGACTTCTGGATTCCAGAACTGTGAGAGAAAACATTTCTGTTTATTGAGTCACCCATTTTATGGTACTTTGATATAGTAGCCTGCAAGGACTAAGACAAGGGACTAGTAGGCACAGGAAGCTGTTACCTTCCCTAGATATGAAGGGAAAAGGAGAGGGTGTGGCTACTGGAATCTGGTGAGATCTATAACTATAGGAAAAAGGCTGCCTAGCAAAAGTTGTGAACTTGGGTCAGGGAACACAGCCACTGTGGAACTGTTACCTACCTAGAGAGAGAAAGAGAGCTTGTGGAACAGACACCTGGACCTCTTTCTCTTCCTGTAGTTAGGCCTCCTGGAAGAGCCTCCCATTGGCTGAACCAACTGGAAGCCAACAGACAGAGTAGAAACAGTTGAAGAGAAATCTGGAAGGGCACATGGAGAACATGCAGCAGAAGTTATATAACAAGGTTCATGCATTCGTTCAACAGCAATCGGTCACTTAATATGTGCAAAGCACCAGACACTGTCATGTGGGAGAAACAAAGATGAAAATGGCACTGTTCCCGTGGCAAGTGGTTATTTACATTTCGGAAAGGATTCCTAATGGATTGCAGTGAAAGAAAAGGTTTCAGTTTTTTAAGTGTTCCTAAAAGTATGTGCACATGTTTAAAATGGACTCGTAATGGAAAGCAATAGTTTGCTATTGTTGTTATTATTATTATGATTTTGAGACAGAGTCTCACTCTGTTGCCCATGCTGCAGTGCCGTGGCAGTGATCTCAGCTCACTGCAACCTCCACCTCCTGGATTGAAGCAATTCTCCTGCCTCAGCCTCCCAAGTAGCTGGGACTAGAGGCTGTGCCACTACGCCCGGCTAATTTTTTATTTTTTGGTAGAGATGAGGTTTCACCATGTTGACCAGGATGGTCTCGAACTCCTGACCTCAAGTGATCCACTGGCTTCTGCCTCTCAAAATGCTGGGATTACAGGTGTGAGTGACCACGCCTGGCCTAGTTTGCTATTCTGTCCTACTCACCACCAGTCTTTCTTCTTAGAGGCTGAATTTGCTTAGTTCTGATGGTAATCTCCAAATCTCTAAAAATATGCTTATACTTAAATTTTGGTTGGACACCTGTAGACACTATTAACTTCCTTTCATGGATTTTTCTCTGGAAAACAGCTTCAGAGAAAAGGCCTTCATTTAATAAGAGCAGCAGATCCCCCACCTATATAGATATAGTTCTCTACCCAATCATCCCAATTTGAGGTCACTACCAACTGAGAAACTGCACCCAGGCTTGCAGAGCCTCCGATCAGCTCTTAGTATCACATACTTTTGCTAAAATTTAATTTTAATTTTTTCATAGCAATAGATTAATAGTTTCAAAAATCAATTAGTATTACAATGCTTATAATGAAAAAAACAAGTCCTTGTTCCCTGTACTATTCCATTTTCATTTTCCTTTAGACAAAGGTACTATTTTCAAGTCTGTTAGCTATTTCTTCTAATACTTGTCGCTATATATATATATATATATATATATATTTTTTTTTTTTTTTTTTTTTTCTGGGGGACAGAGTCTCGCTCTGTTCCCCAGGCTGGAGTGCAGTGATGCGATCTTGGCTCACTGCAAGCTCCACCTCCCAGGTTCATGTCATTCTCCTGCCTAGGCCTCCTGAGTAGCTGGGACTACAGGCGCCCGTCACCATGCCCGGCTAATGTTTTGTATTTTTAGTAGAGATGGGATTTCACCCTGTTAGCCAGGATGGTCTTGATCTCCTGACCTCATGATCCGCCCGCCTCGGCCTCCCAAAGTGCTGGGATAACAGGTGTGAGCCACTGTGCCTGGTCTGTCACTACGGTTTTAAATATATACTGCTAACATTTAGATACATACACATCAAAAATATTCATAGCAGTATATAGATAGCATTATGTTTACAAAATGCTTTTGTTTTTGTTTACAAAATTTTGTTTACAAAATTATTTTGTAAAAGAAAATAAAATTCTTTATTTTTCTTTTTTCTTAGCCTGTATTTCTTCTGCCTTTTCATTCCAATATCTTCATACCTCTAGCTGACATTTCAGCTAGAAATGTCAATACCTTAAGGATTAACCAATCATAGTAGAGCAAAAGGAATGTATCATAATGCCCACAAGTATTTAATACTTGTACTCTGGAGATATACATAAACTACATTAACAAATTTATGTTGTTTGTTTTAGGAAATTTTAAGAAACTATTGATTTAAAGATAGACTTGTATATGAACATTTCATCGAAAGTTATTTTGCTTTCATATTCCTATTTATTAGTTTATATGCGTTTTCATTCTTCTCCAATATTGTATTCACTCTTTTTTTGATACAAGGTCTCACTTTGTTATCCAGGCTAAAGTGCAGTGGTGCGATCACAGTTCACTGCAGCCTCAACCTCCCAGTCTCAAGCCATCCTCCCTCTTCAGCTTCCTGAGTAGCTGGAACCACAGGTGCATGCCACCACAACAGGCTAATTATATTTTTGTAGAAATGAGGTCTCACTACATTGCCCAGACTGGTCTCAAACTTCTGGGCTCAAGCGCTTCTCCCACCTCAGCCTCCCAAAGTGCTAGGATTATAGGCATGAGCTATTGCACCTGGCCATATTCATTCTTTAAAAACACCCAATATTCAATTTATGACCTACTGTGACATGAAGATTATTTCTTCATTTTCTGCCTTTGCATTTTCTAAGTTTTTCTTCTTTTTAATTGAAATAAAAAATGTTACAGAATATATTTAGGATCCAAATGAAATACAAGTCTATGGGTACGTCCCTTTATCTCATTTGGATCCTGAATGTATTCTATAACACTTCATTTATTTTTTTTCCGGAAATATCTATATACTCTAGGTCTGTGTGTTCAACAAATTTGTAAGAAGAATATTATGTTCCAAAGTTGTTTTTAAAGAACCAATTCAGTTCCATTTCTGAATACCATATTTCCCTGTCATTACAAAAATCCTTTTGAAAGCATTCTTTCTACTAAATGATTTGGTATGGTGTCTATTTTGAGCATATGAGCAAGCACAATTATTTCTAAATCAGAGCAAAGCTACCGATGAAAATTCCTTTAAATTCTGTAAGCCTTTAGTAGAGTTCATATGGATGTCCTCATCACAGAACTAAGACAAGGCACTTCAATTCAAGAAGCTTATGGAATGGCACATACATAGTATAGGTAAATATAAGACAGATGGTATCGAGAGCCAAAATGTGTGATACAGGCAAGCAGTGCTTATAGGGTTTCAAAAAAAGAAAAAATGGAGATATCAGTGTGGGCTGAAGTCATTGAGGGGAGGTTCCATTGGAGAGCCTTGAGCAGGGAGAGTAATCAGGAGAGGACACTGAGAACAAGAGACAGTACTGTGGCAGGGGTGAATGGGGCAGGGTAGGGGAGTTGGGGAGAGCTGGTATTCTGGGAGATCAGGAAGACACAGACTTGTATACCTTGAGTTGGAGCAAAGAGAGCTAGAATCAAACCAATTAGGCAGGGTTACTGTGAAGTATGGCATTGGGGGTAATTTTGATCATAAGGATGTCTTACTACAGATGCTCCTGGGGACACACAAGCCTCATCTTTTGGTATGTTGGCCTTAGAAAAAATGTTGCATGCTGTGCACCAACAAAGTTTAGCCAGGACAAAGAATTCTGTATTTTGTGGAAATACAGAGTGGTTTGAAGTAGAGACAACTGAGTGCCTCAAAGATAGCACAGGGCAGGCAAGCTCCAGGTAAGAAAGACTTGTAGTTTTTCTGTGAATTTTCACAGGGTCAGCCCAGGTTGCTTCAGGGATATTTGTATCATTAATCCCCCTTGCCTCACCTGCCTCCCAACCCCATTTTCCCCCTTTCCTCTGTTGCATTCTGGTCATGCCTAGAAGATTTAGAAAAGACTAGAACTGTGTTTGGAGAGCCACTCACACCAGATTTGTGACTAGTCATGCACAATTCATTAGATTTTATGTTTATACCATAATGGTGAGGCTGCAGATGCTGATATGAAAGCAATATAAATATATTTTAAAGTGCTTTCAACTAGTGCAAACTTTGAGTTGCTAAGACCATACAGAGTAAAAATAAACATCATGGGAGTGAGGATTCTCTGTATTTTCTTCCCTGTAGGCTGAAACAGATCAATTTACTAAAAAGCAGTTTATCAAAAGATTTGTTTGCTGGAAAACCAATTTGCAGAGCACCGGTTTGCCAAATAGTGATTTATGGACTAGCAATTAGCTGATTGAGTAATTTATTAAAGGACCTATTTGCTGAATTATCAATAGAGTAAAAACTTTTTCTATTAACTATTACAGCAGAATGGCATATTAACTCATTCTGTCAATAAAAGTGCAAAGACAATGTGGTATCTAATTTTTCTTATATGCATCCCCTCCCTGACTCCCACTCTCTTGGGTAGTGTGGGCCAGGAGAACCACAAGTAAGGATTTATCATTCTATTCTGATTTCAGTGGTTTCCTTTCAGTCTCTGACTTTCCAGTAAGTGTTTCATCGTTCACAGTTCTTTGCCCAACGCCTTGTCCCTGGCAAAGGTGGCTCTTGGGGTCCTGGTCTTATGTTCTTGAGGCAATGGCGGGGAAAGAGAGGGGACTGTGATCTGTGAGTGGATCTTTGTGTTCCCTGGCTTCTGCCGAAATAATGGCCCCCTTCCATCTTGTCACTGCTCCTCCTGCTGGCTCCCACTGCTGAAGTTTACTGATGAAGCAGGCGACCTTGTGGTCTAGTTTCTCTTTGTCTTGTCTTCTCTGAGGTATTGATTGATTCAGACCCACCTCAGTGGTCAGGGATGTGGCGTATTCCCCCTGACATCTGGCTGTGAACTCCCATTTGGTTCTCACTCTGGGTAGTTGCCCTGTAGACATGGCTCACACTGTAGGATGAGCCCGAGAAACCTACCAGTCAGCACCATTAACCCCTTTGTGTCCTACCACATGCCACACGGAGCGACAGCAACTTTCCACATCCCCAGGAGCTCGGGAAGACTCAGCAATGCCCCAATGCCATGTGAGCTTATAACCCTTCCAGGTTTACTCTGAAGTGGCTGGAGCTGCTGAGAGGACGATTCATATGATTGTGCCCCTCTGGAATTGTGCGATGCAGGGGCTAGAGGTAGCTCTGTGAAGTCTGCAGCTTTCTCTTCAGCCTGTCTAGCTTGCTCTTCTTTGATAGCCTAGAAGTCAGAAGTCAGATAACAAATACTTGAAGTCTCGCTTTCTCTATTTCTGTCCTCTTCTCTTCTCCATAATCTCCTAGTGTCTGAAAGAGGCCAAATTGTCACTTCCCCCTGGCTTGTTAGAACTTCTCCTCCATTCTGTCCTTTCCTGAAGGGTATTCTCACTCCTCTCCATCCTTCTCTGGGGGCTATAATGACAGAATGGCTCTGAGCCTGAGTCAGAACTTAATTTACTGGAGAGAAGAAAGGAAAAAAAAAAAAACCCACCCTATCAGCTTGATATTTTCAAGCTTCATTTTCATGACATTTTCTCCCTAATCCCCTCCCTCCACACAGTTGGATATGTGGGGCTGACTGCCTGTGGAGGGAGCAGACTTTACAGCGAGACTTGAGGTTACACAGAGGGAAGTGCCCCGGTGGGGCCACATCAGGAGAGAGGAACACGAGGAAGCCACAAAAAATCATCAGCCATTGACTCCAGTTGCTGATGTGGCAGTGTGACATGAAGCAAGGAACGTGTTGGTAAGAGAGCCACAGGCCATGTCAAGTCTGGTACCCATCTCCTCACAGGATTTATATGGAGATGCCATCTTGGTGAGGAGGCTGGGGAGGAACATCTGAGGGGCAGCATGTCCCTGAAAGAGCCATTTGTACTGAAAAGAAACGGTTGAAACTGAAGAGATTAAGATATGTCAGGGTGGGTGAAGATTAGAAAAATAAGAAAGCTACATTTACTTTTCACATTTGAAAGTAGTTTGAGTGAACTTGTACAATGACTTTAAAAGTTTATAGCCATTCACTTTTCATAGATGCTACCCCATGTTCAGTGCACTTTTTGGAATAACAATTTATTGGTTAGTTTTAATTTCTGGCATTGTGCAGGTCACAAATATCAAAGATTTTTTTTTCTTTTAAGGAGGGCGTTGGCGTCTTTATCCCAAAGTATTTTCCGTTCAGTCTTTTGGCTTTCCTAATGCACTTAATTAATGACTTTGCTTTCTGGAGTGGGACAGAAGGCAGCAGAATCACAATGGTGTCCAGGCAATTGTGTCTGGGGTGGTTTTCCCACATTTGTGTACATACCATCTGCTTTGTGTGTGAGCACATTCACACATACACTCTCCGGTCTACTTCAACTCTGAGATCCCACTTTATTTTTAGGTTCCTAGGGGCATGTTAATCTTCACATATCCAAGATAGTTTAAAGGGCAAGGCAAGGCAAGACTGACCATTTGTGTATATACATTCAACGTTGATGAAGTGCTTACGTATCTGAAATGTGAAAGAGCTTGGTTTTGCTTTATGCCATGTTAAGGTAGAGGCAAGCAGAGAAAGGTTCTTCTCTTCTGTGCACAATATCTTTTAGTTCCTGTACTTTGCTGTCCCCTCTCAAAAAGTCATCTCTGAATATTAAAACTTCATGGAAGTTTGAACCACGCTGACACTAGATGAGAAAATGATACCAAAATGGCTGAACTATTGAGTCTGGCATCAACAAGAGTGAGTCCAAAGATTGTGTCTTATCTAGGAAACAGCAGATTTGATTTTTTTCCCAAGCAAAACACAAAGCTGAATTAGAATTTAACAAAAATTTATTGGCTAGTACTAAGTGTAAGGTGGTGTGCTGGGCACCAGGTGGAGGAGTTTTCACAGCGCTGTTGGACAATCAACAGGTAACCAATGGACAGGTGACTCAGAAAGCTCATCACCAACTGTCCAGGTTTGCTTGGGACTGAGGGTGTTCCCAGGACGTGTGGCTTTCAGAGCTAAAACTGGCAAAGTCGTTGCCAAACCAGGATAAGTTGGTCACCCTACTTATCAGACAACCTCAGCTCCAAATTCTATGATTTTAACCCCAAACCTCTCCTGGATCACAATAACCTGTGATATTTAAAGTGTTATTGGACCTGTAGATACTTGCTTTTTGCTAAGCAGATAAGAATTTTTTGCAGGAAAGAATTCTGGTCTTTGGAAAACTGGTTATGCTGCTTACTAGAGCACATGAACTCATACTGTTTTATGTATGTCATTCATAATTAATCTTTGGACTTTATTACGTAAAATGAAAATAATCATCACACTCATTTGTTGTGAGGATTCAGTGAAATAATGGGAGAGATGGTATTTTTCATACTTTAAAGTACAATGCAGATGTGAGATGCTATTAATTCAGACATGCTCCTGTAGCAATAATAGAATAATACAAAACAAAAAATTCATTTTTTTCAATCTCTTATGATAAAGTTTCCCCCTCAACATGTTTTATAATTTAGCAGAATTAAAAATATTTGAAGATACAGTGAAGCACAAGGTATTATTGTACTACCATCTTGAGGGCATATTGTGAACTACACTTGTATAGTTTAAATTGTTTTTCAAAAGCAGTGGTGTTATGTTTTAAATGTATCAGCAACAGTAATTAAGACCATTGGCATAGAGTCTGAAGGCCTCATTAAAAAGCTACTAGTCAATTAGTCGTAAGGAATCACATCAAAAATGACTAGCACCAGTCACAGAGCTACCCTTATGAATGAGGCTGGTCTTCTGGAGTGATTAACTGTTAAGACTGGAAGGGACATTAGAAGTCAGTTCTTGCAGATGACTTCCTGTCTGCTTCCTGTGCTCACTTGGGGATTTAGCAACAGGAAGAGTAACAGATTTAGGCCTGAGAGATGCCCAGGAAGAGGGAATAGGCAATCTCTGGCACAAAAGACCGCAGACCTCCGGGCTCGACACGCATATATCATCTATGTATCTATATGTGAATGAATGAATGAATGAACAAATGAAGCTCTTGTGTCAGGGTCTTTTTTTTTGACTCCAGGCTCTCTCTGAGTTCAAGGTAGAAATCAGAGAATCATGCTTATAGCCTCCCATCCTGGGAATATGAGTGCTGGCCAGTGTCCTTCTACCTAATGAGATGGGAAGGTAGCCTTCAGAAGACTGGAATTGGAGGAAACTCCTTTTAAATCATTCTCTGGCTTCCTTGGGCTCCATAAGCTGTGCCTCCTAAGGAATCTAAGCAGTATCAAATAAAAGAATCAAAGGATTCAATACTGAGTTGGGAGAATGTTTGTTGGGAGGAGGAGAGGACAGGAGAGGAGACAAAAGTTAAGAGTTGTGCTTTTGTTTAGCTAACTCAATCCCTTGTGTCACACATTAGAACTTTACAAAGATTCTTTGCTTGGCCAAACTTTAGTCAGGCTTCTGAGCTTCTTCCTAGGCCCATCTGTGTACTTCCTTGTAAAAATACAGGTGTAGCAAAGAACTTGCTATGTCAGTTTAGCAAGAATCCTTCATCCTTGACCTCTGATCATCCTTGATCATTCTCCACCATCTTCCGGATGATGTCTGATCAGCCTGGCTGGTCTTCAGCAAGAATCCTGTTAGATTGGTTTAGCCAGAATCCCTCTTACCCCTGATGCTTCCTCTCAGTAATTTCCCATCCTCTGACCCCCACCTTGCTCCCTGGCTATAAATTCCCACTTGCCCATGTTGTTTTCAGAGTTGAACCCAGTCTCTCTCCCACACTGCAAGATCCCATTGCAGTGGTCCCTGTACCTACCATGATGGTCCTGAATAAAGTCCGTACCATATTTTGACAAGTATCATTTAATATTATACATTTTTAACAAGCTTCAAAAGATGTGGCTGCCTTTCCCCCCAACTCTCATGTTCTACTCAATCTGTGCAGAGTCCTTTTTTCACTGCCACCCTTCTAAGACATACCAGCTTGCCTTTCAGGATAAAGGTTCTCAGATCTATTTCCTTCCTGTCTGGAATTGTTGCACTTTGACCTGATGTGCCATGTCTAGAGTGGACAAGTGGCTCCTGAATATTTTCTTCAGAAATATTATTTCTCTGAGCTTCAAGTCAGTGACTAGTAAAATAAAATTACAAAAAGAGAGATATTATTTCTCACATCCACTACAATTTTGTCAGCCAAAATGACTAATAATATCAATTACTGGTGAAGACATGGAGCACCCGGGATGCTCTGACATTGCTGTTGGAGTATAAAATAGACAACTGTGGAAAATTATTTCCAATAAAATTAAATATACACCTATTCTATAACACGGAAATTTTAGATTATATTCTACTTCTAGATAGATATCTAGAAGAAATGAGTACATATGTCCACAAAAAGAACGTTCACAGCAACCTTATTCATAAAAGCAAAAACCTGGAAACATACAAATATCCATCAACTGGACAATGGATAAACAACTGTGGTCTATTTATACAATGCAGTCTCAATAGTAACAAAAGGACAAACTACTGATGCATGAAACAACATAGATTATTCTCAAAAACCTTACGCAGAAGTCAGACACAAGAGTTCATATTGTATGGTGCCATTGACACGAAGTTAAAGAACAAGCACAATTAATCTGTGGGCACAGAAATCATGATATTGTTTACCTTTTGTAGGGGAATGTTGACTTTATAGGGTCACGAGGAGAACTTTGTAGAATGAGATCAAAGTTTTTACATATTGGCCGGGTACAGTGGCTCATGCCTGTAATCTCAGCACTTTGGGAGGCTGAGGCGGGCAGATCACTTGAGGTCAGGAGTTTGAGACCAGCCTGGCCAACATGGCAAAACTTCATCTCTACTAAAAATACAAAAATTAGCCTGGGCTGTGATGCACGCCTGTAATCCCAGCTATTCAGGAGGCTGAGGCATAAGAATTGCTTGAACTCGGGAGGCAGAGGTTGTAGTGAGCCGAGATTGTGCCACTGTACTCCAGCCTAGGTGACAGTGAGACTCTCTCTCTCTCTCTCAAAAAAAAAAAAAAGTTTTTATATCTTGATTTAGTGGTGATCACATGTTGGTGTATAGAAATTGCAAAATTGTTAAGCAATAAGATTTGTACATTTTATACTTCATGTAAATTATGGCTCAAAAAAGTACCGTTAAAATCTCCTTTCCTTTCCTTCAACTCTTCTACCAATTAGAATTCCATTTAGGTTTACAAGCTCCTCTTTTTAGATCAGACTGATAGGGTTAGGTCAGCCTGGAGTAGTTTGAGGAAGCAGGCGGGAGGTAGGAAATTTCCAAAGGCAGCCGCCTCCACTTTGTAACTTCAGTCAGGAGTCAAGTGGTAGCAACTGCTTCAAATGTCACAAAAGAACATCTCCACCTACTCCTTCTGTACCCGGATGGATGTGGCTAGAGAAGAAACACAGCTGTGCTAATTTAGTCTCATATTACATTTTTCCCCAGAAGTCTCAAGTGGGCCCTCTGCAGATCCTTGCAATTCTATTATATTTCATGAGTAAATTTACTTTCCTATTTCCAAAAATTATTTCATGCCCTAACTCTCTCTCTTCAAATCAACAGCACCCTCTCAGCTCTGACTTTGTTTCTTATTTCATTGAGAAAATAGAAGCAATCAGAGGAGAACTGCCTCATCCTTCCACCACCAAGTAGATCCGACTACCTGTATTTGTACTCACACAACCTGACTTCACTCCCGTTTCAATGCATCAGTGATTATCAACACGAGCTATATGTAGAATTTTTAAAATGCTGATGCCAAAATCCCACTTATAGAGATTCTGAATTAATTAATCTACTGTGGGACATCTATTTTTTTCTTTCAAAAAAAATCTCAAGGGATTTTAATACACCAGTGGCATTTAGAAACCGGAATTTAAAATTCCTGTTCGAGTCCCTACCTAAGGGCAAGTCCCCTACTTATAGAGTAGCTCCTACTCTCTCTCTCACCTTCTCAAAACTTTGTTCCTTCAACGAGCTCCCCTCCTTCCTACATGATCAATATTTCTCTCCTGGCTAGATAAGTCCCATCAGTATACAAATATACTCTATTGTCTTAATAATCCTTCTTTCTTGGCTCCACCTTTTTCTCCAGCTGCTCTCCCTTACACCAAAACTCCTTCCAGTAGTTGTCTAATAGTGGCTATCTACATCCCATAACCTCCAATTTTCCCATTAACTTACATTTGTCTCTGTCATTCAACATTAAAATCATCAACAACCTACATGTTGGCAAACTCAATGACTTCTTTTTTTTCTTTTTTTTTTTTCTTTTCGAGACGGAGTCTTGCTCTGTCATCCAGGCTGGAGTGCAGTGGTGTGATCTTGGCTTACTGCAACCTCTGCCTCCTGGGCTCAAGCAATTCTCCTGCCTCAGCCTCCAGAGTAGCTTGGATTATGGGCATGTGCCACCATACCCGGCTAATTTTTGTATTTTTAGTAGAGATAGGTTTTCGCCATGTTGGCCAAGCTGGTCTCGAACTCCCAACCTCACGTGATCCACCAGCCTTGGCCCCCCAAAGTGCTGGGATTACAGGTGTGAACCACTGAGCCCGGCCCCAGTGACTTCATTTTAAGCTTTGACTTATTTCACTTTTCAGCAACATTTAGCACAGTTGATTTTTCTTGAACACCTTTTCACTAGGCTAGAGCATCACTATCATCTTTCTTTCTTGTGAGTGCTTCTTCTCAGACTTCTTTGCTAGCCCCTCTTTTCCTAAAGCTTTAAACCCCAGGTGATGCTCTGGCTCAGGGCCTGCCCCTAATCTTCTCCAGCCACATTGTTTCTCAGGGGATTCTCATCCATTTCCATATGTGGGTAGCTCACACAGATGTTTCTTGAACTCTCATCTCATCTCTTTTCTAAGAGCGAAGCTCATATCTCCTTGCCTCTCTAACATCTCAATTTGGGTTTCACATAGGCACACAAGTTCTCATTTCTCCACAACCATGCCATCCCACAACTTGCAACCTGCAAATTTTCCACATCTTAGTAAATGGCATCTGAGTCACTGAGACCAAACTTTTTTAGTAGCATCCTTTATTCCTTTTTTCCATCACTTTATATCCAACTCACAAACAAATTTAGATTACTTTCTATTACCACTTCTCCTCATATCCCATTGTCACCAGTCTTATCCATGCCATCATCTTCTCTTATCTCGGCTATTTTAACACTGTCTTAACTCTGCTTCCACTTTTGCTCTACAGTCTGCTCCCACACAGCAGCCAATAAATCTTTAAAATATGAATCAGATCATGCTACGCCTAAGCTCCCCCATGCCCTCCCCTAAGGGCTTCCCGTAACACTTGGAATCAAATCCACACTCTTTAGCATGACCTGCAAAGTCTCACATTTGCTACCCTTCCTACCAGTCTCCTTTTCATTCACTCTGCTTCAGCCACATGGATTTATGTGTATCCCCCATAAGGCCAAGCTTGTTTCTCCCTCAGTCATTGCTTCTGTCTCAGTCATTACATCTTTTGTCTCTTTCCCTAAAAAGTTCTTTCTAGACGTCTTCATATGTCTGGCTCTGTCACATTGTCCTGGATTCTGCCTCCATGTTGTCTTCTCAAGAAAGCCTTCTCTAATCACCCACTGCACAGTAGAGGGAAGAATATTTATTTATATTGTTTACTGCTCTCTTCCCTAGGACTTGACACAAAGGCAGCTCTCAGTGAATAGCTGTTTAATGAATGAATGTTTTGTGCTGCCTTTAGCATGAGGGCCTTGGTATCCATCCTAGGATATAAGACACAAGGTGGCTGTGTATCTGTAGGAAACAGACAAGTGGTGTGAAGAGAGTTTAATTAAAAAAAAATGTGAAAAATGCGGACAGGATATAGGGAAACCACAAGAGATAGTGTGGCACTCCAAGAATATTAACCATGGGATGCCTTTACAACTCTTAGGGAACAGAACCTAGAGAGAGGGTTGCATGGGGAGGACCATCTGCCAAGAGTTGAGACATTCAATCACTGCATGTAGTCAGCCAACTGTGACCCTGCAGGGAGACAGTGTGACACATGTCCTGATTTCATTGTCTTTCTCCTCCCTCCTTCCTCCTGTCAGGCTCCCCTTTGACAGACACATTTGGAAGCCAAAGGGCAAGGGAGCCCACTGACAGAATTCACATGGTTCATCCTCCTGGGGCACACGCAAGTTGGAAAAGATTAGAGATAGATCTGGAGGAGCAGAAGAATAGCTAACACTCATGCCCGGAGTTGGAAAGTAGCTTATTTCCCCCTAGTAGACAGGTTGACTAAGTATTTAAACGGCTGCTTATTGTTAAGAACACATTATGCTTTTTAGAGTTTGTCTGCCCCTTGCATGGTGAGCTGCTTGAAAGCAGGCATCTCTCAGTCATGGATCATATGCACAAAGTACAGTTGACCCTTGGTATCTGAGGGTTCCACATCCATGAAGTCAACCAACTGTGGCTTAAAAATATTCAGAAGGAAACAATAAAAAATACAAATACAATAACAAAAATAACAGATAAAAACAATATAGTATAACAACTATTTACATAACATTTACATTGTGTTAGGTATTATAAGTAATCTAGGGTTGATTTAAAATATATGGGAAGATTGCATAGGTTATTTGCAAATACTATACTACAGCATTTTATGTTAAGGGACTTAAGCATCTGCAGGCTTAGTATCTGTGGGGGTGGTGGTGCAGGGAACCAATCCTTGGTGGATGCCAAGGGATGACTGTATGTGGTGAAGCTATCCAAATATCCTTTAGAATGGTAATAATTTTCCAAACAGTTTCATGAAATTCTCTTATCAGTGGTTCTTTAAATTTGTATAGAATTTTACTACTTATGAAGCTTTCATAATAGCTTGGAAGATCAGTAGGACAAATGTTATTATCTCTGCAGGGCTGATAAAGAAACTATGGACAGGGGTCCATGACTTGGTGCTACACGATGGGTGTAGCTGGAGGTAAAACCCAGAACTTTTGACTTAGAGTCTAATGCTCTGTACTATAGCATGCAGCCTTCTTTAGGGAGTCATTTCTGAGGGCTATTCCCACCCCTTCCTCCTGATAAGTGTATATAATTATTTCATTGTGGTTTTAGTTTGCATTTCCTTAATATGCTCATTAGGCATCTGTAGATCCTCTTTGCTGAAATAGTTCTTCAATCTTTTGCCTATAATTTTCATCAGTTTGTTTGTTTTCTTTTTATTGAGATTCAAGTATTCTTTATATATTCTGGATATCAATGTTTCGTCAGGTATGTATTTTACAACATTTTCTCCCAGTCTGTGGCTAGCTTTTAATTTTTTAATGTTAATACCTTCAGAAGGCAGAAGTGTTTAATCCATTGTATCTTTCTTTCTTTTTTTTTTTTTTTTCAGGGTCTCACTCTGTTGCCCAGGCTGGAGTGCAGTGGCACAGTCTCAGCTTACTGCAGCCTCCACCTCCTGGGCTCAAGCAGTTCTCTTGCCTAAGCCTCCTGAGTAGCTGGGATTACAGGTGTGTGCCACCATGCCTGGCTAATTTTTTGTATTTTTATTAAAGATGGGGCTTCACCATGTTGGCCGGGCTGGTCTTGAACTCCTGACCTCAAGTGATCCATCTGCCTTGGCCTCCCAAAGTGCCGGGATTACAGGCATGAGCCACCATGCCCGGCTTAATCCATTGTATCAATGTTTCTTTTTTGATTTGTGTTTTTGGTGTGTATCTAAGAAATCTTTGTCTAACTCATTATAAATATTTTTCTATATTTTTTCTTAGAAGTTTTTATAGCTTTAGATTTTACATTTGTGTTGCAAGTTTTGAGTTAATTTTTTAGTGTGATGCAAGGTATAGGTCAAGATTCATTTTTTGCATATGGATGACCAAGTGTTCCAGCACCAGTTGTTGAAAAAACCAAACTTTCCATTAAGTTGCCTTGGCACCTTGGTAGGAAATCAGTGAACGCCATGTGTGTGCGTGTCTATGACTGGATTCTCTATTCTTTTCCATTGATCTGTGTGTCTGTCCTTTTGCCAATATTACCCTGTTTTTATTATTGTAGTAGCTGTATATTAAGTCTTGATTCAGGTAATACGGTTCTCCAATTTTGTTCTTTTTCAAATAGTTTTGGCTATTCCAGTTTCTTTTCTTTTCCATATGAATTTGGAATTAGGTTTGTCAATTTCTACAAAACATCCTGCTAGGATTTTGGATGCTTTGGGTAATACAGACACTTTAACAATATTGATTCTTCTGATCCATGAACATGGAATATCTTTCCATTTTTGTGTGTGTCCTCTTCAATTTCTTTCACTAATGTTTTATAGTTTTCATTGTAGAGATCTTTCACTTCTTTGGCTAAGTTTATTCCTAGGTATTTTATTTTATTTGTAGCTGCTGTAAATGGGATTACATTCTTGATTCTTTTTCAGATTGTTTGCTGTTGGTACATAGAAATGCTACTGGTTTTTGTATGTTAATATTGTGTCCTGCAACTTTACTGAATTTGTTTATCAATTCTAATAGTTTTTTGGTGGAGTCTTTAGGTTTTTCTAAATACAAGATTATATCATCTGCAAACAAGGAGAATTTGACTTTTTCTGTTTTATTTGGTTGATCTTTATTTCTTTCTCTTGTCTGACTGTTTTAGCTAGTACTTCCAGTACTACATGGATGACAGTTACGAAAGTGGGCATCCTTGTTGTGTTCCATATCTTAGAAGGACTTTCAGTTTTTCCTCATTTAGTAAGATACTACCTGTGGGTCTATTACATTGTGTTGCAGACCCTGTGGGTCTGCTATTATTGTGTTGAGGTATGTTCCTTCTATACTCAGGTTTTTTATTTTATTTTTATTTTTTTATCATGGCACATTGTTGAATAGTATTGAATGCTTTCTCAGCATCAATTGAAATGATCATATGGTTGATCATTTCAATTCTGTTGATGATATGATATAATCACATTGATTGACTTGCATATATTGAACCATCCTTGCATCCCTGAGATAAATCCCACTGGATCATGATGAATGATCTTTATCTTTGATTAATTTGATCAGTTTTTATAGTTTTCAGGATATAGATCTTAATGCATATTTTGTTGAATTTTATCTAATTATTTCAATTTTTGGTGCTGTTTCAAATGATACTTTTTAAAATTTCAGTTTCTAATTGTTCATTTCTAGTACATAGATGTATACTTGATTTAAAAAACATTGACCTTGTATCCTATGACCTTGCTAAATTTGCTTATTAGATGTAGTACCTTTTCGTAAATTCTTTGGGATCTTTTACATAGACAATTATATCATTTGCAAATAGAGAAGTTTAATTCTTCCTTTTCAACCTGTTTGCTTGTAATTTCCTTTCTTGCTTTATTTCACTAGCTGGGAGCACCAACACATTAAAAAGTATATGTAATAGCTTTATTGAGAGAATCCACATACTATATGATTTATCCATTCAGTGGTTTTTAGTATATTCACAGAGTTGTGCAACCATCACCATAATCCATTTTATAACATTTTCATCACTCTTAAAGAAACCCTATACTCATTAACCTTCAATTCCCATTTCCCCTGCAACCTCCCTACCCCCTATACTAGGCAACTAGCAATCTACCTTCTGTCTCTACAATTTGCTTATTCTGGATATTTCACATAATTTGAATGATATAATATGTGGCTGAGTTCTTTCACTTAGCATAATATTTTTAAGGTTTATTTATGTTGTAGCATGTATCAACACTTCAATCCTTTTTATTGCCATTATTATTTTGTTGTATAGGTATACCACATTTTATTTCTCCATTCATCAGTTTCTTGACATTTGTTTTTTTCTAATTTTTGGCTATTATAAATAATACTGCTATAAATGGTTGTGCACAGAGTTTTGTATGGACATATGTTTTCATTTGTCTTGGGTATATACCTAGGGTGAATTTGCTGAGTCATATGGTGACTCTCTGTTTATCTCTTGAGGAACTGCCAAACTGTTTTCTGAAGCAGCTACATTATTTTACATTCCCACTTGCAGTACACTAGAGCTTCAATTTCTTCACATTCTAGACAGCTGTGCTATTTTCTGTCTTATATGATAGCTCCAGTAAAATTTTAATAGGAATGGTAAAAGTGGACATAGCTACCTGTTCCTCTTCTTAGAGACAAAGTATTCAGTCTTTCACCATCAAGTGTTATATTACCTATAGGCTTTTTGTAGATGCCCCTTATCATTTTTTTGGAAGTTTCCTTTAACTCCTAGTTGCTGGGAATTCAAATTTAATTCCTAGCTTGTTCATTAAAAAAAATTATGAATGGTTATTGAATTTTATCACATGCTTCCCCCCACCTATTGAGATTATCATATGATTTTCTCCCTGGTTTCTTGATATAGGGAATGACATTGATTCTTGAAAGTTGTCATGTATTCCTGGCATGATCCTCCCACTGGTCTGGCTGTATTGTCGTCTGTCTGTCTATCTATCTATCTATCTGGTTGTATTTTACTCACTAGTGTTTTGTCAACAATCCTTTTGAATATCTTGGCGATTGTTTTGAATTTTCATTAGCTCTTTTATTCTGTTGTTGTTTTTCTAAGAATACTCTATCTTGTTTGTTGAGGATGCAATATCCTTCCAAATGTACTAGAGTATAATTAGAACTATCTCTATTTTCTCCAGTGTCAGTGTTTCTGATTTGCTTGTTTGACAGTCTTTCTCTTTCAAGTTGTAGACTCTCCTCAAATATCTAGTGATCCTTGTTTGTTTGTTCCTAGTTAAGAATGAGCTGGTTAAAGCTGATTGTCATTTGACTTATGGCTTCATCTTTGGGTAAATGTATGAGGAGCACAGAATTGGTTCTGACATTAGAATTTTGTGGCATAATAGGCTTTAAACTATCCACCCAGCTGTTCTTTAACATTGTGCCAATTTTTAGAAGAACTTTTCAGTGCCACGACCACTCTCTCCTATATACTCATGAAACAAAGCTACTATATGTCCAGTAAGTGCATAATCTTTCTTTTGCTTCAGTTTGATGTTTTCTAAGCATTTTATCTCTCAGTAGAAGATGATATCTTGCTCTGTAACAAGTCATACAATTGGCTCAGCTCAGTGAGAGACTTCCCATAGCAATATGTAGCAAAAATAAAAATTTCATCTTGATTAAAATTTGAAAGAAATGTGCAATTGTACCAATGTTCTAATGAATTTGTAGAAATCCTTTCTAAATCTGAGAAAAGAAAACACAAAAGAAGTTGATTTCTGAATTGGGGATGGGAAGAGGGTTATTTTTAAGTAGAGTGGGCTGCTGAAGGAGGTGGAAGAGGCAAGCCTGGATCAGGTGCCACAGTCAGGTTTCTGAACATTTGGGGGCAATGTGAATGCTGGCCCCACACTTCACCTCTCTCACTTGGGGTGAGTACTCCTCTCTTCACCCATATGGAGGATGGGTTCTGATATAGATAAGTGACAGAATGGAATCCCTAGAGATAGACAGTGTACTGAGACGGAATTTAGTAGGACAGTTAAGGGGATTTGTTAAAAAAAAAAAAAAAAAGAATTGAATGCAGCCAGGTGCAGTGGCTCATGCCTATAATCCCAGCACTTTGGGAGGTCAAGGCAGGCAGATCTCTTGAGCCCAGGAGTTCAAGACCAGCCTGGGCAACATGGCAAAACCCTTTCTTTACCAAAAAAAAAAACCCAAAAAAACAAAAATTAGCTGGGCATGCTGGCACATGCCCATAGTCCCAGCAACTCGGGAGACTGAGGTAGGAGGATCACCTGAGCCTGGAGAGGTAGAGGTTATAGTGAGCTGTGATCACACCACTGCATTTCAACTTAGGCAACAGAGTGAGACCCTGTCTCAAAAGAAAAAAAAAATCGAATGGAAACAAATTCTCCATGGGAAAATTTTCTACATCATGTAGCTTCTTCTTTTTCTCTCTTCCTTCTTAGACACCTAGTGCAGTAGATGCATTTGTGATAGCTTTTCCTTAGGCATATTATTTCACTTTAAACAGGAAGTTTAAAGGCATAGTGACCCAAGATCACAGGCATAGTGACCCAGGATCACATAGAATGAGAGATAAGTTGACTTCTGCAGTTATGCGCAAGCTAGAATAATACCTCATATCTATGAAGCCAAACTTAGACTTTCCACCATGTTACAGTTTCCTGCATTAAAAATAATATAGACTTTCACCATGTGGAAGAATTTCTTCATAGGAAAGTTTATCTTGCAGAGTCAAAGGGTAATAGCTGAGGCCCAAGAACCGTAAACTTAGAAATCAGCAGTGGTATTTTCTGGCATCTATTTTAATTTATGGATCTTGGATTATTTTCTGCCAATATACGGTGATGAATTCAGAATTTAGAAACTTAGAAGAAAACACAGTTAGTCTCTTGGGCATTCTCAACCTCACTTTTGATAGGAAAATGGTAGTTGCCAATTTGAGAGTAAAATACTCTGATGAAAGCCCAGAGTAGAGAATGATGGTTTTGTTGATTCAAAAGAGATCTATATGTTTGACATGTCAGATGATCAGACAGTAATATCAACAACCTATTCATTCAAAATATTTCTTCAGAGATGACTGTGTGCCAGGCAGTCTTCTGTGCACTGGGGTTCTAGCAGTGATTAAAAACACACAATAAATGCTGTCCTCATGGAGCTTATATTTTAATAGGGGGAGACATGATTATAAACAAATTCTGTCATATGTAAGAAGCTGATAAGCTCTCTGGAGGAAAATAAATCAAGGAAGGGAGCTGGAATGCTTGGCCTCCTATTTTAGATAAGATAATTATGTAAGACCTCAATTAAAAACTATTGTATAAGATGCAGTTGGTGTCTTGCCCAGATCCCCTCTCCTGGGCTAGTGCACCTTCCAGTTTCTCGCGGTCCAGCCGCAGGGGTTATTCAGGGATGCACCGAGAAGTC